>NC_056732.1:712793984-713093984 GCF_019279795.1 Protopterus annectens | reverse complement strand
CAGGTTAGATGTAAAAGATACATGGGTGCAAAGGATTATTTCCAGAGGATGTATAATTCCCTTTTCCTTTCCACCTCCAACTGTACACAACATTTTCGATGTTCCACCCAGTCAGAGGAAAGATGCAGTGCTAGAAGGTCATTCAAGAGGCCCTGCCAGACCAGATAGAATCCATAACTTACTCAGGATTCTTTTTAGTGCCAAAGATAACAGGGGACTGGAGACCACTTTTGGATAACTCAGTTTGATATGCAAGAGTTCATATGGTTACAGTTCAGTCCATTCCCTTTCTGGGCAAGAACATCTGGATGTGTTCAATATACTTACAGGATGTATACTATTGCATAAAGATGAACAGACATTCCAGGAGGTACTTGAGCTTCGGCTGAGAGCCAGTCATTACCAGTCAGAGCCCTTCCCTTTGGCCTCACCACAGCCCCCAGGGTCTTAACTAAATGCATGACAGTGGTAGCAGCTCACTTGAGACTGCAGGGATATTCAGTGCTTTTCCATATCTAGACTGGCTCATTACCACCCTGAACAAGCATCTGTTAATAAGGGCTAGGGATCAGGAACTTCAGATTTGTTTCATCTGGGGATAACAATAAATTGACAAGTCTCGCCTACAGCCAACTCAAATTTTGGAATTTATAGGAACAGTTTTCAACACACCAGTGACAGTTTCTCTTCCTCCAAGAATACAGACTAAGATTCCAAGTTGAGAATAATTTGCAGTACAGTGCTTCAGTCCGGTTGATCCTTCAGGCCTTGGAGACTGTCAGCTGCCATAAATTTAATTCCTCTAGCAAGGTTTCATATGAGAATTCAGTGGTTGTTAGCAACACAATGGTCTATTTACCAACGTCTGTCAACACAAAAGAATCGCTCAGCTATGCAAGAGATCACTCTGGATTCATTTAGATCAAGTTCTAAGAACCGTCCTTTCATTCTCCCTCAGCCAGAGGCCATAGAGACCACAAATGCTTCCCAGATTGGCGGGGTAGCACACTGGAGAGAACAGTCCAAGGTGCTTTGTCCCCTGAAGAGGCCATCTTGCATATCAATGTCCTAGAGATGCGAGCAGTGCTTTTAGCATTGCAGGGCTTCCAGAACACTGTCCCCTTGTGGGCAATTCTGATTCAAGCAGACAACATCTGTGGTTTGGTACATCAACGATCTTACCCCCTTGTCGAAGCACTGTGTGTGTGGCAATGGATGATCTCTTCCAGCTGCTTTTTCATAGCAATGCACATTCTGGGGAAATTCAACGTGATGACAGGCTTAGCAGGTCCATTCTTTTACCTCACGAGTGGTCTCTGTCAGAAAGTGGCAGAAATTTTCTGACGATGGGGCCAGCCTTCCTGCGATCTTTTTGCCTCTTTCCTAAACAAATACAGCAGCTACTTAGCCCTAATCCCTCCTCGGGGGAGTTACAGAGGGATGCTCTACTTATCAATTGGCCCTCGTGTCTACTTTATGCTTGTCCACCACTCCCTCTAATTCTGAAATTCCTACAGAAAGCCACCAGGTTGAAGAGCAAAGTCATCCTCATTGCACCTTACTGGCCTGTTCAGATTTGGTTCTGCTTCCTGTGGCTTCCTCTTTGCCAACATTGGATTCTGGATCCAGTTCCAGATCTCCTGTGTCATCTGTCAGACATGGTTCATCCAGATATCGGACCTCAAGCCAACAGTGTGGTTTCTCCAGAGGTTCTTCGTGTTTCACTGTTGCAGTCATTACATTTGGCTAATCTGCTGGCAGGTTGCCCTCAGTCGGCCTGATTAACAAAGTCTTGGATCCTGCATCGGCTGCTGTCCCTTCTTCCATGACATCAGGTCGTCAGGGGTATAAAACATGCAGCCGACACCATTACATCAGTCTTTCTTGCTGCGCGGTGCCTGAAGCAGAAGCAGTTCGCAAGTACCTCCTGACTCCTGAAATTTTCGTTTTCAAGTTGCAGAACCGAAGTCTTCAACTAAAAAGCTAAGTACCCTGTTACCCTTACCTATGTCAGTAAAAGTTAATAATTGCATTACTTGTGGGGAGCAAATACTTCATAAGGATTTTCACTTGTACTGTATTCCTTGCCTAGGCCCTGACCACAACGTACCTTGCTGTCGGTTTTGTGCTAAATTTAATCAACGCACTATCACAACTGTACATTTTTGCTTCTAAATGTTTTGGCTCACACTTTAATTACCCAGAAATGTCGTCTGTTAGCAATCCGACTACTGGAATACCTAAAAACCGCAAAGAAAAAGACAGGCGTTGAGTTCCAAAACTGCAGATGACGCTTCTAAGCCAGTCGCCAGTTTGCCTGTACTCAGTGAGGTGCTTTCTCAGCCCCTGATACCCGCTACTTCTGATTCGCAGGCCTCTACTGAGACACATTCTGAGTCCGGTATGCTGCGAGATGCTTCAGTTATGGAACCCGCGGATGTCTCTACCTTAGATGGGTCCGGAGCCGCTGTGCAGGCACTGGCTTCTGAGGGTGTTTTCAGGCCTACAGATTTGTGTATTACACCGACGCCATCTTCAAAACTAAGGCCAAAATCTAGACCTATGCCTAAAAAAACGACACCTGGGCCACATGTGCAGACCCTTATACCTAAAAAAAAACAAATTATCAAAATGGCTGAAGATTTAATTACTCTGATCAGGGGTAGCCAACCCCCCCCACACGCACTTTTAAGAGGCTTAGGCAAGACATTGATTATGAATCTTCTGAACAGGATTCTATTTCTTCTGACTTCTAATGAACAGGAATTGTCTGTACCTACTTATGACGACTCTGATGCAGAAGATTCCATTCCTTCTGCTTCTCCCACTGAGGATTTTTCTTTTGGGGAAACTTTGCATACCTTAAGGGAGCATTCCTGCAGGGAAAGTCAGGATTTCTGTGAATCTAAAAAGAGACTTGGGGATTTTCTTCTTCCTCAGCATAGGCCTTTGGCTATACCTGTTCCTGTTCTAAACATTATTGATGTTTTTTCAGAATCTAGTATGGTTTCTGATTCTCTGGCTCCTTGTAAGCCAGACAGATACTACAGGGTTCCTGACTCCCACAAATTCCTTTTCAAAAATCCTATTGCAGATCCTGAAACCATTTCTCAGGGTCCCAAGGGCATTAAGGCTTCTACTGATAAAAATCCTACCCCTTCTGATAGAGATTCCAGGGCGCAGGATAGATGGGGTAAGACCTTGGCAGTCAGGGCTTTAAACTGTCAATTTCATATGCTAGAATATCAACAGCATATCATGGGACTGCTTAAACAGAAACTTGTTCATTTCAGACTGTGTGGAAAATAGATTTACAGGATTTATTGCATTCAGCTGAACAAGTTGGAAAACATACTTTGCAGTGTGGTTTTGGTTCTTTGGAGGCCTCTTGCAGGGCTGCTGTAACTGGGTCTGTGCTAAGAAGGCATGCTTGGCTCAGAGCAAAATCTGCCTGATCATGTTAAAGCAAAATTGTTGGATGCTCCTTTACAACAGGACCGTCTCTTTGGTAATAAGGCTGAAGAAGTTTTAAAAAAGATGGAAGATAAAGCTAAATATATGCAAACTGTGAAAGATTTCTTACAAGTGCAACCTCCAAGATTTAGTAGGCACTGGCCTACTAAGAACTGGTCCTTTCCAGTTCCTTCGAGAGCCACTCAAGTTAAACCCAGACATTTCAAAGGCTCCAGGTTTCAGTCGCAAGGGACTTTTAGAACGAAGCAATGGGGGTGCCTCCTCCTCCAAGTCTGGAAACAAGACACCTCCCTATGGTAAGCAGTCTCAGTGACTTCCATTTACACTTACCAAGCACTTACCTTTTAGCCGCCCCTTTGGGGGGGGAAACTGGCTCTTCGTGCAAGAAACTGGCAACTTATAACACAGGACAAATGGGTTTTAAATATAGTATTCCAGGGATATAGATTTCATTTCCACACCTTGCCAATTCCAAATGGATGGCCAGATCTGCCCCCAAATCAGTGGGCAGAGGCCCAGAAACAAGTACTTTCCCTCATGAACATGGGGGCTATTCAAGCAGTACCAAAAGAGGAAAATAGACAGGGTTTCTTTAAAAGACTTCTGGTACCCAGAAAACACAAATCATTGCATCCAATTCTGGACTTATCTACTCTAAAACACCTTTCTGGACATTTCAAAATTCAAGATGCTGACTCTTCACCAGTTACTTATGCTAGGTGAATATACCTGGTTGGCAACTCTAGATTTAAGAGGCTTACCTGCATATCCCAATCAGGGAATCTTGCAGAAGATACCTCTGCTTCAAAACAGGCTACTTGCATTGCCAGTTCTTTGCACTGCACTTTGGGTTATCTACATGCGCCCAGGGTCTTTACAAAGTGCCTGGCACCAGTAATTGCATTTTGCAGGCAAAGAAATATTCAAATATATCCATACCTGGACAATTGCCTAATTCAGGCAGAAAACAAGGACACTCTTGTAAACCATCTGGCGTTTGTAAAAAGGGTTCTAACTTGTCTAGGGTACACTATAAACGAAAAGAAATTTCAACTGGTACCCTCTCAAAAAATTACATTCCTGGGTGCAAGCTTGAATACAATGGCCCAGATGACTTTCCTTACGCCAGAGAAACAAATTCATTTGGAGACTTACTTCAAACAGGTGGCCACAAAAACCCTGCTTTCTGCAAGGCAAATACTGCAAGCCTTTGGGTTCATGGCCTCCTGCATTCTTCTAATTCCATATGCAAGACTGCATATGAGGAAACTTCAGTGGTACTTAAAAAGTCTATGGAGTCAGCATTGTCGCAGCCTAGAAACAATGATTCCTTGCCTGCAACTAGAGTTCCTGTGGTGGGCAGAGGCCTGCCACCAAAACAAGGGACTGCCATTCACGCCACCCCCTGCCGCTCAAACCCTAACTACAGACGCATCAGACTATGCTTGGGGGGGGGGGGCACATCTGGCAGGGAAGTGCATTTAAGACAAATGGAGCCCAAATAAAGTGCACCTTCATATCAATCAAAAAGAAATGCTAGCTGTACAGAATGCACTGACAACCTTCAAGGACTACCTTCATCCAGGACAATTAATGGTAGAAAGACAACACCACGGTTATGTGGTACGTAAACAAGCAAGGGGGTACACACTCCTACCCCCTTTGCAGACTAGCCATGGCATTGTGGAACACGGTCTTGACCTATCAAATACAACTGCATGCTCAATTCCTGCCAGGAAAGCTGAATACTCTGGCAGACGAACTAAGCAGAAATCTCATGGATTCACACGAATGGAAACTGGAACCATGGATTTTCAACATGTTGACACGCAAATGGGGAAGTCCAGACATAGGTCTTTTTTGCCCCCCCCCCCCAAACTATCAGTTGGACAAATTCTGCTCAAGAACTCATCACAAAAAAGCCTGGAAAGTGGATGATCTATACTTCAGCTGGAAAACCCCATCAGTCTATGCCTTTCCCCCTCTGCCTCTGCTCTCCAAAGTTCTACTAAAAGTCAAACAGGACAAATCCAAAATTATTTTGATTGCTCCAGACTGGCCTCGCCAACACTGGTAACCCACTCCTGCGCAATGCGTCTCACCTTCCACCGTGGCACCTTGCTTACTGTTTCAGCAGAACAACCAAATTCTGCGTACTCAGCTCCAAACTTTGAATCTTGCAGCGTGGCTAATCACCTAAATTCACCCTTAGCATCCCTCAGCAAACCTGTGATGGATACCATTTTGGAGGCAAGAAGGCCTAGTACTAGAAAATCTTATGCTGACGAATGGAAAAGATTCTGTGCCCTGGAATCAATCTCTAGGGATAAGCGCAGCAGTGCCCAATATTCCTCAGATTTTACAATACTTAACTGAGATGCTTCACAAGGGCCTGTCCTTTTCTTCTGTAAAAATCCATGCCTCAGCCATTTCAGCTCATTACAACACAGAACCTCCCCTCTTCTTTCATCCTTGGCGAAAGTAGTATCTCAGAGGGGCCAAAAACTTAAGACCACCCAGGAGAGTTCCAACCCCTTCCTGGGACCTCATTTTTGTATTAGAAAAACTCACTCTCCCTCCTTTCGAGCCAGCTGCTACTGCAGACTTAAAATTTCTCTCCTGGAAAACAGCTTTCCTTTTAGCAGTCACTTCAGCTAGAAGGATTTCCGAAGTAAAGGCTCTTATGGCAGTGGAGCCTTTCATCATTTTTCATGCGGACAGGGTATCTCTCAGGACCAATCAATCCTTCATGCCTAAGGTGGTATCCAGTGTGGCTCTTAATCAGACCATTCATTTGCCCAACTTTCTTTCCCAATCCACAGAACACGGGGGAGCGGATTCTGCATTAATTGGATGTACACAGACAACTTAGATTTTACTTAAAACAAAATCTCAACGAAAATCTGAACAACTACTGGTGGCATTTGCTACAGGGGCAGAAGGGAAAGGCCATTTCAAAGCAAACTATTTCCAAATGGATACGCCACTGTATTCATTTCTGCTATATGCACCATGGAAAACCTATCCCCCAGGGGATAAGATTCCATTCCACCAGGGCTGCATCTACTTCTACAGCATTTCTCAGAGGTGTTCCTACCAGGGACATTCTAGTAGCTGCTACCTGGAGCTCAGTTCCATACGTTCACCAAACATTACCATTTACCTTTTTTCTCTAAATCCAAAGCTGGCTTTGCCAATGCTGTCCTGCAGGGACTTGTAGCTGGTCCTAGTGCTGTATAATTACCTCCACCCAACCATAGCTTTGGGAATCTACCCAAATGTAATGACTGCAACAGTGAAACACTAAGGACCTAGTACAATTGTGTACACTTACCATAAATGTAGACGTTTGAGTGTCTTCACTGTTGCAGTCCTGGTTACCCTCTCTCCAGCCCCTTATTTTTCCTCTGGCTATATCTCTACTTTCTTTCGCTATGCTTAAAAGCCCTTTTGGTGTATTTGCTTTTGGGATTGGAGGTATATTTTGTATTTTATTTACTCCCTATTTGGGGGGCACCTGACATCTGGGGCAAGAAAAACTGATGTAATGGCGTCTGCTGCTTGTTTTATACTCCTGATGTCATGGAAGAAGGGACAGCAACTGACGCAGGACCCAAGACTTTATTAATCAAGCCGACTGAGGCAACCTGCCAGCAGATTACCCAAATGTAATGACTGCAACAGTGAATACACTCAAACATCTACATTTATGGTAAGTGTACACAACTGTACTTTCCTTTAACAGGCAGACAACCAGTCTCTTCAACCTGTCTGTTATATCCTTTTATCTTCCCATAAGCCTTCAACAAGAAAGCTTTGTACAAGTAAATGGAAAATGTTTACTGGATACAGCAAAAACATTGACCCCTTTCCACCTCCAATACAAATAACATAATTGAATTTTTAACTTTGGTCTTTTATGAAGGGGCAAGCACCTGTACCATTAAGGTTCAACTAGAAATACCCAGTTCAAAAGGGTTCCTATCAGCCGACCGAAGACGCATGTTTTCAAATGTGTTTTGGTCAAACTGACAAAACCGAAACTGCAAAATATTGAAGCGGCATGTAAGCAAATTCTTTCCCTGGGAAAGAATTCACTTGGCCGCTTTGGTACTTTGCTGTTTTCGGCACTGTAGTGCGGTATCGGAGTTGGTATATTTTAGGTGGTGGGGGGCACAGCCCCTCACTTAATCTCATGTTTTAATGTGCTTTTTCTGTTAGAACGATTTTTTTCCCTTGGAAAAAAATCGCTGTTCTGACAGTTCGGTTTTGTAAGCTTTCGCTTACATGGGGTCGATTTATCACCGTTTGCTTACCTAAGTGTTCGGTGATCTAATATAGGCCCATTTCAAATATTGGATTTGAAAATTCCTCTGTGGCCTCTTCTAAACTTTGTAAACCATTCTTGAGAGACCCTCCTCTATTGAGACCCCCCCCCCCTGTATAAAGACCCTGCTCCACCATGGGATTTGAACTTCGTACTGCAGACCTTAATTCGTTCGCCCTTTGATCCAGCAGATAAATGTGACCTTAAGTTCCTGACTTGGAAACCTTGTCTTTCTAGCGGCCATTATGTCAGCTGGAAGAATTTCATAACTTCAGGTGTTGTCATCGAAACCTCCCTACTTGATTTTTCATAAGGATAGTTGCATTGTGAACCAATGCATCTTTCCTTCCCAAAGTGGTGTCATAATCTGGTATTAATCACTCCCTTAATTTCAGTATTCTTTCCTAAATTTGCAAACAGATGTGAATATATGTTGCATTGTATTGGATGTTCACAGACAATTGAGTTTTTATTGATACAGAAAAAAGATGACAGACAGACCGATTGTTTCCTTTGCAGATTTGAAATTGGGTAAGCCAGTTGCAAGAGTAACTCTAGCCAAATGGCTGGCTGCATTTTTTATTTATAAACTGGTTCTCAGCTTGGCTAAACCTGTAAGTGCTCATTCAGCTTGGTCCATGGCGCAACATCTACAGTGTTTCCATCCTGGGCTTCCATGGATGACATATGTGCAGCTGCAGCCTGGGCAAGTCTTACCTTAATCACTCATTAGAAATTAGATCTGGTCTTGAGGGATAGGGCAGCTTTTGGCTCAGCTGTGCTTAGGAATATCTTTCCTTAGAGTCCACCCAAGGTTTTAGGTAGCTGGGGACTTTGTCTCAACAGTTGAGGATAGAATGAAAAATGACATCAGATGGTCATGTACTCACTATAACACTCCATCTGTGTTGTCCAGTTTCATTCTTCCTCCAGTTCCTGCCCATCAACCCCCATCCCCTTATTTCAGCAATCTTTTGCAAGAATGAGGGATTCTAAGGACACCACTGTCGTTTTATGATTGAGCTCCAGACATAATTTCCTCATGTCCTCCTTTTCCTATGTTGCAGTATTCTAGTTGTGGGATTTTCTGCCTTCAGGTGACTTGTACTTTGGCTCCTATACTAAAGCTTCAGCTTTGCTGTTGCAGCGTGCGTGGGACTTCAGACATAATAAACCAGGGGCCTTAAATGTGATGTCTGCATGCACAATCCTCAGACCTTTTCAGCCACAGACAACCGCATCGTGTGATCGCTCCTTCTCAGATGTCGCATTAAAAAGCTAAGTAATCTGTTGGGTTTCTGTGTTTTTTTTTTTTTTTTTTTTTTTTTACATATCCGATTATCACTTAGGTTTGGTTGTTGCAGCAATTTTTAGCTGATGTCAAATAAAAAGAGTAAATGCCAATGCAGGCACCAGATACCCCATCAAAGACACCCATGATGGGTGTGTTTTTTTGCTTAGGCTGGAAGCGCGACCATTCCGCCTGCTCCATTTGTCAAACATTTGTGCCAACGACTACACAGCTGTCTGGCCGCATTAAACCTCCACTTAGAAAATCAGCCCCTTAAGCAGTTAGCCCTAAAAATGGATCTCGCTTCGGAGGCCATGTCCAAATCTCCGCGTAAGAAGGCCAAGATTTCTAGGCCACCTCCTGCCGCTTCATTACCAGATGCCCTGCTATCTGCAGATTTAGGAGCTGAGGGGCACCCAGCGTATCCGTCGACTTCAACGATGACTGTTGGGGAAGCCATTGCTCAGCCGACGACCAGCACATCCTTGGAGCCTACTCAATCACAGACTACCGTCTATGTCTACGGGGAACCAGAATCTGTGGTACCTCCGACCAGGATCCAGACTTCTGAAACCGTTGCTTCTAAACCTGACTCCAGGCCGGTTCCAACTTCCTCCCCGGCCAAAAAGGAACAGAAAACCAAGCACGCCTCCTGCACTGCAGAAGGTCTACCAGATTGGCAGTCCTTCACTTCTTCCCTCATTTATTTATTTATTTTATTTTACATTTGTTGACCGGGCTAGTCTAGCTGGATACATGTCCATTTTCAGTAGAGGCCCGGGGAGAAAAGCTCCAAGAAATCATACAAAGTTAATCAAAAGTTAATATAGACGTTATGACAAATATTATAAAAAAACAGCAATTGTTACATAAAAGCAATTTTTTTTTTCACACAAGTAGTACAAATTAGAATACTCATAGTGATTTTGTGAGAAGGTGCAATATACATATATACATATGTGTTGCATGCAATAATGTTTATTGATGCATAAAGGGAAGATAAAGGATGTAGGGTGAGATTTAGTGAATAGGAAAATAATTAGTCAGGGTTAGTACAGGAGCATAACCAGTATTTATTGAGATATAGTTTTAGATTCCTTTTAAAAAGTATAGTTTTAGATTCCTTTTAAAAAGTGAGAGAGAAGTCTGAGATGTGATTTCAGAGGGTAGTTTATTCCATATTTTTCCAACAGAGTTAGAGAACAAGGAGTCACCTGCTGAGTTGGGTTTAGTAGTATTGATCAGCAGTTTGAGGAGCGTAGATTTTTGAGATTATTATAAGGTGTAATTAGGCTAGAGAGTATTGGAGTGTTGCTAGGTTGATACATGGTCTTGTGGACTATTGAGCTGGTGAAATTGGAGCTGGTTAAGAAATTCTAGCCAGTTTAGATGTCTTAGATTTAAACAGTGATGGGTTCTAAAAGGAGAGCCTGTAGCAAATCTAGCAATATTATTATAGGATGTTGCTAGTTTATTGAGGTTGTTTTTAGAGAGATTGGTGTATATAGGAGAGGCATAGAGGAGAGTGGAGATCAGGTGAGTTCTGGCTATAACGGTCCTAGCTATTGGTGTAAGATAGGGTTTAATTCTGTAAAGGGATCCTAGTTTTTTGTTAAATAAGTTTATTGTGGTGTTTGTGAGTATCAAAGTTGATTGTTTATTTTTATTCCTAACAGTTTAGTGGTTGGGTCAGGAGAGATAAGAGTACCGTTGTTAGAAGTGAGATTGAAATGTAAAGAGGTGAACTTTCAGGTTGGTGTGAAGAGTAGCAGTTTAGTTTTCTTGGGGTTTAGGAGGAGGCAGCGGTGTGAGAACCATTGTTCTACAGTGTTGAAAGCTTTTTGGGTAAGAGTCTGAAGTTCAGTTTGAGAAGTGGCTGGGACAGATTATGGTAGAGTTATCTGCATATTGAATGCAGGTGGAGTATGGAATAGCTGATAGGTCATTAATATAAATGGAAAATAGGAGTGGGCCTAATATGGAACCCTGTGGGACCCAGAGGGAGATAGAAAGGTGATTAGATAGTTTATTTTGCCAGAGTACAGCCTGCTGACTGTTTTCAAGGTAAGATGCGAACCAGTTCATAGAGGCCTTTATGGCCCTTAGGCCTTAAGCCTCAACCTCGACTCCTCTACCTTTACTCAGCCCTAGGCCTGCCTCAGCTTCTTCCTTTTTCCCATGACTTCTCAGGTTAGGGAGGAAGAGCATGATTCTTTCTTTTTTTCTCAGAGGACTCTATATCTTATACCTCCCAAATTGCATCCCCAGGAGGGGTATTCTCCTGATGAGAAATCTATTGAAGGGGATCTCCCCCCTGAGGATATTACTTTTGGTAAGACCTTCACCAAGATGAGACCATTTCAAATGGGATACCTCACAAATGACTGACACCCACAAGAGGTACTTTGAGCTCCTTCAAGTAGAGTCCCCCTCCTGCTGTACCTCCAATTTTGCCTGCTTACTTGAATGCCTTTAATTCTGCATCTAAGGCCCCAGACTTGCAGCCACCTGCCCCCAAGCACCCAGACCGCTTCTACAGGGTGTCTGATGTGCAGAAAGTCTTAGTCAAACCACCCTTTGCAGACCCAGCAGTGATTGCCACCTTCCCTAATAAGCAATCCAGACTGCTTCCCTCCACCTCTCTCCTACCCACTGATAGACAGCAAATCTATGGATAGGGTGGGCAAAAAGGTATACACCACCTCCACTTTGGCTTTCAGAGCCATTAATTATCAGATGCACATAACTAGCATGCTTTGTACTTGGTGTCTCAAGCCTCCTCCATGCTGGCTTCTATCCCTGTCAGCCCCATTAAGGCTGACCTCCTCCAAACTGTCCCTGGCTACACAAGTAGCCAGGCACTCTGTTAGATGCAGCTATGATGCCGCAGAGGCATCTGCTCATTCTGCCGCATCTGCTTCTGTACTCAGGTACTCAGGAGATGCTCCTGGCTGAGACTTCAGAATCTCCCAGAAGATTCCAAGTCCAAGATCTTGGATGCCCCCCCGGATCACAATTTCCTTTTTGGAAAACAATCTGTAGAACTCCAAAAATTTACAAGAAAAAAGTAAGGAATTGCAGGAGATTAAGCATTTACTGGTGTCCCCCATTCCCAAGTACTATAGAAGCTACCCTGCTGAGACCACCTTTGTAAGGCGCAACTCTCCAAAGACTGGTGCTTCCTCTTCCAGATCTAGAAGAGGGGCAAGAAGACCCACCACATCCAGACCTAATGCACCACATCCTCAGCCCAGACCATCCTTTCAGGACAGAGTAGGTCCCAACAATGTGCGACTGCCTTGCCCACCTGCCACTCCCTGCATGCCTACCCCACTGCTTTCCCTTTTGGCAAACCATCACCACAGACCAATGGGTACTATCCATTATCCAAAGAGGCTATTTCCTCTCCTGGAAAGTAAAACCACCCACGAAAGGCATCCCATTTCCCCCCCAAAAAACAGCTACATCTCCTTCCATAGGTTTTGTCAGACCTGCTGAAGCTAGGTATCATAGAACCTGTTCCCTCAGAACAGGAAGGAAAGGGTTTCTACTTCGTCTCTTCCTGGTCCCCAAAAAAGACTGCCCCCTGGAGATCCACTTTAGACCTCTCCTTCCTAAATCTTCACCTTCAGGTACCCACCTTCAAAATGCTGTCACTTCCCACCCTGCTAACTCTTATTCCGGCCAAGGCCTTTATGACCACCTTGGACCTAAAAGAGGCTTCCTACACATACCCATCAGGACTTCCCAAAGAAGTTTCCTGTGTTTCTCCGGGCCCTCATCACATTTCCAATTTACTGCTTTGCCCTTTGGTTTGTCCACTGCCTCCCCCTAGTGTTTACAAAGTACCTAGCCCCAGCCATTGCCTTCTGCAGAACACTGGAAATCCAGATTTACCCCTAACTAGATGACATGCTAATTCTGGCACTATCAAAAGATACCCTCTTAAAGCATCTGCACTTCACCATGTCCCTTCTGCAGAATCTAGGGTTCACCCTCAACCTTCCAAAGTCCTCCTTGAATCCAGACCAAGACAAGATTTTTTTTGAGTTGCAGAATCAGAACGGACAAAATGAAGGCCTTTCTTCCACAGGGCAAGGTACTATCCCTGACCTCCCACTACAGGGAGATCCTACACTCAAAGTAACTGCAAGGCAATTCCTTCGTCTCCTGGGCTTAATGGCAGCAACCATCCCTATGCTACCACTGGCCAGAATGCACATGCGCAAGCTACAGTGGTACCTCAAAAACATTTGGTCCCAGCACCTGAATCACTTGGAACAGGTAATTCCCCTCCTTCCCTGTCTAAAGACAGAAATCAGCTGGTGGATCCAGCAAATTCAGCTAAACCTGGGACTTCCACTACTACCTCCCACCCCAACCCAAATAATACAAACTGATGTCTCAGATTTAGGTTGGGGTGCGACAGTGGTATCTTACAGGGTTCAAGCAAACTGGCATCCTTCCCTAAAGGCCAACATATCAATGTCAGAGAAATGACAGCAGTCTTCCTAGCTCTAAAAACCATTAACCCTGTACTTCTACCAGGGGTTCTTCCAGTAGTGACCGACAATACCACTGTAATGTACCTCAACAAACAGTGTGGAACAAAGGCTTATCAGACTAACCCTGCTGATATGGGACCTAGCCTCTCACCACAACTTATCCCTGCAGGCAACCTACATCCCCTTGCAGGACAACACGCAGGCAGATCTCCTAAGCAGGACATCCTCTCCACAGCACGAATGGATGCTGGACAGGACCTGACGGGGCTTAAGTAGACCTGTTCGCCTCCCTCCAGAACAGGCAGCTGCAGACCTTCTGCTCAAAGACCTGCTCCACTCTAACATGGAGAGTAGACTCTTTCAACACCTCCTGGGAAGGGAAGTTTGTTTGCCCCATTCCTTCCCAATGATTCAGAAAGCCCTGAAAATCAAGGAGTATCAACCAAAAATCTTGTTGGTGACTCCCTACTGGCCAAGGCAACACTGGTTCCCCCAACTTCACAATCTAGCCAAGAGAAATCACTACAAGTTACCCTACAAGGTGGACCTCCTGACACAAGAAAAAGGAAATTTCCTCCACCCACACTTGCAGATGTTATCCCTGACAACTGTGGGTGATAAACTTTTGACCCCTTTCAGACACCACTACTCAGAGGACGTGCTTTCAGTTCTGAGGGAGGCCAGGAAACCTTCAACAAGAAAATCTCACCTAGCTAAATGGGAAGGAATTTACTAAGTGGTATCTAGACAAGGGCAAAGACCCTTACATTGCTGACACCCCTCTGGTTCTTGTTTGTGTGTCAATTGATAAAAAGTGGACTTTGCTACTCCTCAGTGAAAGTACACCTTTCTGGTATTTCGGCCTGCTTGCTTCTTGATCCCCCCTCACTTGCCAGGCTTGATGTAAAACTCTTCCTTAAAGGGGCACTGCACATGAGACCCCCAAAGAAGCCTATTCCTCTGCCTTGGGACCTTAACTGCATCTTCGAAAAACTTACCCAGCACCCTTTTGAACCTGCTGGGACATCTTCCCTACAAGTTTGTACATGGAAAACAGTCCTAGTGGCTATCACTTCAGCCAGAAGGGCTTCAGAGTTGCAAGCCTTAATGGCTTTCTACTTGGTTCTTCTTGGTTACTACTAGCTTTATTAATGGCCAAGTTGGATCACAGGTTCGGATCTGAACCCAACAGTTGAATGAAAATGGACAACACAGATGGAACGTTGTGGTAAGTACATAACTTTTTCATATTTTTGTTTTCTGGAGAACAAGTTTTAATACTTGTCAGAACAGAATGATTTCTAATAGATTCATTGATTTTTCATTGTAAATGATTAGGATTTTCATCAGATTTGTTTCTTTTACCTAGGATCTAGCATTTGTATACCTTGTATGTACAAGAGGGCACTTTTAGTTTACACTTTTACAAACCCACAGCTGCTGATCCATTTTTGTTGATATTTTACTTCCCAAACACTGTCAGGAATGTTTGAGAGTAAACTGAAAATTTGTGCAACAAATAAAAACTGACAGGGCAGCCAAGTACATTATCTCTAGACTTAAGAATAGGGGGTGCAGTTAAGATTTAAAGGATTCATGCCCTTGATCAAGAAATGTGACTGGAGAATACTGACCTTGAGTAGACCTTAAGTCTGCCATTCTAGTTTTCAGCAGCTTGGGGGTGCTTATTTGAATGTGCCCCTGTTTATCAAGAGTGAATAGCATTTTATTTATCCATTGGCATGTCATCTTAAGATCTTTAACTGGAGATGTTTTAAATTAGACACTGAAAATGATGTATAGAAATACAGCTTTGTACATGTTGGTCCAGACTGCTTTGTCCTCCATACGTAGGAATAAAGTAGTAGAAGTGTGTCATGGTGGTTCGTTAAATGCTCATATTAACTCTAGAAGATGTGATTGTAATGTTTGGTGTAGTTAACACATTATCTGAGTGGTTTATGCCTGGAAATGTCCTTGCCCAGAGCCCAATATATAGAGTAGACAAGGTGATAAGTAAAAATTTAGCTTAATAACTGAGGTATGGATGGATAACAGTCCTGTGCCATGCATTCCAAAAAAGTTTATGGTGGTGGTTCACAGGATTTGACTTTGTGCAAATAGCTGAATTTGTAATTCTACTGAACTGCATCTAGTGTTAAAAGTGAAATAGATACTTAAACACTTGCACCGCAAATTTTCATGATGAAATAGTTATATTCTATAGACTATTGTAATAGCTTTGTTGCGTATGCATTTAGTTTTGTATTCTTAATATTTTAATAAATTAAAAAGATCCATCCATCCACAACCCTTTTCCATTTTTGCACATGGAATCAGGGGGTCACTTAAACTGACAATCATCTGGAGCTAAGGTTTACACTGCTAAGTGGCTAGCCATGCCACTGTACTTTATCCACACCATACACTCGCTTGTACAGTCATACCTATGACCAACTTAGATTGTCTAATCTACTTGCTGCATGTCTGTAATGGGGGAGTAAAATAGAGTACCAGGAAGAAACCCATGCTGATACAAGGAGGACATGAAAATTTTGCACAAAAGGCACCACAGCTGAGAATTAAATAGGGGAACCCCATATTTGGGGGGGGGGGATGACAGCTCTGTTTACTGTGCCGCCCCTGATATTTAAAATGGCTTAGAGAATGGACAGCCTGTACATTGCCACGTTCTCCTGCAAGGTGTTAATGTACAGGTAATGTCCACTGAAAGTTCACTGATTCATGGCAGCATATTAAGCTACTTTGGAGCTCAAACTGTATGAGAGAACGGCCACCATTCCTTTATACTTGCTAAGCAGAAGTTTTCCTGTTTAGTGTGTAAAACTAAAACAAACTGATAATAGTGGTTTGTTTCAGCCTGCTTGTGTGCGTGCTTGAAAGCAGTAGCATTTGGTGCTCTCGTTAGGTCTCTACCTGCCGCGCACTCTGCCACGCGCTCTTCCTGCCTCTGCCGCGCGCTCTGCCTGCGTCTGTAATCGAGCAGTGGATGCAGTCCTTTAAAGTAGGAAGTATGCATATCTCAACCTTTTGGCTCAAGAAATCCAGATGAAGCCTAAAATGAGGACAAACGCTCAAAAATAGAGAGATTTTAAATGTCATAGGAAGTTTCTAGGCTAATGGCCCTGGGGCCCTTACAAGCCTAGCCAAGTACAGCCCCTGTTCGCATGAATATCAATGTATTAAGCAGGACTAAGTCGACAAATACTGCCTTTGTCCAAGAGGAACATAGGTGAAACTCCCAGGGTGAATTTGCAGTTTCCCATTCAGTCATCCAGATTGTGCTTAAATAGGGTCAACGAGGGGGTCTCCTTCACCCAAATTGAAAGTTTGTTCTAGAGGGGAGTTTAGTTCATCTTATACCATGTGATTTATGAGTGCACAGCATTTCCTTTAGAGCAGGATCGAAGATTGCTTTGTATGCAAGGCAAAGGTCACCTCTTAATATTGTAAGACGTAGTGTAGTGACAGTGATTTCTGTCAACATATGACATATGCTGAAGACCCTGAATTTTCTTTAAGAAGCCTTTGAGGTCTTTCCAGTTGCTGCACCACTGGTTGCGTGCTTAGGGTGTTAATGTAGTAATCTGCAGGGATGTCGCCCTTGGTGAAGAGGATAATGCCGTTTAGCATTGGGTTTTAGCCCATGACTTTGGCACCAGTTATTTGTCCAAGTCCCCCTTGTAGGCTCTTGACCTCTTTTGGGGAGTTGATGGCTGCACCCAGTTTGCAGTCATCAGCAAGCTGTCAGCCATAGGCCTTTTGTTTTAGTCCAAGAAGTAGATTCCAAGCAGTAGGGGCCCCAGCATGGCTCCCTGTCGAATACTACTGGTTGCTGCTGGTGATGGAATGCACACAGTCAAAATGGATGATTCTATCAATGAGATAGTTTGCAACCCACATGACAGTATATACAGGTTGATCTCCAGCTGGATGAGTATGTCAATGCCTGAGTGGAGAATAGTCAAAGGCCTTGGCCAAGAAGGCCGTATGCATGGATTTGCTTTCGTCCAGGGCTTTGACTGTATCAGACGTCCACCAAGTTCGAGGCAGGATCTCTCTAATGAAGCCATACTGGGTCGGGCATTTGTAGGTCTCCTATATCTTTAAGGTCTATGATTATTCTTTCCATAGCCTTGCAGATTAAGCTGGTAAGGCTTATAGGTCTATAGTTCCCAGCATCTGGAGGCACCTCCTTTATGTAACGGGATGACTGTTACTGTTTTCCATTCAGCAGGTACAAAACAAGTGCTTAGACTGTGGTTAGAGTACCCGGCAGTGCAGCTAGTTCCTTTTTTAATCCATTTAGAACGCAGTCTGTGATATTGTCAGGTCCCATGAAGGCTGTGTTTTTGGCTTTGGAGAGTGTTTATGACCTGCTACTTGGAAATGCTAGGTGGAGGGCAGGGTGTAGGGATGCTTGGGGATTTGTGGCGGGGAAAAGTTTTTCACTGAATCTGTCCGCTAGCTGGTTGGCTATTACTGTGGGTTCAGTATATGTGGTGCATTAACCAGTTCTGCGCAGATCTGGATTTTTCCTTTAAGGTTTCTAATATAGCTAAAAGAAGGCCTTATTATTCTTGGCAAAGAAGGCTAATTTGGATTCAAACTTGGCTTTAGAATACCTTACGAGGTGTCTTTTTTGCTTGTTTAAGCCGAGGAGGGAATGCTTCCAATTCAGAGACCATTCCTTTCTGCTCTTGGAGAGCAGTTTCTTTCTCTTATTGCATAACTTGTTAATGGCGGATATCCACCAGGCAGGCTTCTTCTTTGAGGATCTTGTTTTGATCCTGTGTGGTACAGCTGAGTCAAACATTTGTATAGATGCTTATACAAGGCATTGGTGTAAATCCCAGTATAGGTGTCCATGCCATCAGTGAGAGCAGGGGCTGTGAAACTATTAATGCCATCATGTATTAGGTTGTAATTGGCTTTGCAGAAGATTTTTAGTCTGGTTGCTGCTAATGAGGTGTCAGATGTTATCTCTGAGACTGATTTATGATCAGACCTCACTAGGGAGGGCTGCACACTTGGGGTGGTACAGCAATCACCCATGTTAGCACCAAATCCAGAATGTTTGGGCCTCTAGAGGGGAGGGGATGTCAACCAGCTGGTCCTGGGCATTGAAGTTAAACTCCAAGAACCTTTTGAGCAAGTCTTAGTACGCACGCAATTTACCCAGTTTATGGGTGGGCAGTGTGTCACCTAAAACCAGGGTGTTTGGTTGTCTCTTGAGCAATTCAAGTAGATCCCATTATGCAGTGTTTGGTGTCCTGGTTCATGGTTGGGGTTCTATAACTGGCAATAAATTGGAGAGGGATCTTGCCTACAGTCAATTGGACCTGGATTAGTTCAAGGGAATAGTTTTGGTTAACCAGTCTAGAGGTGTGTATATCTTTGAATATTGATATTCCACCTATTTAGTTCTCACACTTTGCAGTCTGAATTTGTGGAAGACATTATAACTTGCTATGGCCAGGGTGCTTTACACGGCCTTAAACAAAGTCTTTTTGACTGCACAGATGTCAGCTTCTTTTAATGTGAGGGCTGCTTCCAGTGAGTGCAGTTTGTCTAGACTTGTGTTAGCAGCATAACCTTAAGGTTGCTTTTTGAAGATATTTTTACATTGGGGAATTGTGTTGACATTGCCTAAAAGAATCCAGAGGTGACAGATGAATATCCTCTCTAGCAAGGCAATGCAGTGTATAAACCATGTCACTCCAGGCTGATAGGTACTGGATCCCCTTAGAATGACACCAGAAACTAAGCAAATTGTTGAAGTCAGTCATTTGTTTATATTGTGGTATGATCTTAGATGAAAGTAGTATACTACTCAACAAGGGACATACCTGCCTGAGACACGTACACAGAGCTCATTCGTGTTTCTTCATATAGTCCAGTGAGGTACGTCTCATGTCATTCACACCAACATGAACTGTGGCTGTCATAATGGTACTTGTTGTACAGAGACTTGAGTGCGTGTGTGATCTGGTGGATCCTGGCACCCGACAGACAGCTGCCCATAACCTTCTTGTCCATCCTGGTGAGTGGGACATCTGTCTCACTATAGAGTTGTCTATGACCAAAAAATTTGGTTTAGATGTGCTTTGCTTTAGGGGGTTGTTTGGTGAGACACTTCTGCTTGTGGTTTTGTGTGTATTGAGTGCTGTAGGTATTGTATTAGATGTAGCATGTTTGTGTTTCGGAGGTCTGTGGAGTTTAGGTAAATTTCTGGTGATGAGTACCTCTATGTATGATGGTTTGTGTTGAGTGTGGTTTGTGCAGGTGGTGTATGTGGGCTGACAGCTTGTTCAGTGTCTATTGTCACTGTTCTGTGAGAGAGAGAGCAAAGATTCCAAATTCATAGTGTATATGCATCTCTCACAAATTGAGCTGGAGTGGTTTAGGAGTAGTGGGTTGTCAGTGTATATGAGGCAATTGCTACACTAGCTCAGGATCCCACTCAAGCAGGCTGGCAGGGTAAACAGGCGAGCTGACCATCCATAATAGGTGTAAATTTACTTACTTTAATGATGGATTTGGTTTAATTGGGGGCTTAATGCTGGGTCTGTACTGTTGGGGCTGTCAAGGGGTACAAGACTGAAGGATTAGGAGATTTCAGTTAGTGGGAAATGCTGTAGAAAGCCCAGCTGTGAAGTGCTCTCCAGGCAGCTAAGCACAATTTAAGGGACCCCTCAGTTTGGAGCACAGGTAGCTTCTAAGGGAAAATAAATGTAATTTAGCTTTTGCAGCTATAACTGCCAATGGTAACCTCCACTGAACAGTTTTGTGCTACATGGAAACAGATGCCTCCGATTGCTCAGATGAAAATAGTAGAGCAATAGCTAGTTGCCAGGCTATGTGGAGCAGTTTTAAAATGGGTACAAACCCACACAAACGCGGGATTTGTGTAGCAGATGTGAAAACCCTTTTTTAAAACAAATTAAGCAGCTTTCAAACAAGCTGTCTAAAGGATGGGTCCGTCCTTCCACCCTTCTGCCATAAGAGAGCAGGGGGGCCCTCTTAATGTAATATGGTTTAAGTGCTCCAGATAATGCCAGATAGTCTTGATTCAGCAAATCTGAATCTACCCAATGTTGTAAAACACTCAAGTACTAGAAAATACAAAGTGCAGGCAAAAGTCTCAAACAGTTGAAACGGCAAAACAGCTAAAATGGCTAGAGTGTAAAAATAGACAGCATTTCAGTAGTACAGTTTAGAAGTGCAGTACAGTGAAAAAAAGCGTCCTCTTCCTATGTTACAGTATTCTAGTTGTGGAATTTCCTGCCCTCAGGTGACTCATACGTCGGCTCCTATACAAAAGCTTCAGCTTGGCTGTTCCAAAGTGTGTGGGACGTCAGACATAAGGCCATAAACCAGAGGGCCTTAAATGTAACGTCTGCATGCACAATCCTCAGAACTTGTTAGCCGCAGACGACCTACGCATCGTATGATCACTTCTTCACAGATGTTGCATCAGTAAAGCCAAGTTTCTATTTTTCTTGTTTTGCTGATTGTTGCTTAGGCTTGGTTGTTGTAGCCTTTAGCTGATGTCAGGTAAAACGGGAAAGTGATAATGCAGGCGCCAGATACCCCATAAAGATGCCCATGATGGGTGTGATTTTCTTGGTGTTTCACTGTTGCAGTCATCACATTTGAGTTTTCTGCTTGCAGTAGCCCTCAGTCTGCCTGATTATCAGTCTTGGGTCCTGTGTCGGTTGCTGTCTCATCTTCGGTGATGTCAGGTAGTCAGGGGTATAAGCATGTAGCTGACACCATTACATCCGTCTTAATTGCCGTGTGGTGCCCGAAGCAGAAGCAGTTTGCAAGAGCCGGTCGACCAACTCCTGACATTTTCGTTTTCAGGTTTCAGAACGGAAGTCTTCAACTAAAGCTAAGTACCCCATTGGGGAGACTTTTTTTTCTTGCTCTAAACCGATGTCAGTAAAAGTTAATAATTGTATTTCTTGTGGAAAGCAAATACCTCATAAAGATTTTCATTCATACTGTATTCCTTGCCTAGGCCCTGACGACGACGTACCTCGCTGTCGGTTTTGTGCCTTATTTAAACCACAAACTATTCGTCGTTGGTATATTTTTTGTTTCTAAATACTTTGGTACTCAGTTCAATTATCCAGATATGTCTTCGGTAAGCCACCAGACTACCGACATTCTGAAAAAACGCAAAGACCGAGACAGGCTGCCTAGGTCCAAAGCTGCCGACGACACTTCTCCTAAGCTAGTCGCCAGTTCGCTGGTATTCTGTGAGGTGCTTTCTCAGCCCCCTGATACCCGCTACTTCAGATTCGCAGGCCTCTACTGAGAACCCATTTGGAGTCTGGTATGCCACGAGATGCTTCAGCTGGGGAACCTGCGGCTGTATCTAGCTTGGATGGGTCCGGTGCCGCTGTGCAGGCACCGGCTTCTGAGGGTGTATTCAGGCCTACTGACTTGCATATTAAACCTACGCCATCTTCAGGGCCTAAAACTCGAACCATGCCTAGGAAACCGATGCCCAGACCGCATGGTCAGGCCTCTGTGTCTAAAAAAAAAAAAAAAAAAAAACCAAATAAGAATGGCAGAAGACCTTATTACTTTATTCGGGGGAAGCCAACTTTCCCCCTCTGAGACCTAGGACTGAATTTGCTTATACTTCTGACCAGGATTCTGAAATCTGTCTCTCCTCTGAGGAACAGGAATTTACCCTTATCTACCTATGAGGATTCTGATGCAAAGGACTCTATTCCCTGTGCTCCTCCCCCAGAGGATTTTTCTTTTGGTGAAACCTTGCATACTCTGAGTGAGCATTTTCACTGGGAAAGCCAGGATTACTCTGATTTTAAAAAGAGGCTTAAAGATTTCTTACTCCTGCCCCAACACAGTCCTTTAGCTATTGCTCCTGTGCTGGACATTGTTGACTGCCTTTTTGGAATCTAGCTTGGCCCCTGATTCTTTACCTCCTTCTCCCAGAAAACCTGATCGATATTCGCAAGTTCCTTTTTAAAAATCCTACTGTGGATCCTGAGACCATTTCACAAGGACCCAAGGGCATTAAGGCTACTACTGCCAAAACTCCTACCCCCTCTGACAGAGATTCCAGGGCCCTGGATAGATGGGGTAAGAAGGTATACACCTCTGCAACCTTGGCCATCAGGGCCTTAAATTGCCAGTTTCATATGTTAAAGTATCAGCAGCATATTATTGGATTGCTTAAACAGAAAATGATGTTGATTCCTGATTGAGCTGAAAGTAAGGATTTACAGGATTTAATGCATTCTGCTGAACAGGTTGGAAAACATAACTTTGTAATGTGGTTTTGATTCAATAGAGGCATCTTGCAGGGCTGTTGTCACTGGGTCTGTACTTAGAAGGCATGCTTGGCTTAAGGGGCAATCTTTGCCAGATCATGTTAAATTTAAATTGCTGTATGCTACCTTAAATCAGGACTGCCTGTTTGGCAACAAAGCAGAAGTTCTTAAAAAGATGGAGGAAAAAGCTAAATCTATGCAAACTGTCAAAGATTTCTTACAAGTGCAGAATCCAAGATTTAGTAGGTATTGGCCCTCTAAAAATTGGTCCTTTCTTGCCTCTTCCAGCCCTTCAGTTCAAACCCAGACTTCAGTCCCAGGGTACGCACAGGACTAAGCAGTGGGGGGGGTTCCCACTCCCAAATCAGGCAGTAGTAAGACTCCCCCCTATGGTAAGCTGTCTCAATGACTTAACTTTAAAACTTCCAAGCACTTCTCAAATGACTGCTCTTTTAGGGGGGAAAGATTGCTCTGCAAGCAAAAAACTTGGAACTCATTACCCAGGACAAATGGGTTTTAAACAGTTTCCCAAGGATACAGATTTCACTTCCACACGTTACCAATTCCAAACGGTTGGCCACATCTACCCCCAAATCTGACAGAGGCTCAAAAGCAAGTACTCTTAAGATTAAAGCCTATTCAGACTGTACCAGAAGAGGTAAAAGGGACAAGGTTTCTACTCAAGACTTTTCCTGGTACCCAGAAAAGACAACTCATGGCGTCCTGTCCTGGACCTTTCTATTCTAAACACCTTTTTGGTGATTCCAAAATTCAAGATCCTAACTCTTCACCAGTTGCTTCCCATGATAGGCAAAGATGCCTGGTTGGCAACACTGGATTTAAAGGAAGCCTACCTGCACATCCAAATCAGGGAATCTTGCAGAAACTACCTGCTCTTCAAAGCAGGCTGTGCATGCACTTTCAGTTCTCTGCACTGCCCTTTGGCTTATCCACTGCGCCCAGGGTATTCACAAAATGCCTAGCTCCCATCATTGCATTTTGCAGACAAAGAAATATTCAAATATACCCATACCTAGACTATTGTCTAATTCAGGCAGAAAGCCAGGACATGCTTTTGAATCATCTGACATTTGTACCAAAGGTGTTAACTCATCTTGGGTACACCATAAACGAAAATAAATCACATTGTGTACCCTGTCAACAAATTATATTCCTGGGAGCAAGCTTGATCACAACTTCCCAGATGGCTTTCCTCACGCCAGAGAAACAAATTCATTTGACAACTTACTTCAAACTATTGGCCACAAAAACCCTGCTTATCTGCAAAGCAAATACTGCAAGCCTTGGGGTTCATGGCCTCGTGCATTCTACTATTCCATATGCAAGACTGCATATGAGGAAACTACAATGGTATCTAAAAAGCTTATGGTGTCAACATTCTCAGGATCTAGAAGCAATTTTTCCTGTCATACCTTGCGTACGGTTAGAATTCCTTTGGTGGGCAGAGGCCTACCACCAAAACAAGAAACTACCATTCACTGTACCCCCTGCCGCCCAAACCCTAACAGATGCATCAGACTATGCATGGGGGGCTCACCTGGCAGGGAAGTGCATTCAGGGCAAATGGAACCCAAGTCAAATGCACCTGCATATCAATAAAAAAGAAATGTTAGCTGTACAGAATGCTCTGACAGCCTTCAAGGGCCACATTCTTCCAGGACAATTAGTGGTGAAGACTGACAGCACCACTGGTTATGTGGTACATAAACAAGCAAGGGCGTATCCATTCTTACCCC
Organism: Protopterus annectens; assembly: GCF_019279795.1. Lineage (NCBI taxonomy): Eukaryota > Metazoa > Chordata > Ceratodontiformes > Protopteridae > Protopterus > Protopterus annectens. The sequence goes on along the minus strand of NC_056732.1, from coordinate 713,069,301 downwards.
CTCTGCAGAATAGCCATGGCTCTGTGGAACACAGCCTTGGGCTACCAAGTGTATCTACAGGCTCAATTCCTGCTAGGAAAACTAAATCCACTGGCAGATGAACTAAGCAGAAATCTCATGGACCCACACGAGTGGAAACTGGAACCAAAGACTTTCAACATGTTAACCAGCAAATGGGGGAGCCCAGATATAGACCTGTTTGCCTTCCCCCAGAACTACCAGTTGGACAAATTCTGCATAAGGACTCCCCACAAACGAGCTTGGAAAGTGGATGCTGTGTTCTTCAGCTGGAAAAATCTATTAAGTTTATGCCTTTCCTCCTCGCCCTCTCCTCTCCAAAGTACTACTAAAGATAAAACGGGACAAACCAAGGATGATGCTGATTGCACCAGACTGGCCACGCCAACACTGGTACCCCTTCTTGCGCAGTGTCACAGCTAGCCCCATGGCACCTGCCCCAGACCCCTACCCTGCTGTCACAGCAGGAGAGCCAGATTATGCACACCCCCCCCCCCCAGCTTCAAACCCTGAACCTGGCAGCCTGGCTAATTACCTAATCTCTCCATTACCATCCCTTAGTAAACAAGTGTTGGATGTCATTTTGGAGGCAAGGAGGCCTAGTACTAGAAAATCTTATGCTGAAAATGGAAACGATTCTGTGCCTGGAGCAAAACTCAAGGGATGGCCACAGCAGCGCCCAATTTAACTCAGATTCTTCGATACTTAACTGAGATGCTTCACAAAGGCCTTTACTTTTCCTCCAAAATTCATGCCTCAGACATTTCAGCTCATTACAACACAGAGCCACCCCTCTTTTCTCACCCACTGCTCAAGCAGTTCCTCGGAGGGGCCAAAAACAAGACCACCCAGAAGAGCCCCATCCCAGCCTGGGACCTTAACTTTGTATTGGAAAAACTCGCTCTTCCTCCTTTTGAGCCAGCTGCGACTGCAGAGTTAAAATTCCTTTCTTGGAAAACAGCTTTCCTTTTAGCAATCACTTCAGCAAGAAGGGTATCTGAATTACAGGCCGTTACAGCAGTGGACCCCATCATCTTTCATGCAGACAGGGTGTCCCCCAGGACCAATCCCTCTTTTATACCCAAGGTGGTATCCAGTGTGGCTGTTAATCAGTCCATTAATTTGCCATCCTTCTTTTCTAATCCACAGAACAAACGGGAACGGATACTGCATTCCTTAGATGTGCACAGACAACTTAGATTCTACTTGGACAGGACTAAACCTCATAGGAAATCTGAACTGCTGATGGCATTTGCTGCAGGGGCAGAGGGGAAGGGTATTACAAAGCAAACCATTTCTAAATGGATAGACCATTGCATTCATTTCTGCTGTAAGCACCATGGAATACCTATCCCACAGGGGATTCTACCCCATTCAACCAGGGCTGCATCTACCTCTACAGCCTTTCTCAGAGGTGTCCCTACCAGAGACATCATAGAAGTTGCTACCTGCAGTTCTGTACATACTTTCACGAAGCATTACCATTTGCCAATTTTCTCTAAATCCAGAGCTGGCTTTGTCACTGCAGTCTTGCAGCGTCTTATAGCTGCTCCTAATGCTACCTAAATTCCTCCTCCCATCCTTAGCTTTGGGAATCTACCCAAATGTGATTACTGCAGCAGTGAAACATGAACATAGTACAGTTGTGTACACTTACCATAAGTGTAGATGTTAGTGGATTCACTGTTGCAGTCATGGTTACCCTGCCTCCAGCCCCCTGATGACTTTTGGCTATAACTCTGCTCTCCTTTACTATGCTTAAAAGCTTTTTTGGTATGTTAGCCCTTAGAATGGATCCCGCATCGGAGGCTGCACCTGAACCTCCGAGAAAGGCCAAGATTCCTAGGCCTTCCTCGCCTGCCGCTTTGCTTCCCGACACCCCGCCAACTGCCGATCTAGGAATTGAGCGCTCAGTGTATCCATAGACTTCAGTGACGTCCCTTGGGGAAGTTGTTCCATAGCCAACCACCGGCACTTCCTCTGAGCTTGTCCAAACAGACCCCCGTCTATGTCGAGGGGGAACCAGATGTTCATCGTGCATACAGCTGCAGTCATAACAGATGGGTTCTCCTGCCATCAGGCGGGTCCTCGGTCGGCCAAATTCCAAAATCTAGGTCTGGCTTCGGTTGTCGTCTCTTCTTCCCTGACGTCAGTGCGACAGGGGTATAAAGGAACCAGCCGATGCCATTTTCTTCAGTCTTTCTTGCCGCGCGGTGCCCGAAGCAGAAGCAGTTCGCAAGTGCTGGTCGGCCAGCTCCTGAGATTACGAACATTTGGAAACCGAAGTCTTCTTAAAAGCTAAGTACCCCATTGGGGAAACTTTTCTTGCGTCAGACCGATGTCAGACAAAGTTAATTGTATTTCTTGTGGGAAGCAAATACGCATAAGGTTTTCCATTCCCTCTGTATACCTTGTTTAGGCCCAGACCACGACGTCTCGGTCTGTCGCTTTTGTGCTACATTCAACAAACGCACTATTAAGCGTCGGGCGGAGTTCGCCCAGCATTATTTTGGGAAAGCATTTAACTATACTATGTCGTCGGATACGCCGACTCCGGTTTTGTCTAAAAAAACACAGACAAGGACCGACACACGAGGTCCGCGGTTTCTACCGACACCATGCCTAAGCCGACTACACGTGGTCTGGTTCTCAGCGAGGCGCCTACGCAGCCCCTGACTACCGACGACACTTCTTTGATGGTGTCTCTTGTGCCCGAGGTCGCAGGCTTCCTCGGCCCACACCCCGACTACAGATACCGAAGCCACTCTTGGCGTTGAGTCTCAGAATGTGGACAGGTCCACCTCCACTCAAGGTGTCTTCAGACCTTCCTCTTCTTTCTCCATCAAGGCTTTCACAAAGTCTAAAGCAACCATGCACTCTGAGACCAGCTACACAGGGCTCATCTCCAGGCCCCATGCCTAAGAAACAGATGCTTAAAATGGCTGAGGATTTAATTACTCTTATCAGAGGTTCTCAGCCCCCACCGGACAAAAGGCCCAGAGTGGAGGAAGATTCCCCCTCCTCTGATCAGGGCTCCATTATTTCAGAGCATTCTGATGATCAGGAACATTCTTACTCCCCTTTTGAAGACTCTGATGCGGAGGAGTCCATCCCTTCTGCCCCCCCCCCCCAGAGGATTACTCATTTGGGGAAACTTTGCATACCTTAAGGGAACACTTCCACTGGGAAGGCCAAGATTATTCAGATTCCAAGAAAAGGCTCAGGGAATTTCTCTTGCTACCTCAGCACAGGCCCCTGGCTATACCTCCTGTCTTGGACATCCTAGATGATGTTTACTCGAAGGCTTGCCTTAACCCAGACTCTCTACCTCCAGCTCCAGTTAAGCCTGACAGGTACTACAGGGTTCCTGACTCACACCAATTTCTATACAAAAGCCATGCTGCTGACCCAGAAACCATCTCACAGGGCCCCAAGGGAGTTAAGGCCTCCATTGCTAAAAATCCATTACCTTCCGAGAGAGACTCCAGATCCTTAGAAAGGTGGGGAAAAAAGGTATATACCTCGGCTACCTTATCCATGAGGGCCTTAAACTGTCAGTTTCATATGCTAAAATACCAACAGTTTTGTTACCACAATTGAAAAGTAAAATGTCACAACCTGAACAACCAGACTTGAAGGAGTTGCAGGATTTGATGCATAGTGCAGAACAAGTGGGTAAGCATACCTTACAATGTGGTTTTGATGCTCTAGAGGCCTCATGTAGAGCTGCTGTTACAGGATCAGTCATACGTAGGCATGCCTGGCTCAAGGAACAAGCCTTGCCTGATCATGTCAAAGCTAAATTACTAGACACCCCTCTTCAAAAGGATGTACTATTTGGTGCTAATGCTGAGGAGGTGTTAAGGAAAATGGAGGAAAAGGCTAAATCAATGCAAACTGAAAGAATTTCTACAGGTACAACCCCCACGTTTTAGTAGAAATTGGCCTTCCAAAAACTGGTCCTTTCCAGCCACGGACAGACCCCAAAGAGGCAGATACAGGCGCCCTAGGGGCAGAGGACAATCCCAAGTATCGTTTAGAGGCAGACAATGGCAAGCTCCTACACAAAGAGGTGGTGAGGATAACTCGACTTTCACCTTTGCATGCCAAACAAGTCTCAAATGGCAGCCCCCTTAGGAGGAAAGCTGGCATTATTTTCAAAAAATTGGCATGTTGTCACAAAGGACAAATGGATCCTGGATATTATAAACAGAGGCTACAAATTCCATTTTCACACCCTTCCAAAAATGAGAGGCATGCCAAACCTGCCACACAATCAAAGGGCAGAGGCACAAAGGCAAATTACAGATCTCATAAACATGAAAGCTATTCAAGAGGTACCTACGCACGAACAAGGTCAAGGTTTTTATTCCAGGCTATTTCTGGTGCCAAGGAAGGGAAAAGATTGGAGACCTATTTTGGACCTATCCATCCTAAACACATTTCTACTGCACCAAAATTCAAGATGCTCACTCTACAGCAACTTCTTCCCATGCTGGGCAAGGAGTCTTGGCTGGTAACATTGGACCTCAAGGAGGCATACCTGCATGTCCCAATCAGACAAAATTGCAGAAGGTACCTCAGGTTTCTTGCAGGTTCAACCCATTAGCAATTCTCTGCATTGCCCTTTGGCTTATCTACTGCGCCCAGAGTATTCACAAAATGCCTGGCATCAGTAATTGCCTACTGCAGACTTCAAGGGATACAATATACCCCTATTTGGACGACTGCCTGATCCAAGCGGACAGCAAGCACATTCTTCTGAAACATCTGGCTTATGTAATAATGTTGTTGAACTCTCTGGGATACAGTCAACAAAAAGAAATCAAGGCTAATACCCTCTCGGAAGATAATTTTCCTGGGTACGAGTAGAAATGTGTTTAGGATGGATAGGTCCAAAATAGGTCTCCAAACACCCAGATGGCTTACCTCCCACCAGAGAAGCAGGGGCAACTAATTCAATACTTCAGAACACTAGCAAATTGCACCAGGCTGACTGCAAGGAAAATCCTGCAGGGTCTGGGATTCATGGCATCTTGCATCTTACTAATCCCACGTGCAAAGCTGCATATGAGGAAACTACAATGGTACCTGAAAAACATATGGTCTCAACACAGCCACAGTTTGGAAACAATAATACCACTAATTCCATGTCTGCAAAAGGAATTTCTGTGGTGGGCTCAAGCATGTCAAACAAACACTGGTCTTCCATTCAGCAAGCCTCAATCAAATCAAGTCATCACAACAGACGCCTCGGACTACGCCTGGGGGGCGCACATGACGGATCGGTGCATTCAGGGCAAATGGTCCCAAAAAGAAAAGCACCTTCACATCAACCAAAAAGAAATGCTAGCAGTAATAAATGCTGTTATAGCTTTCAAGGACCTTCTACAACCAGGTCAACTATTGATAAGAACGGACAACACCACAGTTATGTGGTACATAAACAAACAGGGAGGAACACATTCATACCCCCTATGCAGACTGGCCATGTCACTTTGGAACATGGCCATGGACTTACAAATGGAACTACAAGCACAGTACTTGCCAGGCAAGGAAAACACGCTGGCAGACAACCTAAGCAGGAATATGACAGATCCACATGAATGGAAATTGCATCCAAAAGGTTTTACAGGAATAATCCAAGAATGGGGAAGGCCAGACATAGATCTCTTTGCCTCCCACAAAAATCATCAATTGACAAAATTCTGCTCAAGGATCTTCCATCCAAAGGCCTGGAGAGTGGACGCTCTCTTTCAGTTGGACATCAATGACAGTTTATGCCTTCCCACCTCTTCCTCTGCTGCCCAAAGTTCTATTGAAAGCCAGAGCAGACAGACCAAAGATGATTCTCATTGCTCCGGACTGGCCAAGGCAACACTGGTACCCACTCCTGAGGAGCCTGACGCATTCGCCACCATGGACCCTGCCTCTAATGCCTCCTCTTCTGACTCAGCACAGCTTCACAACTCTTCACAGCCAGCTAAAAACACTCAATCTAGCTGCATGGAAGATTCCTTAGCATCACAACAGGCCCTACTCTCCAAGGAGGTGCAGGATGTCATTTTGGAGGCCAGAAGGCCATCAACTAGAAAAGCTTACTCCGCAAAATGGAAACGTTTTTGTGTCTGGAATGAGAAAAAGGGCCAGGATCCTGGAAAACTGAATTTACCTCAAATACTACAATATTTGGCTGAACTGCTAAGCAGTGGACTTTTTCTCCATCATCAAAATCCATGCCTCAGCCATTTCTGCAGAATACAACACTGATCCACCTTTATTCTCTCACCCTCTCTTAAGACAGTTCCTCAGAGGGGCTAAGAATTTAAGACCTCCAAGTAAACCAATACCTGCTTGGGATCTTAATTTCATTCTGGAAAAACATGACCTTGCCTCCCTTTGAGCCAGCTGCCTCATCAGATTTGCAATATTTGTCCTGGAAAACAGCTTTCCCTCTGGCTATATCACCTCAGCTCGTAGAGTTTCAGAACTGCAGGCTCTCGTGGCTGTCCAGCCTTTTATCATCTTCCATCAGGACAGAGTTTCCTTATGAACCCAACCTGTCCTTTATGCCTAAAGTGGGCTTTAAAGGGTAGATTTAAATCAGGCCATACATTTACCTACTTTTTATCCTAATCCTCTAAACAAAGGGGAGAGATTACTACATTCCTTGGACATCCACAGACAACTGCATTATTATTTGGACAGAACAAAGCCAATCAGAACAGCTCTTTGTGGCCTATGCGGTAGGAGCTCAAGGAAAGCCAATTTCCAAACAATCTCAAAAGAGATACCCACTGCATGCGCTTTTGCTATTCCTTTCATGGCAAAACTGTGCCTACAGGCATTAGAACTCATTCTACCAGGGCCACAGCCACCTCTGCAGCCTTCCTCAGAGGAGTTCCTACCAAGGATATTTTAGAAGCAGCCACTTGGAGTTCTGTGCATACCTTCTCCAAGCACTACAACCTACCATTATACTCCAAATCTAGAGCAGGCTTTGCTACTGCAGTCTTGCAGGGCATTTTGGCTCCTCCTAGTTCCACCTAGTGCCTACCACCCCTTTCTTAGCTTTGGGATTCTACCCATCTGTTATGACTGCAGCTGTATGCACGATGAACAAAGTACAGTTTTGTACCTACCATAAATGTAGATGTTCGAGTGCTAATACAGCTGCAGTCCAGGTTTCCCTCCCTCCTTCCCCTCTTGGGACAGGGCTATAGGCTAACACATCCTCATACAACCTGATTTGGGTATTCATTTATGATGTATTTGCTTGCAACTACTGTATTTTGATTATATTGCACTGCATTATTACACAAATTTATGTATTGCCTTCCTTCTGGGGGCACCTGACATCTGGGGCAAGAAAAACTGAAGAAAATGGCGTTGGCTGGTTCCTTTATACCCCTGTCGCACTGACGTCAGGGAAGAAGCGACGACAACTGACGCCGGACCTAGACTTTGGAATTCGGCCGACCGAGGACCCGCCTGACGGCAGGAGAACCCATATGTTATGACTGCAGCTGTATTAACACTCAAACATCTACATTTATGGTAGGTACAAAACTGTACTTTTCTGTGGTACCTCTGACCGGGATCCAGACTTAGGAAATTATGACTTCTAAATCTGACGCCATGCTGGTTTGTACCTCCACCCCGGCCAAAAAGAAGCAAAAACCAAGCATGCTCCCCCTTCTCCAGAAACCATACCAAATTGGCAGGCTTTTCACTTCCTCTCTCATGCAGGCCTTTATGGCCCTTAGGCCTTCAGCCTCAGTCCCCACTACTCTGACTTTATTGAGCCTTAGGCCTGCATCTGCTTCTTCCCTCCCACTCATGACCTCTCAAGTTAGGGAGGAAGAGCATGATTCTTCCTTTTCTTAATCAGAGGGCTCTATTTCATATACATCTTGGATTGTTTCTCCCCAGGAGTACTATTCTCCCGATGAATCTGTGGAATTGGATTCTCCCCCTGAGGCTATTACCTTTGGTGAGACCATCACCAAGATGAAAGATTACTTCAAATGGGATACACCCCAAATGACTGACACCCAAAAGAGGTACTTAGCTGCTTCAAGTGGTGTCACCCTCCCCTTCAGCTGTCCCTCCGGTGTGACCTGGTTACTTGGATGTCTTTAATTCAGGTTCTATGGCCCCAGACTCCCAGCCTCCGGCCCCTAAGCGTTCTGACCACTTCTGTAAAGTGCCAGAGGAGCAAAAATTCCTAGTTAAACCACCCTTGGCAGACCCCAGCTGTTATTGCCTCTGCTCCTGATAAACAGTCTAGACTGCTGCCTTCCGCCTCCCTCATACCCACTGATAAAGATAGCAAATATATGGATAGGATGGGAAAGAAGGTATACACATCTTCCAGTTTGGCTTTCAGAGCCATAAATTATCAGAACCACATGACTAAGTACGCTCTAGATTTAGTGTCTCAAGCATCCTCCATGCTCACTTCTGTGCCTGACAGTCCCATTAAGGCTGACATTGCCTCCAAACTGTCCTTGGCTGAGCAAGTAGCCAGGCACTCCGATGCAGCTACAATACTGCAGAAGCATCTGCCCGCTGTGCAGCATCTCCTGTCTTCAGGAGATGCTCCTGGCTGAGACTACAGAATCTACCTGAAGACTTCAAGTCCAAAATCTTGGACACCCCCCTGGATCACTGTTTCCTTTTTGGAAAACAGTCTGCAGACCTCTTCAAGAATCTGCAGTAAAAAAAGTAAAGAATTACAGGACATCAAACATCTGCTGGTGTCCCTCATTCCCAAGTATTATAGAAACTACCCTGCTAAAACCACTTTTGTAAGGCACAACCCTCCTCAGACAGTTGCCTCTTCTTCCAGATCTAGAAGAGGGGCAAGAATACCTACTTTGTCCAGACCTAATGCTCTTCCTCCTCAGTCCAGACAACCCTTTCAGGAAAGCGGAGGTCCCAATAATGTGACTGCCTTGCCCATCTTCCACACTCTGCATGCCTTTCCCACTGTCTCCCCCTTTGGCAGTCCCTCACCCGCAGGCCAATGGGTCCTATCCATTTTCCAAAAAGTGTATTTCCTATCCTGGAAAGAAAAACCACCCAGGGAAAGGTATTCCTTTTCCCCCCAGAAAAAAAACAGTCATCTCCTACTGCAAGTTTTGTCAGAACTACTAAAGCTAGGCACCATAGAACCTGTCCCATCAGGACAAGAAGGAAAGGGATTCTACTCGCGTCTCTTCCTGGTCCCCAGAAAAAATGGCCCCTGGAGACCCATTTTAGATCTCTACTTTCTAAATCTACCCTTTCAGGTACCCTCCTTCAAAATGCTGTCACTACCCACTCTGCTGCCTCTTTTTTCCAGCCAAGGCCTTCATGGCCACCCTGGACCTAAAAGAAGCCTACCTTCACATTCCCATCAGGACTTCCCACAGACAATTCCTGTGTTTCTCTGGACCTTCCTCACATTTTAATTTGCTGCTTTGCCCTTTGGTTTTTCTACTGCCCCCCCCCCCCCCCGAGTCTTTACAAAGTGTTTAGCCCTAGTCAGTTCCTTCTGCAGAACTCCGGGAATCCAGACTTTCCCATATCTGGATGAGATCTTCATACTAGCAGAGTCCAAAGATACCCTCTCAAGGCAGCTGCACTTCATGTCCCTTCTGCAAAATCAAGGGTTTACCATCAACCTCCCAAAGTCCTCCTGGAACCCAGGCCAGGACAAGATTTTCCTAGGCTGCAGAATCAGAACGGACAAAATGAAGGCTTTTCTCCCACAGGACAAGGTTCTTTCCCTGACTTCCCACTTCCAGGAAATTTTCCATTCCCAAAAGGTGACGGCAAGGCAATTCCTTTGTCTCCTGGGTTTAATGGCAGCAACCATTCCCATGCTACCACTGGCCTGAATGCATATGCAGAAGCTACAGTGATAACTAAAAAACATTTCGTCCCAGCACCTACATCACTTGGAACAGGATAGTCCCCTCCTTCCCTGTCTAAAGAAAGAAGTCAGCTGGTGGATCCAGCAAGTCAAACTAAACCCGGGACTTCCACTGCAGCCATCCAACCCAAACAATGCATACGGATGCCTCAGGTTCAGGTTGGGGTGCAACACTGGCATCCTACAGGGTGCAGGGAAAGTGGCACCCTTCTCTACAGATCAAGCACATCAGTGTCAGGGAAATGACAGCAGTCTTCTTAGCTTTAAAGACCTTTGTTCCCCTTCTGGTCCCAGGGGTGCTCCTGATAGTGACCTACAACACCACTGTTATGTGGTACCTCAAAAAACAGGGAGGAACAAAGGCGTACCAGCTGTGTGCAGGCTGACACTGCTGATATGGGACCTAGCCTTTCGCCACAACTTGGTCCTGCAGGCGACCTACATCCCCTCGCAGGACAACAAGTGAGCAAATCTCCTAAGCAGGACTTTGTCCCACAGCACGAGTGGATGCTGGACAGGGGGGGTCTTCTAGACATAGTCCACCGGTGGTGTACTCCACAAGTAGACCTGTTTGCCTCTTCCAAAACAGGCAGCTGCAAGACCACCTGCTCACACACACCCTCTAGCTTGGAGAGTGGATGCTTTTAACATCTCTTGGGAGGGGAAGTTTCTTTATGCCCCCCCCCCATTCCCAATGATTCAGAAAGTCTTCCTGAAAATTCAGAAGGACAGACCAAAAATCTTTAGTGACACCCTACTGGCCAAGGCAGCACTGGTTCCCCCTACTTCTCAATCTAGCCAAGGGCAATCGCTGCAAGTTTACCCTAAAAGGTAGACCTACTGACACAAGACAAAGGAACTCTTCTTCACCCACACTTAGATGTTATCCCTGACTCTGTGGGTGATAAACTTTTGATCCCCTTCCGACACCACAACTCAGAGGACGTGCTTTCAGTCCTGAGGGAGGAAAGGAAACCTACCACCAGAAAATCTTAACTAGCTAAGTGGGAAAGATTTACAAAGTGGTGTCTGGACAAGGGAAAGGACCCTTGCTCGGCGGTTCCACCCCCCACCCCCATTCTCACTTGTGTTAATTGATTAAAAGCAGACTTTCCTACTCTTCAGTGAAAGTGCACCTGTCTGCTATATCAGCCTGCTTGTCCCTTGATCCCCCCCCCCCCTTGCTAGCCAAGCTCGACATAAAGCTGTTCCTTAAAGGGGTCTTACACATGAGACCACCAAAGAAACCTATCCCTCCACCCTGGGACTTCAACTACATCCTGGAAACGCTAACTCAGCACCCTTTGAACTGGCTGGGTCTTCTTCCTACAGATGTGTACGTGAAAAACTGTTCTGGTGGCTATCTCTTCAGCCAGAGGGGCCTCAGAGTTGCAGGCCTTAATGGCCTGCCCTCCCTACACCACCTTCCACAAAGACAGAATCACCCTGTGAACTAATTCCTGCTTTATGCCCAAGGTGGTCAATGATTTGTCTCTAAACCAGTCTATCCACTTACCCACTTTCTTTCCCTCCCCCACTAATGAAGGGGAGAGGAGTCTGCACTACTTGGATGTACACAGGCAACTAAGATTCTACCTGGACAAAACCAAAACCTTTAGGAAATCTAAGCAGCTGTTTGTCTCCTTTCACCCTAGAGCCCTGGGCAAGGCAGTCTCCAAACAAACCATTGCTTGCTGGATCAGGAAAACTATTTGTCTGTTACTCTCACCATGGAAAAAAAAACACCAGTGGGAGTAAAGGCCCATTCTGCTAGGGCTGTGGCTGCCTCTGAGGCCTTCATAAAAGGTCTGGGCACTGCATCCGTCATGGAAGCAGCCACATGGTCCACTATCCACACTTTCACCAAACATTACAAACTTGACCAAGTTTCTAGAGCAAGGGCAGAATTTGCCAGGGCCTTCATACAGGGCTTTGTAGAATCCTCTTCAGCATCCCACCACCTTTTCATGCATGTAAGCTGTGGTACTCTCCCACAACTAGAATACTGCAACATAGGAATAGAAGGACATAGAATAGTTGTGTAAAATCTTACCATAACCATAGATCTGAAGTAGGGACTTCATTTGTCAGCAGTCTGTGGGTCTTGGATCCGAGCCGGCAACTTGTTTCATAGCCAATGGATCCGAGCTCCTAGCTCCTCCCCTCACCCATAATCCCCTGCCAACCCTCCATGACCTCAGATCTAGTTTGCCACGCTTGTAACTAGCTGGATTTTTCAGAGCTCTTAGCGATTTAAGATAAGTGTATTTTCTTCCTCCTTTTCTGTCTTTAGATTTAAAACAGTGTGTAAGTGTTAGGTTTCCTTTATTATTTGTACTTTTTATATAGTTTTTTCCCTCCCCTCGCTGGTCGTTGGTGTGTGTGTGTTAGTGTTTTGGGGCCTGTGTGCTTGTGTAGTGCTTTTCTTCCCCCCAGTATGGCAGAGGCCCCAAAAGCCGTTTTTTCAAAATGTACCGAGTGTGGCCATAAGCTCTCCCCGGCTGATGGCCACACTCTGTGCGTTCGGTGCCTTGGGGTTGAACATTTATTTATTTATTTTATATATTTATTTTATTTATTTATTTTACATTTGTTGACCGGGCTAGTCCAACTGGATACATGTCCATTTTCAGTGGAGGCCCGAGGAGAAAAGCTCCACTATCTAATTCATAACAACAAAAATACATTCAAAGTGCATAGGTAATTTAAGACACAACTAAAACAGGCATTTAAAATTACATAGGGAATTAAGACACAAGTAAAACAGGCATATAGGCTTTCCTTTCAGTAAGTTCAAAAAGGTGAATACAGAGACTATCAAATTTCTACAGTACAGGTCAAAGTACATAGGTAATTTGAGATTCAATTAAAACAAGCATTCATAATTACATAGGGAATTTAAGACTCAACTAAAACAGGCATTTAGGCTATCTTTTCAGTAAGTTCAAAAGGTGAAAACAGAGACTATCAAATTTCTTCAGTACAGGTATATAAAATGTGAGACGGAAATAATTAAGTAGTTTAAAAGCAAAAGATAGAGTTGCTAGAAAATTTTAGTTTGAAGTTGAGAGAGTCAATTTCTTAGGTAGAGATGAAAAATAAAATGGAGAAATAGAGTTGGGAGACAGTGCAAAGGATGCAGGAGAAGGTAGGAGGTACGTGATCAGCTAGGGTTATTGCAAGAGCAAAGCCAGTGATTGGTTAGAAAATGTTTCAGTTGAGTTTTAAATACTGTTATAGAAGTTTGGGCTAAGAGGTCTGTAGGAAGTTGATTCCAAATTTTACCAACTGAGTTGGAAAATATCGAGTCACCTGCTGTATTCTTTGATAGAGAGGTTTGAATCAGTATTTTATTGGAAGAGCGTAGGGTTTTTAGGTTGTTATAGGGTTTTATCAGGGTGGAGAGCATTGGTATCTTTTCTGGGTGGAGAAGGGCTTTATGGGCAGTTGTAAGCTGATAGTATTGAATTAGGTGAGGTAACTCCAGCCACCCTAGGTTAAGGAGGTTCAGGCAGTGATGTGTTTTATATGGAGAGGCAGTGGCAAATTTGGCAATGTTGTTATAGGCTGTAGTAAGCCTATTGATATGTTTAGAAAGATTAGTATATATGGGGGAATGCATATAGTAGAGTAGTGATAAGATATGTTCTGGCTATGGTAGTTCTTGCTTCAGGAGTTAAGAAAGATTTGATTCTGTAGAGAGAACCTAATTTTTTGTTAGTTGCTTTTATGATAGAGTTGATATGAAAATCAAATTTTAGTAGGTTGTCGATAGTAACTCCTAGAAGTTTGGTTGTTTGGTCAGGAGAGATAAGGGTGCCATTGTTAGAAGTAAGTGTGAAACTAATAGGGGGAGACAGGTGTGTGGGTGAGAAGAGGAGAAGTTTAGTTTTCTTAGGGTTTAAGAGAAGGCAGTGATTCGAGAACCATTGTTCTATGGTGGTAAAAGTTTTTTGAGTAAGTGAGTGGAGGTCAGCTTGGGTTGTGGCAGAGCAGATGATGGTGGTGTCATCGGCGTATTGAATGCAAGTAGTTAGTGGGGTGGCTAGATACAGGTTGTTAATAAAGATGGAAAATAAGAGAGGACCTAAGATGGAGCCCTGAGGTACTCCTAAAGTGGTAGGGAGAAGTTCGGAAAGATTGTTCCATAAAACAGCTTGTTTCCGATTCTGAAGATAAGAAGTAAACCAGCTTAAAGCAAGATTATTGAGAGAGAGAGATTTTAAACAATGTAGGAGGAGTTGGTGATTCACCATGTCAAAGGCTTTTGACAGGTCTACAAAGAATACAGATGAAAGAAGATTGTTATTTCGGTTTATATTAATGGAGTCTATGAAGGATAATAAGGCTGTTGTGGTGCTATGGTAGGGACGAAAGCCATGTTGGCAAGTAGCTAGAAGGTTATTAGATAGGAGGTGATTTAAAAGCTGTTTGTGGATGCATTTCTCCATTATTTTAGCAATAGGAGATAGTAGTGCTATAGGGCGGTAGTTCGAGTACTCAAATGAATCGCCCCCTTTGAAGAGAGGGATGATGTGGGAGATTTTCCAGAGTGAGGGTATAGTACTTTCTTTTATGGTTCTGTTGATTAGAATAGAGATAGGGTAGGCAATAGCTTTAGCACCTAGCTGGAGATATTCCGCTGGCAATTTGTCAGCTGAGGGGGTTGAGGGTTTGAGTTTCTGAAGTAAATTAAGAATATAGGAAGTAGGAGTTGAAATAGAGGTGGAGTGCAGTTAATATAACCTAGTAAAGAGGGGTCAGGGCTTTGTTTTGTTGGCCAGTTTAAGTATGGTTGAAGTAAAGAAGTTATTGAATGCGTTAGCTGTTTGTAGGGGAGAGTCAGGGCAGGAGCCTCGTGGGTTGGGGGTTTCAACCTTGCCGGGGGATAGTAGTGAGTTAATTGATTTCCAAAATTTTTGTGGTTGGCGGTGGGAGGATTGCTGTAGCTTGGTGTAATAGTTCCTTTTATCTTGTTTGATAGCAAGCTTAGTCTTGTTCCTTTTTTGTTTGAAGCTAAGGTGATCAAAAGAGTCTTTCATGGTTCTCCATTTAGTCTAAGCTTTATTCTTACTAAGGATAAGTTGTTTGGTGTTGGTTGTTAGCCATTGAGCTGTCTTAGATTTCATTCGTATAGAACGGATGGGGGCATGATGATCGAGAATAGTAAGAAAGGTATTATTAAAGTGGTTAACAGCTTCATCTATTGGGAGAGTTTTTAGAGGTGACCAGTTAATCAAGCCGAGTTCGTTTTGAAACTGCTGAAGGTTAAAATGTTTTTTGCTGCGAGCTGAGCGAATTAGGGGAGGTGTTGTTAGATGAGTCTTGTGCCTAATGATGTATGTCAGACAGTGGTCGCTAAGGTCGTCTGGGAGGGTACCTGTTGAATACATTTGTTGGGGACTATTAGTCAAGATTCAGTCGAGAATGGTTTCTTTGTTATTGTTTTTATTTGTTCTAGTTGTGGAGTTAATGGTTTGATGGAATCCATGCAGGTTAATAATGGTAGACGGATTAGTTTGTTTGCACATGTTCCAATCAATATTAAAGTCGCCTAGTAGTATTGTTTCTTGAAGGAGATTAATTGAAAACCAGTTTAGTAGGTCTTCTAATATGGGGGAATTGTTGCCTGGGGGAAGATAAGTGCAGATAATATTAATAGTTTTGTGTGAGCTTAGGGAGAGTTTGGAAATAATCATTTCAACATTAGAGTCATGTGGTGGGGTAAGGGCTGATTTACTTATTTCCAGTCCAGTTTTGAAGAGTATAGCTACTCCTCCACCTTTTTTGTTAAGGCGATCTTGTCTTAGGATGTTATAGCCAGGGGGGATAATTTCGTTATCTTTTATTGTGGGTTTAAGCCAGGTTTCAGTAAGACAGAGAATGTCAATCTGTTGGACTTCTAGTAGAGCATGAAGAGCAGGAAGTTTGTTACATACGCTATGGATGTTAAGATGAGCTATTGTGAGAGATTTGGGAGGTTTAGTTTGTGGTGTAGACATAGGTTTCATAGTTTGGGAATTAGGGGATGGTATGTCTGTGTTTGGGCCTGGGTTGGGGTGGATGTCCCCATCAATTAATGATAAACCATGAATAAGGTTAGTTAGTTGAGGTTTTGATGCTGTGCAAGTGTTTTGTGAGTCGAAGAATAAGGTATTTGATGTGTGAGAGACTATTATATTTAGGTTCAAGATATGAGTTGCTGTATATGGGACTGTGATGGGTTGTGAGTGTAGTTGGGGGGGTAGGTATGTTTGTGTGGAGTACAAAAGGTAGGATTTAAAGGTTGCTCATAGGTTACGAGGTAGGTAGAGGTAAGAATAGTTAGAGTTAGTAGTAGGAGAGGAAGGTGAGTGTAGGACATGTTGAGATGAGTGGGGATTGTATACAGTAGGTATGTGTTCAGAGAGGGAAAGGGTGGGTGTGGGAGTGGACTGCTGTGGAGTGGGTTGAGAGAAGAATATGTTCTGATTGGCTAGGGAATGTGGTGGGTGTGGTTATGCGGGGATAAATGTAGAGGTCCCAGGGGCGGGTGGGATTTGGGGGCAGGGAGGGGAGAGGAGTGAGCCCGAAGGGGGAACGGAGCGGGCAGTGCCAAAGGAGTAGGAAATTGCTGAGAGGAAACGATCAGCCAGGTATAATAACAGCAGGTAACGGCAGATCAGTAGTCAGGAATCAGAAAAATGAATACTAGTTGTATAAATCCAAATACAGCAAAAAGTAAGTATTATTTTACAAATCTGAACACTTTTAAAAGAAATTCCTGAGGTCTAATGGTTTACCGGCTAGCAGAATGTAATTGCTGAAGAGCACTTGTGTCCTGGTGGGAGACTAGAAAGTTAAAGATGGCTCCATGCTCAGCAGGATTCTAATATAGACTTTGTATTGGGGGAGGGAGATAGCACAAGGGGTGTAAACCAGGTGGAATGCAAAGAAACCAGAGAGGCAATCAGTGGAAATCAGTGAAGGCCTCAGAAGAGAGCAAGTAATAATTCAAACTACCTGTAAAGTGAAGGAGAGAAGAGACAGCAAAGTTTATTAAGGTTGGGAGTGTGTCTTTACATTGACTTGCTGATTAGTAACCAGTTTGTGCACAGATTAGAGTAGGGAAATAAATTAGCAATGATAGAGATGCAAATAAGCAGGTGATCCTCCAAGTGATACAAACTAAGGCAGAAAGAACTGAGAGGGCTGCTTGATGGTTAATTTAATTTAGTCACAGGGATGTGAATTAAAATCTATACTGTCTATTGGACAGTTAGGATTACTGTACTTTCGGGGGGGGGGACACAAGGCTGCAACAGTCAGTTTTATTAGCAAGCTGAGAACTACTTAGAAATACTGCTAATGTAATAGCTTCACTCACATAAAACATACAAGTAGAATGCCTGGGTGGACTGACCCTGCTCTTGAAGCTCAAAATGTATATCCTTGTGCAGTTTGCAATACCGATTCCTTCTTACACTGTATAGATGGAGTGATAGCCGCATACTGCAGATTTGCTTGAGTGTGCTCCTGCTCTTGAAGCTCAAAATGTATATCCTTGTGTAGTTTGCAATACTGATTCCTTCTTACACTGTATAGATGGAGATCCCCTCGGTCCATCCATACATCTCTCCTCAGGCTGTACCATCTGTGCAGCATTCAACCCCAGGGCACTGAAAGAGCGGAGGTTGAAGCTGGTCCTGGCGGGACCTTTGCCCCCGGACTCTGCTTCGACCCCCGCCCCTCTTGTGGCACTACCACAGCCTGTGGTGGTAGGCACTCCTGCCCCCCTTCCTTCGGCCGGGACTCAAAACTCCCGCTGAAGCGCCAGAGGACAGGGAGGCTAGGAGGGAGAAATGGAGGGAGAAGCACCACAAGCGGCGGGCTGAGGCCTCCGCTTCGGCCCTGCCGGCTAAGCGGGCTTCTCCCTCCACAGCTTCTAGGTCTCCTCCTCCTCGGCTCCGATCTCCTTGTTTCTCCCCAGGACCCGAGGAGGAGGAGGCCCGATCTCCATCGAGGTCATCGAGGCGGCATTCCACGCCTGCCTCTGTGGCCTCATCGAAATCGACTTACAGTATGTCAGATGCAGACATGGACCGGATGATGTGAAGGTTCATCCAGGCCCAGCTGCAGATGGGAGTGCTCTTGCCCCCCCCCCCCCCTCGGGGGGGAGCTCAACACCCTTTTTTGCTCCAATTGCTCCTTCTCCGACCCGCTTCCCGGGTTCGGAGCCGGGCAGCGTCGGAGCCAGGGGTGGGTCGGCACCGACAGTACTTGGTACTTCGGATCCGACCCTTCCCTCGAGTCTGCTGGATCCGACCTTTCGGAGCCATGGGCCAAGCTTCGGAGCTGAGGGATTCAGTATGCCTTCGGCTCCGTCCAGGTTGGAGCACACTGGTCCTTCGGATCCGACGGCGCCGGCTCCGATCCCTTCATCTGATCCGAGTGGGAGTCTGCTCTCGGAGCCCAGGGAGCAGTTCCCCCTCTGCCTTCGATGTAGTGGAGAGGGCTCTGTCGAGAGCATCCGGACCCCCGGCTCTTGTCTCGGCTCCACCCTGCACTCCCTCTCTGCTGGGCCAGGCTTCCATCACCCGGCCACAGTGGCAGCCTGCTTCGATGTCCCAGGTTGTTCCATTGGAACAGGATGTTGCTGGCGAGACCTCCTCGGACAGCCCCCCCCCCCCCACAGATACTGAGCCCCCCCCACAGACCGGTCCCACTGGAGCAAGGGTCCCCCCGTAGATGTCATGTTGACGGCGGCAGCCACGAAGAGGGAACTAGCTCAGGAGATCCCCTCGGTCCATCCATCGAGTAAGGAGTCCCGCTCTATGGATTGCTTAGGGAAGTAAGTTTTTAGTTCAGCGACCTTTTCGGTAAGGTCCCTGAACTATATGGCACACGTCATCAGGATGCAGCGGGATCTTATCAAAGAATATGCTGCCCCCCCCCCCCCGAGTCCATGTCGGCGGAGGACAAACAGTTGTACTCCACCCGAATGGCCACTCTGAGATCCATTTCTATTACCTCTATGCGGCTATTGTCCCACACCACCGAGGTAGCCGCTAGAGCTAGCGGAGCGGGCCTAGTCATGAGACGTCAGGCCTGGCTCCGGCATTGTGACTTTGTGGAGCCCTTTAAAGCGTCCTTTGCGCATGCCCCTTTTGATGGTTCATCTTGTTTGACAAACCGGTTCACGAGACGCTAGTCCAGAGCGAGAAGGACGGGAAGACGTCTGCTGTTGGAGTCCGCTTCTCTGCTCCCCAGCAGTCCTTTTCGAAGAACCAAAAGGGTCCGAAGAAGATGTGGTTCCGGAAATCGCAACATTCCCAACCCGCTCCGGACAACCAGTCCTTCAGTGGCAGAGGAGGACAGGGAGGACGCCGCCCCAGGGGCAGAGGGGCTCCGAGGAACTTTGGGTCCAGAGAATCCTTCTCTGACCGGCCCACGCAGCAGCCCTGAATGGTTGCCCGGCTGCTCCACTCTGGAGGCAGTCGGGGGCGCTTCTCGGAGCACCTAGCGGCATGGGAGTCCATCACGTCAGACCGCTGGGTGCTTTGAATTATATCCAGAGGGTACGAAATTTTAATGCTTCATGTCCCCAAAATCAGGAACCTCCCCGATGTACCACCCGATCAGAGGGAGGCTGCAGCCACAGAAATCCAGCAGCTGCTAGGAAAAAGAGCCATCCAGCCCGTCCCCCAAGACCAGCTCGGATTAGGGTTCTACTCCAGGTTCTTTTTGGTGCCAAAAAAGATGGAGGACTTGAGACCAATTCTAGACCTTTCCCGTTTGAACCTGTCTATAACCAAGGAAAAATTCCGAATGGTCACTCTTCAATCTATTCTCCCCCTCCTACGGGAGAACGATTGGATGTGCTCTATAAACCTCAAGGATGCGTACTACCACATTCTAATGGACAGACGATCCAGGAGGTTTCTCTGCTTCTGGCTGGGAGCCAGTCACTACCAGTTCAGGGTCCTTTCCTTTGGCCTCACCACAGCCCCCAGGGTGTTCAAGGTGTTAGCAGTGATAGCGGCCCACCTGAGACTCCAGGGAATGCAGGTCTTCCCGTACCTGGATGACTGACTCCTGACCGCCCCAACAAGGCATCTACTTTGCTCAGCCAGAGATTACTTTCTCCGCCTAGCCCCCCAGTTAGGCATCACGATCAATGCGGACAAATCTTCCCTTGGTCCGACAAAAGTCATAGAATTTATAGGAGCCAGAATAGACACCAGAGATCTACGAGCCATTCTGACTTCGGAACGACTACGGAATTTGCAACTTCATGTGCGGGCCATCCTCCAGTCAGAAGCCCCACCGGCGGAATTGGTCCTGAGGGCGCTGGGCTCCATGGCGGCAGCGATAACGCTCCTTCCATGCGCCCGCATAAACATGAGGGTACTGCAGTGGACCCTTCTAGTGCAATGGTCCTTTCAGTCTTTTCCTCTCCATCACCCCATCGCTATCAGCAAGGCTTGCAGGAGGGCCCTGTTATGGTGGCTTCATGCTCCAGATCTCCATATGGGCCGACCCTTCTGCACTCCTCCCCCTCTCGCCATGGTGACCACGGACGCCTCCCTGCCCGGGTGGGGGGGCATTATTCAGGCAGGACAGTCCAAGGCACGTGGAACGATACAGAGACCTCCCTGCATATCAATGTTCTGGAGATGAGCGGTGCTGTATGCGTTGCAAGCACTTCAGAATCTCCTCCCCGTAGGAACTATTGCAATTCAGTCAGACAACATGTCTGCTGTCTGGTACATCAACAAACAGGGGGGAACCAGGTCCTACCCTCTATGCCGCAAAGCCGTGAGTGTGGGAATGGGTGATTTCCACCAACCGCTTTCTGATTGCAATGCACATTCCGGGGCGGACCAACATCCTAGCGGACAAACTCTGCCGCACCATTCTTTCCCCTTACGAGTGGTCTCTTAACCCACTAGTAGCGAAGCAGATATTCACAATATGGGGACAACCCTGCTCCGATCTCTTTGCCTCTCCCTCAAACCCCAAATGCGACAATTTCTTCGCTCTGATTCCCCCTCCAGGGGAAACTCCAAGAGACGCTCTGGTGCATGCTTGGCCGCCCGGTCTACTTTATGCCTATCCTCCTCTACCCCTGATGCTACAGCTCTTACAGTAAGCCTCGCGGTTGGGGAGCAGGATGATCCTCATTGCCCCATTCTGGCCTTTGCAAACTTGGTTCCCTTACCTGTGGTCTCACCTAGTGAATCCCCCCTGGATTCTGGATCCCAGTCCGGATCTAATCTCCCATCCGTCAGGCTTGTCGACCCCAAATCTGGACAGTCTGAAGCTGACAGCTTGGTTGCTCCAGTTCCACTCCTAGTTAGGACTCCCAGGATCTCTTCACCTGTCAGCCATCCTCGTGGCAGCGCATAAACCTTCCACCAGGAAAGTGTACCGCAGTAAATGGAAACGTTTTTCTGTCTGGGCGGAGCATCGTAATCTAGATCCCCTTACTGCCCCTCTTCCATTCATACTAGACTTCCTAACCGGACTCTTTCAGGAAGGCACTAGTTGCTCAACCATCAAGGTACAATTGACGGCCATCTCCCATTACCATGTGGGACATGACACAGGGCCCTTGATGTCAGCCAAATTGTGTAAAACCTTTCTCAAGGGTACTTTCCTGCTCAGACCCCCCCCATCAAAGAAGCCGTACCCCCTTGGGATCTTTCACTAGTTCTTCAAGCCCTAACTGCTCCCCCATTTGAGCCTGCCGCTTCAGTGGATCTCAAATACTTGTCCTGGAAAACAGCATTCCTTGTAGCCATTACTTCAGCGAAAAGAGTTTCGGAACTTCAAGCCCTTTCTGTGAAGCCTCCTTACTTGATTTTTCATCCGGACAGTTTACCTCAGGACCAGTCCCTCCTTCCTTCCCAAAATAGCATCAGAAACCAATATAAATCAATCCATAAATCTACCGGTCTTCTTTCCTAAATATCCGAATAAAGGAGAGTACAAGCTGCACTCATTAGATGTTCGTAGGCAGCTACATTTTTATACTCATAGGACTGCTGGTCACAGGCAATCCGACCAGCTGTTCATTTCCTTTGCCAAATTCAATTTGGGGAAAGCAGTCTCAAAAATCACCTTGTCACGCTGAATTTCCCAATGTATTCTTGTAGCGTACCAAGCTTCTGGGAGACCCGCACCTGGAGGAGTTTGCGCACATTCCACTCGTTCCATCTCTACTTTTGCTGCCTTCAAATCTAGAGTTCCATTGGATGATATTTGTTCGGCTGCCACTTGGGCCTCATCTCATACCTTTATTAACCACTACAAACTGGACGTAATTTCTAGAGGGAGAGCATCCTGTGGCTCTGCGGTGCTCCGCAATATCCTTCCATGATGGCCGCCCAAGATTCAGGTAGTTGGGGACTCTGTCCCACAGGTTGCTGACAAATGAAGTCCCTACTTCATATTAAGTTATGTACTCAGCATAACGTTCCATCTGAGTAGGTGGCTTCATTTGTCTGCAATCATCTCCCCCTCCTTCCCCCTGGCCTTCAGAATGAATCTATCTAGGTTGTTTATTGGAATACCTCTTTCAGGTATCTATAGGGGGCAAACTTGATCTGAGGTCATGGAGGGTTGGCAGGGGATTATGGGTGAGGGGAGGAGCTAGGAGCTCGGATCCATTGGCTATGAAACAAGTTGCCGGCTCGGATCCGATATCGGATCCAAGACCCACAGGTTGCAGACAAATGAAGCCACCTACTCAGATGGAGCACTATGGTGAGTACATAACTTCTTAATTTCCTTCTCTTCCATGTTTCAGTATTCCTCCCCACCATTACCCCCTGTCCTTTCTCCTTTAGTCCCAGCAAAGACCTGGACCTACGTGTGCTACTGAAGGACACCAAGGGCACATGTTTGTCCCCACTGGCATTCCTCCTGCTGGGCCACAGTCTCTACCTGCTGGCTTTCAAGTTCTGAGGATTGTGCATGCAGACGTCACATTTAAGGCCCCTGGTTTTATGACCTTACGCCTGACGTCCCACGCATGCTGCAGCAGCCAAGCTGCAGCTTGTGTATAGGAGCCGACGTACGACTCGCCTGAGGGCAGGAAATCCCACAATTAGAGTACTGCGACATGGAAGAGAAGGACATCTATGGTTATGGTAAGATTTTACACAGCTACTCTTTCTGTAGATTTCAGAGGATGCCTTGAATTATATCTGAATTCACTTCAGAGAGCAGAGAGAGGGAGACCAGTCCTAGAGCCGCTCCTGTAAACCGAGAAAGGCCTTGCAAACATGCTGTCTAAATGCAAGCTAAGTTGAGCCTTGCTCCAACAATCTCCGAAGGGTCTTTTGGTACACATAAAATTGAAAACTTGCTTTATTTGTTAAAATGCATTTTCTTTGAGTTTTATTGTACATTTGCCATATAAATTCAACATCACATACTGTTATACAATGTTAGGAATACATTGAATCATCAAGGTAATCTTCTACAATTAACCCGTTAAGAGTCTTGGTATTTCAGTAGCAACATGTCAAGGCTATCCCAGCTACTAAGTCTTAGTATGATTTGCAGATCTTATTCTGATCATTGTTTTCAGTTGTATGTAGTAGTGCTGTTAAATTTAAAAATTCTTTGTAGGAACGGAGTTATATTTCTAATTTGTGTTAACTTTTCTAGCTACTAGCAGGAGACTCCAGAACATTTTGGTTTGGCATTTGCAAGTGGAAGTGGAACACTTAGTAGTATTGCTCTAGTTAAAGAATTATCGGACTATAACCCTTAACATGCTTATCTCTTTCCAATTGTGTCTAATCGTTTTTTACGTCTTTATTACATCAACAAGCTGAAGAGGTCATTTTACTAAGATTTTATAGGGAGTAACAAACATGTCTATGCATTTCCAATTTTGTACTGGAAAGCTTTTGAAGTTTGACTAACTGATTTAAGTAACAAAGTTTTATTACCATCTGTTGAGTCATTCAATCCACTACCATCTAAACAGTTCCAGAATTTTGCATTAAAATTTATACTAAACTTGCATAACTTGGACAAACTTCCTTTTGTGTAGGTCATTTTACCTTCAATAACATTCATGTAATGGGGAAAATAGTGTTTAGTTTCTCTTCACTCATTACTTGCAAGTTAATTTTATTTCTTAATGATGTATAACTGGTTAAATTCATCCACTTCGTCTTTCATTAAATATTCTGGCAATTTGGCCTTTCCTTTCTTAAAGCAATCCGACCATAACAGTAATCATTCCTTTTTAGTAAATTCATTTTAACATTGTTCTGAGTTTCTCTAGAGGTGTGTGCAGTGAGAACACACAAAAATGTCTATTTTGATATTAATGGAGTTTTAATAACTATTTAAGAATTTATTTCATATTATGTAGTCTGAAGATGGAAATTAATTTCCTTCTAAGGTAAATTGTATTAATCAGGTGAAAGAATTGTTGCCTATTTCTTATTAATCATATTTGATAAACTTACAAGAATTTAGTAAAATCTACTCCTGAATGGTTTTGTTGACTAGTGTAAGTTTAGTCTATCAAGGGTATAATAGTTAAAATTTGCAGCAATAGAATAAGATTCTACATGTAGAAAACTTGTACCATCATGCTCCCATAATCTTAATGATTTCTATAAGCAGTTCTCTGCTTTTTTAGAGTACCATAACATTGAAGTTAACATTTTTCCATTTTCTTTAAAAAAAATTTGTTTTGTTTTTAAGCTGCTGAATGCAATGTGTATATATTTTTGGGTAGTGTAATAATTTTAAGTACTTAACCTATCCTCGAAGGTAAAAGAAAAAACATTTTTAATTAGTAACGCTTCACTTATTTTTCAGATTAATCATCTTGTATCTTGAGAGATTTTATTCCTAAATATTTTAGTTCTTTTCTTTCTCAATTTGTTTTATTGATTTTCAGCAGTTATATATGAAGCTTTTCAATTTCCTCATCTGTTTCTTAAATTTCCTATACGTAGTAAAATGTCATCTGCAAAAAGTCAGTGAATCCATTGTTTCATTGCTGCTTATCCAGTTAGCTAAGGGTTCGATAACTAATGCAAATAGAAGGAACAGGGGACACCTTTGCTTTGTGTCTTTATTTAAAGTAAATTCTTGATAAATGTAAAATCAATTTTAACTTGTTTTGGAATCTCTACATTTGTTTTGCTGTGGAAATGCAAATGCTTTTAAAACCTAGTTCCCACGAATTACCACATTGATGGTAGTCCACTGAACACACTAGGCATTATAAGAGATCTGGGAACACAGGTTGACAGCAACCTCTCTCTTGGTCACCACATTGCCACTGTGGTCAGAAAGTCGTCCTATGTGGCACATATTACTAAGGGTTTTGCATCCAGGAAGAAAGCGGTCGTCGTCTCCCTGTACTCTTCCTTCATTAGACCAATCATAGAGTACAGTGCACATTTGGCATGTACCTCACTAGACAACTGCAACAACTGGAGAGGCCGCAGAAGTACCTCACAAAGAGGATCCTAGGCCTTAAACACTTGTCCTATATGGACAGACTCAAAAAAACACCAGCTGTCTTCTGTCTCATATCGCCCGATCTCTACTTGACTTACAAAGCCATGTCTGACCCAGCTCTGTTTGAAATGCTGCATCTAAGGAAATCCCAATCCCTCCGCACCACACACTCCAGAGACCTCAACCTCATTACCACGATCAACAGAACGTACTGGAGGGACAGGTTCATAATCCAGAGACTGCCCATTCTATGGAATAGACTTCCCATACATGTCAAGCAGAGCACCTCGCTGACCCTCTTCAAGAGAAATCTTGAGTGGATGAGAAATAGAATATTCACCCCACGGATAACTCCAGTGGCTCTACTCGACAAAGGCACTGGGAACTAAGGTCTGGTGGCACGGTGCCAGGTAAATCCTATGGCTAGGCTTCTAAAGGCCCTAGGGCCATCAGCCTACTACACACCTATGAACCTATGTTGCCCCAATCTACAGAATCAAAAGCGCTCAATATCTAAGCTAATTGGCCAATTTCTTGC
Source organism: Protopterus annectens (assembly GCF_019279795.1). Lineage (NCBI taxonomy): Eukaryota > Metazoa > Chordata > Ceratodontiformes > Protopteridae > Protopterus > Protopterus annectens. Next base: position 713,043,346 of record NC_056732.1, on the reverse strand, counting down.
TCATTTCATTTTACTAAATCTAAGGTAGCTGCTACACTTTTTATATTGTATGTTAATCTGTTGACTATAAATCCTGATGTGAAGTTGTTCAATCTCACCTTTCATTCTTACACATGGGTTCAGAGCCAATCTATCAGCTCCAAGTCGGCCGCTTTACTAGCTGAAGATCTCGGAGTAGCTTGAGGCCAGGTCCCTATCCCATGATCTTTGTCCTACCTCAGATCTAGTTTGCCTCTGCAACAGATCGGAGGTCGTGGAGGGCTCGGGCCAGTTTGTGAAAATGTTTCTATCTATTATACCCTTATAGTTAAGCTTTTTGGCTAGTTTTCTGTTTATACTGTTTATTGGGCTAGTTAGCCTTTGTTTGCCATAGTTTCTTGATATTTTTGAAGAGAATTTGTCCTTTTAAGAGCGGCTGCTCTTACACCTTCCGCCGTGCCTTGGTTTAATAGTTCCCTATCCTATTATTAGCGTGTGCTTGGTTCTTAGTATTTAGAGTAGTTTTCACTAGTAAGTATATTTAGCTTGTTAGCTTTTAAAAATTTAGGGTTATACTTGGCTTTTTACAGTTAGTGTTTGCAGTTTATTAGTTTGCGGTTTTATACAGTAGTTAGAGTTTGCGGTGTGTGCTGTTCTACAGTGATATTTGTTCGGCTTGGTGCATACTGTTGGTGTTTCTTCTTAGTATGGCTTATCAAAGGAAAAGCAGAAATCAGGCTTTAAAAAGGGCCCAAAATGCGGGCAGAAAATGTCAATCACTGATGCCCACGTAAATTGTCTATTGCTTGGGGCAAGTTCACCTCCAGGAGGATTGCTCTGCCATTCCTTCAGTAGGCGGGTTTTGCTTGAAGGAATAAAGTTGGTGGATAGAGGATTACTGAAGCCAGATTTTCAGGAGTCATTGGACAAGCTGACCAGACTTCCAAGTCATTGAAGGGGTCGAAGTCCTCTAAAGCTTCCTCTGAGCCCAAGTCATTGGTTCTGAGCCTTGCTGTGAAGGTGCGGTTGCCGGCTCTGCAGTCTTCGGAGACATGCACTGAGCCAGTGTTTCGGAGCCAGTCCCCAGCCTTGGAGCCGGTCTCAGAAACCTTAAGATCTCCCATTCTTCAATCGGTGGCTTTTTTGGTTCCTTTGACTCGTTCTTAGAGGACCCTCTCTGATGTGGATGTGGACCTGGTGGTGCAGAGGCTTCTCGAAAACCTGACACTGCCCAAAATTATCTGCTTCGACCCAACCGGTTTCGGAGCCTAGGACCATCGCACCTGTTGTGACTACTCCGAGCTGAACCGTGCTTTCGGAGCCGGGGCAGGAGGATCTGATGATTGTGGAGCCTTCGGAGCCGAGGCCTGTTCCAGTGCCATTGGCTCCGTCGACCCTGACTTCTTCGGTACAGTTTGAAGACTCTGGGAGCCGACACACTGTAGTCTGCTCTGAGGGGGGGGTTGAACCGATGCACCCCTTCCTGTCCGAGTGTTGGCGTGGATGTGCTTGGCTCCTTCCTCTGGCTCGGAGCCCATTGTCTCAGCGCCGGGGAGGTTGCAGTCATCTTCGGAACCGGCAGCTTCCTCTGGTCAGAGCAGTGGAGCCTTCGATGCTACGAGGAGGGTTATGTAGTCCAAGACACATCGTTAGGGCCCTCCTCACCCCTTAAAGTGCCGCATTCTGTCTCTGCATCGCAGGTCCCTGTGAAACGTCAAGACCCAGAGCCTCGGGTAACCTCGTCAGGTGACCCATGTTCTACTGAGACCTCACCAGAAGCTCCCACTGATGAGGTTCCCAGGAAGAAACTTTGTAAGAGGAGGCATTTAAACTCCACGCAGGAGTCTTTGACATCAGACACTGATTTAGAGGAGTCAGAAGGGTCCCCACCAGAGGACATCTCTTTTGCTGATATCCTGGAAGTTCTTAGGCAGAGAGGTGACTGGCAGTTCATTATCCCTACTGAGGATGAGTCGGTGCTCCTGAAGGCCTTTGGGTCTCGACCTTTCACCTCCTGGGTGATTCTGCCCTTCAAACTGATGGAATTGGTTGCTCGAAGGGTGTGGAGTCTCCTGATACTATGGAATCTGTCCCTCGGAGGCCCAACAAGTTCATCACCTCCCCCAAGATAAGATGCTCCTTACTAAGGGAGTTCTGGTTGATGCCATGGTGGCGGTCACCAAGAAGGATGTCTGAAACCTCTTCTACTGTCCATCCTCCTAATAGGGATTCCAGGAAGATGGACAGGTAAGGGAAACGCATCTTTAGATGTTCGTGTTTCACTGTTAAAGTTATTACATTTGCGTAATCTGCTGGCAGGTTGCCCTCAGTCGGCCTGAATTCCACAGTCTTTGGTCCTGCTGTCTCCTCTTCCATGACGTCAGGTAGTCTGGTATAAAACATGCAGCCGATGCCATTTTCTTTAGTCTTTCTTGCCGCACAAAATATATATATCTGCCCGAAGCAGAAGCATTTCGCAAGTGCCGGTCGGCCGACTACTGAAATATTCGCGTTTGAGTTTCAGAACCGAAGTCTTCAATAAAGCTAAGTACCCCGTTGGGGAAACTTTTTTTCTTGCTTTTTACTGATGTCAGAAAAAGTTAATTGTATTACTTGTGGGAAGCAAATATCTCATAAGGATTTCCATTTATAATTTATTCCTTGCCTAGGCCCTGATCACAACGTGCTTGGCTGTCGGTTTTGTGCTAGATTTAACCAACGCACTGTTAAGCGTCGGTATATTTTTGCATCTAAGTATTTTGGAAACAGATTTAACTACCCAGAGATGTCGTCTGATAGCAATCTGACTACCGGAGTACATAAAAAATGCAAAGAAAAGGACGGAGAAAGGCAGTCTAGATCCAAAACCGATGAAGAAGCTTCTCCTAAGCCAGTCGCCGGGTACTCAGTGAGGCAATTTTGCAGCCCCTGATACCTGCTACCTTCGAGTCGCAGGCCTGTACCAACACCCATGTGGAGTCCGGTATGCCGCAAGAATACTCAAGGTATTGGACCGACTGATGTATCGCCCTCAGATAGGTCCGGAGCCGCTGAGCAGGCACCGGCTTCTGAGGGTGTATTCAGACCTCAACATTTTTACATCAAACCGAAAGCTGCAAAGCCAAAGGCAAAGACCCCTTCTAAAACTAAAAAAACAATGCCTGAGCCACGTGCACAGGCCTCTATGCCTAAAAAACAAGATTATCAAAATGGCTGAAGACCTTTATTACCTTGATCAGGGGTACCCATCCCCCTCCAGATAAGAGGCCCTAGGCAAGACACTGACTGTGAATCTTCAGATCCAGTATCTATTTCTTCTGATCAGGAATTAACTTTACCTCCCTATGAGGATTCTGATGCTGAGGAGTCTATTCCATCTGCATCTCCTCCTGAGGATTGTTCTTGTGGAGAAACCTTGCATTCTTTGAGGGAGCATTTTCACTGGGAGAGTTAAGACTTCTCAGAATCAAAAGAGGCTCAGGGCCTCCTTCTCCCTCAGTACAAGCCTTTAGCCATTCTCCCTGTTAGATATTGTGGATGATGTTTTTCCGGAGTCAAACCTGACCCCTGACTCTCTACCTCCGTCGCCCAGTAAGCCTGACAAGGTATTACAGGGTCCCTGACTCTCATAAATTTTTATTTAGAAACCCTGCTGCTGATCCTGAAACTATTTCACAGGGTCCTAAGGGAGTTAAGGCCTCAACAGCAAAAAACCCTACCCCCTTCGACAGGGATTCCAGGGCGCTGGACAGATGGGGGAAAAAGGTTTATAAATCTGCAACTTTGGCAATCAGGGCTTTAAACTGTCAATTTTATATGCTTAAGTACGAACAACATGTTATGGGATTGCTGAAACAGTATGATGTTGATTTCAGAATATACAGAAAATAAGGAATTGCAGGAATTATTGCATGCAGCTGAACAAGTTGGAAAGCATACTTTGCAATGTGGTTTTGATTCTTTAGAGGCCTCCTGCAGGGCCGCAGTTACTGGATCTGTGATTAGGAGGCATGCTTGGTTAAAGGAACAAAATTTACCTGAGCATGTTAAAGCTAAATTGCTAGATGCACCTTTACAGCATGATTCTCTGTTTGATATTAAGGCAGAAGAAGTTTTAAAGAAAATGGAAGACAAAGCTACATCTATGCAAACTGTTAGATTTCTTACAAGTGCAGCCACCTAGATTCAGTGGACACTGGCCTACAAAAAATTGGCCCTTTCCTGTGTCAGTGCTCATAGGGGCAAATCCAGACGCCCTGAGGGTTCCAGGTACCAGGCTCAGGACTCATACAGGTCAAAGCAATGGGGCGCATCCACCTCCAAATCTGGAGGAGATGAAGCACAAATCTACAGAAAGCAATCCCAATGACTTCCCTCTGCCTACACCAAGCACTTATCTTTTGGCAGCACCCATAGGGGGAAAGTTAGCACTTTTTGCTCAAAATTGGCAGTTAATAACCCAGGACAAGTGGGTACTGAACATCATATCACAGGGATACAGATTCCATTTCCCCACTCTGCCAATGACAAATGGTTGGCCAGACCTGCCAAAAAAAACAATGGGCAGAGGCACAGAAACAGGTTACGTCCCTCGTGAATATGGGGGCCATTCAGATAGTACCAGAACAGGAAAAAGGACAAGGTTTTTACTCGACTGTTCTTGGTACCCAGAAAGGACAAGGCCTGGCGGCCAATACTGGATTTATCGATTTTGAACACATACCTTGACATTCCAAAATTCAAAATGCTCACTTTGCAACAGCTTCTGCCCATGCTGGGCAAGAATGCTTGGCTGGTGACTTTAGACTTGAGGCATACCTGCATGTCCCAATAAGACAGTCGTGCAGAAGATACCTCAGATTCAAGGCTGGCTTAATGCATTACCAATTCTCTGCATTGCCCTTTGGCTTATCTACTGCACCCAGGGTCTTTACAAAGTGCCTGGCACCAGTAATTGCATTTTGCAGACAAAAAAGTATTCAAATATATCCTTACTTGGACGACTGTCTCATTCAAGCAGAGAACAAGGACACACTTCTACGACACCTGGCGTTTGTGAAAAGGCTTCTAACATGCCTAGGGTACACAATAAACGAAAAGAAATCACAACTGGTACCATCTCAAAAGATAACATTCCTGGGTGCAAGCTTGAATACAACTGCCCAGGTGGCTTACCTCACGCCAGACAAAGGCAACTGACTACTTACTTCAAACTGATGGCAACAAAAACCCAGTCTTCTGCAAGACTACTTCTGCAGTCTCTGGGCTTCGTGGCATCTTACTAATTCCATATGCAAGACTGCATATGAGGAAACTTCAATGGTACCTAAAAAGTTTATGGAGTCAGCATTCACACAGTCTGGAAACAATGATTCCGCTCATCCCCTGCCCTGCAACAGGAGTTTCTGTGGTGGGCAAAGGCTTGTCACCAAAACATGGGATGGCCCTTCACTCTGCCCCCTGCCAGCCAAACCTTAACAGATGCATCAGATTATGCCTGGGGGGCCCACATGGCAGGACGATGCATTCAGGGCTTATGGGCACCAAATTAAATGCATCTACATATCAACCAAAAAGAGATGCTAGCTGTTCAAAATGCCCTAGCAGCGTTCAAGGACTTACTTCATCCAGGACAACTACTGATAAAGATGGACAGCAACACAGTCATGTGGTACATAAACAAGCGGGGGGGGGTACACACTCATACCCCCTTTGCAGATTAGCAATGGCACTGTGGGACACAGCTTTGACCTACCGGATAAATCTTCAAGCTCAATTCCTGCCAGGAAAACAGAACACTCTGGCAGACTATTTAAGCAGAAACCTTATGGATCCTCACGAGTAGAAACCAAATCCACAAGTATTCAGCATGATAACAGAGAAATGGGGGAGCCCAGACATAGATCTATTTGCCTCCCCTCAAAATTATCAACTGAAAAAGTTCTGCACAAGGACTTATCACAGACAAGCATTGAAAGTGGACGCCCTATCTTTCAGATGGAAAAACCTGTCAGTTTACGCCTTTCCCACTCTGCCTCTTTTACCCAAGGTCCTCCTAAAAGTCAGACAAGAGAAGCCAAAGATGATATTAATTGCCACAGACTGGCCCCGCCAATACTGGTACGCAATTTTAAGGAACTTGTCTCAATACCCAGCTTGGACCTTGCTTCAAAGACCACAACTACTGTCCCACTAAAAGTCAGATACTGCACAATCATCTACAGACTCTGAACCTGGCAGCATGGCTAATCATGTAATCATACCTACAACACCTCTCCGTAAAGCTGTAATGGATGTCATTTTGGAAGCCAGGAGGCCTAGTACTAGAAAATCTTGTGCTGACAAATGGAAGAGATTTTGTGGTGTTGGAATCGAGCACAAGGAACTGATACAGCAGAACCACATATTCCTCAGATATTACAATACTTAACTGAGATGCTTGACAAAGGCCCATCTTTCTCATCAATCAAAATCCATGCCTCTGCCATTTCGGCTCATTACAATACAGAGCCACCAATCTTTTCTCATCTCTTACTAAAGCAGCATCTTAGAGGAGCCAAAAATCTAAGGCCTCCTAGAAGATCACCATTACCTGCATGGGACCTCTATTATGTGTCGGAAAACTCACCCTGCCTCCATTTGAACCAGCCACTACCTCTGATATACAGTTCTTATCATGGAAGACAGGTCTGCTACTAGCAATTACTTCAGCAAGAAGGGTTTCAGAGCTACAGGCCCTCATGGCTGTAGAGCCTTTTATCATATTTTACCCAGACAGGGTGTCACTGAGGACAAATCCTACGTTTATGCCCAAGGTGGTTTCCAGTTTGGCTCTTAACCAAACAATTCATCTGCAAACTTTTTATCCAAATCCGCAGAACAAAGGGGAGAGAATTCTACATTCCTTGGACGTACACAGACCGCTAAGATTCTATTTGAGCAGGACAAAAGCTGTAAGGAAAACTGAGCAATTACTAGTGTCATATGCTGCAGGATCAGAAGGCAAGGCTATCTCAAAGCAGACAATTTCAAAGTGGATAAGCCGCTGCATCCGTTTCTGCTACTCACACCATGGTAAACCTGTGCCCAAGGGCATTAAGTCTCATTCCACCAGAGCTGCAGCTACTTCGGCAGCCTTTCTCAGAGGAGTACCAACCAAAGACATTCTAGAGGCTGCTACTTGGAGTTCTGTTCACACCTTTCCAAAGCATTACCATTTGCCTCTCTACTCTTAAGTCCAAGGCAGGCTTTGCCACTGCAGTGCTGCAGGGCCTCATAGCTGCACCTAATGCTTTTTAGCTCGAGCCTCCCAACCATAGCTTTGGGATTCTACCCAAATGTAATGACTGCAACAGTGAACACGAAGAACATAGTACAGTTGTGTACACTTAACCATAAATATAGTTGTTCGAGTGTATTCACTGTTGCAGTCCAGGTTACCCTCCCTCCATCCCCCTGTCATTCTGGAGTATCTTTGCTTCTCTAACTTCTACAACATATGTGGTGTATTTGCTTGTAGATGAAGGTAAAGTTTATTTTGATGCATGTATATTTACTTATATATATTTTTGCTACCTTTTTGGGGGCACCTGACATCGTGAGCAAGAAAAACTAAAGAAAATGGCATCGGATGCATGTTTTATACCCCTGACGACCTGACGCCATGGAAGAGGAGACAGCAACCGACGCAGGATCTAAGACTTTGGAATTCAGGCCGACTGAGGGCAACCTGCCAGCATATTACCCAAATGTAATGACTGCAACAGTGAATACACTCTTAGCATCTACATTTATGGTAAGTGTACACAACTGTATTTTCTGTAACCATTGCTATGCGATCGCTTAGCTACTTGACTAATTTTACCCGTCTTGAAAGAAATCTCTAAAAGAGCACTGAAATGCTCTGCAGGGTAGTACAGATGGAGCTGTCTCTAAGAAGGTGACAGCCCAGCTTAATCCCCTTAATTCCATAGTTAACTAGTCCGTGCGGCTCATTTCCTGTGCTGCCGATGGTTCGAGTCGTGCAGCGGGTTCAGCAATAGCTCTTCGGAGGCATTCCTGGGTGTGCTTACACTCCTTTGCGGAAACCTTCAAGTCTTCCTTTTTCAACACCCCATTCAATGGCTTGTCTCTTTTCGTGCCCAAAGTCAAGGAGACTGTCACTGTGTGAGCAAGATGGAAAGATTGCCATAGGAGTCTGTTTATCCACCTCTACCAGACCATACCCCAAAGGACAGAAAGGTGGAGAAATGTGGTTCCGGAAATCGCAAGGAGCTTTCCATAACACACATAGTGAACCCCCCTCCAGGGGCAGAGGAGGGGGTAATAATGGAAGGCGCTGCCCCGGCGGCAGAGGGGGTCCGCAGAACCACGCTGACAGGAATCCGTTCTTAGGCAAGCCCTACCAGCGCTCCTGAAAGGAAGCCCAACTGTCCTACTCTGGAGGTAGTCGAGGGTTGCTTAACGTTGTATCCGGATGCCTGGCTAGGAATTGCAAGAGCATCGTTACCAGAGGTTACATCATCCCATTCTTAGAAACCCCACCTGTTTGGAAGAACATCCCAGACGTTCCACCCAGTCTCAGGGATCAAGCAGCCATAGAAGTCCAGAGGCTGCAGGAAAAATTCATCCAGCCAATTCCAGCAGACCAGATAGGATCCGGAACTTACTCAAGATTCTTTTCAGTTCCAAAGAAGACAGGGGACTGGAGGCCCATCTTGGATCTCAGCAGACTCAACACATTTGTAAAGAAGTTCCGGATGGTCACGCTTCAGTCTATCCTCCCATTCCATGGAATGGGCGATTGGATGTGCTCTATAGATCTCAAGGATGCGTACTGCCATATCAAAATGGGCAGACCATCCAGAGATTATTTCCGTTTTCGGCTGGGAGCCAGTCACTACCAATTCCGAGCACTGCCCTTTGGACTCTCAGCAGCCTCCAGAGTGTTTACCAAATGCATGGCAGTAGTTAGAGCTCACCTGAGGCATCTAGGATTCTGAGTGTTTCCGTATCTGGACGACTGGCTCCTTACTGCCGCCTCCAGGCATCAACTAATTCTGTCCAGGGATCACACACTCAATCTCTGCTCTCAGGCATAACTAAATTTCGACAAGTCTGTGTTGTCGCCATCGCAGCGTATCTCCTTTATCGGAGCAGAACTAGACACCATCACTGACACAGTAAAGTTGTCCCTGGACAGAATAGCCACTCTTCGAAACCGGATATCAGACATTTTGCAGAGAAAAAAATGTACAAGCCTCAAGTTTTGAAACTACTAGGTACCATGGCAGCTACGCTCATAGCAGTTCCTCTGGGACGTATGCACATGAGGATTCTTCAGTGGTTACTCTTCACCCAGTGGTCATAACAACTTCCGATATTTTTTCATGATTACATCCTCTTGCGAGAAGGATCTTCGCTGGTAGTTGACCAGCCACCAGGTTATAGTAGGTTGACAATTTGTTTCTCCCCCGTCAGCCATGGTGACCACTAATGCTTCTCTTATGGGGAGGGGGCTTTTTCAGGAAAGGAACAGCCCAAGGCACCTGGTCAGAGACAGAGTCACAGTTGGACATTAGTGATCTGGAACTGAGAGCAGTGCTTTTGGCGTTGCAGCACTTCCACGACTTTCTTCCTCTAGGGATGATTGAGATACAGACAGACATGTCTGTGGTCTGGTACATCAACAAGCAAGGGGGGGAATCAGGTCTTTACCCTCTTTGTCGAGAGGCTTTGAGAATTTGGCAGTGGTCGATATCCACCGGGCACTTTCTGATAGCAACGCATATCTCAGGGAAATCCAACATGATCGTGGACAAACTGAACAGAGCCATTCTGTTACCGCACGAGTGGTCTCTCAAAGACGAAGTTGCGGAGATGATTTTCTGCAGATGGAGCCAGCCTTGCTGCAACCTGTTTGCATCCCCTATGAATGCCAAATGCAGAAGCTACTTTGCCTTGAATCCCCCTCCAGGGGACAGCCCAAGGGACTCGCTTGAACATGATTGGCCCCCGGGACTCCTGTAATGCTTTTCCACCTACACCCCTGATTCCGAAATTCTTACAGAAAGCCATAAGCCTGGGAAGGACTGTAATCTTAATAGGCCCCTCTTTGGCCTAGACAAGTTTGGTTTCCCTTCCTTCGACTTTATCAGTTGGAAGAACCTTGAATTCTGGACCCTGTTCCAGGCCTGCTGACATATTTATCAGAGGCCCTCCATCCCTTCCTTCGTTCCGTCAGAAAACAGCTTGGCTGCTCCGATTCCCAACCTAGCCAGGTCACACAGTTTTTCTTCTTAGGTTCATACTAGATTATCTGCCCTAGGGCATTTATAAGCCTAGCCAGAGTGTGTTTGGCTTTCGCCACCCATTTTAAACGAATTTTGCTATGCCCTTTTTCGAGGTTAGTATATTGTGCCTCTGTCTAACAGTTGCACAGAAGTGATACCCAGGGTAAACCTACGATCTCCCATCCACTCATCAAGATTCCTCTTGAAGAGAGTCAATGAGGGACTCTGCCTAACCTGGACTAGGATTTTATTCCAGAGTGAAGGGAGCCTCTGTGTTATGAATCTGTCCCTCCAGCATGTCCTATTTATTTCAGTGCTGAGGTTCAAGTCTCTCGAGCGCGTAGCTCGATGGGATTTGGATTTTCTGAGGTGCAGCATGTCCATTTAATTCCGGGTTGGACATGGCTTTATATGTCAGGCACAGATCGCCTCTGAGCAGGTGGTATGCCACTGAGTAGAGCTGGAGTTTCTTTAACCGGGCAGCATATGGCATCTGTTTGAGCGCTTTGATCCTCTTGGTGAGGTACTTTTGGGGTCTTTCCAGTTGCTGCAGGTGTCTGGTAAGGTACATCCCAAAAGGGGCATTGTACTCAATTATGGGCCTGATGAGGGATGAGTAAAGAGGCACGATGACCTCCCCTGGTCTAGATTTGAATCCCTTCATGATTAGGTGGGCTATATAAAATGTTTTTCTAACCACTTTGGCCACATGGTTTTCAAATGAGAGATTGCTATCAACTTGGGTCCCCAGATCCCTAATTACTTCCGTACTTAATGGATTACCACCTATGTGGTAATTTGTGGGCACTTTGTTTTTGCCAAAGGGGATGACTATACACTTTTTGGCGTTTAGCTTGAGGCCATGGCTCTGGCACCAGTTGTCTGTTTCTATGAGGCCCTTTTGTAGGATGCTTGTCGGCTGGAGAGTCTATTATGGTGCCTAGTTTGCAGTCATCTGCGAACTTGGTCAGCCACAGTCCTTCCGTGTTGGCCTGTACCTCCGAGAAATATATACCGAACAAGAGAGGTCCCAGGACTGAGCCTTGTGGGACGCCACTTGTAACTGGTTTGGAGACTAACATGGCTCCAGCAATTCTAACCATGTGGGTTCTGTCCTTGAGCCAGTTTGCAACCCATCTAGTGACATGGGGGTTTATATTTAAGCTGGTGAGCTTATCTTTAATGCCTGAGTGAGGTATTGTATCGAAGGCTTTTACGAGGTCCAGGTAGGCTGTGTGGACCACCTTCCCCTCGTCAATGGCCTTGGTGACTGTTTCAAAGAAATCGACCAGGTTTAAGAGCCAGGATCTGCCCTTAACAAAGCCGAACTGGGTAGGATCCAGTGTCTATAGGTCCTCAATATCTTTGAGGTCCATGATGGTCCTTTCCATAGCTTTGTAGACCAAGCTAGTCAGGCTTATGGGGCGATAGTTTCCAGGATCCGTTGAGGCACCACCTTTGTGGAGAGGGATCACTGTTGCTGTACGCCACTCTTTGGGTACATATCCTGTAGTAAGGCTGAGATTGAACAGTAGCTTTATGTTTGGGTTTAGCTCTTCTTGGAGTTCATGTAGGACGCAGCCCGGGACACCGTCTGGTCCCATTGATGCTGTGTTTTTTTACTTTGGAGAGGGCGGCTCTTACCTGAGCATCTGAGATGTCAGGGGGGGGCAGCACTCTGCTGGGATAGATATTTGCCCTTTTGGTGGGGGGGGGTGGAGAAGTTTGCGCTGAACCTGTCAGCTAGGATGTTGGCAATGTTTGTGGGTTTGTTGTATTTTTTGTCATTTTGGACTAATTCTGAGCATATCTGGGAATTCCCACCCAGGTTCCTAACATAACTAAAGAAAGCCTTGTGATTATCCTTAGTGTCCTGTGCAATTTTTCTCTCGAAGCTGGCCTTAGACGATTTTATGAGTGCCCGTAGTTTTTTGCTAATACTGATCAGAGATGCCTTCCCTTTTTGGGATTTTGCTCTCTCATGTAGTAACTTCCTCCTTCTATTGTATAGTTTGTTTATGGCTGGGGTCCACCAGACAGGACATCTGCCTTTGGAGGATTGGGTCTTGGTTTTATTTGGAATTGCATGATCCATGCATTCCTGAGGGTGTTCATAGAATGCGTTTATAAAGGATGCTGCGGTCTGGGCCATATTTTCCACAGGCCCGGGGGCTTTGAAGGATTCCACCTCTGTGAGGAGTGTGAAATTTGCTTTAGAGAAGTTTTTCACTGTGGTTTTCTGGGCAGGGGCTGGTGTCGGGATGTGAATATCCAGTGAGATTAGTTTATGGTCTGATCTTACCAGTGAGGGATACACTTCTGGTCTGGAGCATAGAGCCCCCATGTTGGTGATGATCAGGTCCAGTATGTTTTCCCCTCTTGAGGGAGTGGTAACAAGTTGTTCCATAGCATTTGAGTTTATAAATTCTAGGAACCTTTGGGCTAGGGTGTTGAAGCTAGAGTAATGCTCCCAGTCTGTTTGGGTAGTTGAAGTCGCCCAATATAATGGTGGTTGGAGAGACCTTCATATTTTCCAGTGTTCTCAGGAAGGCCGAGTGGGGTTCCTGGGTTTGGGAGGGTGGTCTGTAGCAGGCTATAAACTGGAAGGCGGTTTTTACCCACTGTTAGTTGCACATGGATAGTCTCTGATGCTTCGTGCTGTGCCACCAAACCTGGAGGTGTGGGTATCTTTGACGAATATTGATACTCCCCCTCCTTTTGTGGTTCGGTCCAAGTTTTGGGGCCGAAAAGCATGGTATGAGGTATAACCTGGTAGTGCTGGGGTGCTCTCGGGAGCCTTGAACCAGGTTTCTGTTACTGCACAGATGTCGATGTTCTCTATGCTAAGGAGAGTTTCGAGTGTGTGCATCTTGAGGTTTAGACTTCTGGCGTTGAGTAGCATTACCCTGTTTCTTATCCCTTGTATGGAGGTGGGTTTGTCTTTTGAGCCTTGCCTAAAAAAGGCACTATGTGGGGTGGCAAGGTACAGCATATTCTTGTATCTTTGCATAAAGCTTTCACTAGAAAGTTGTATGCTAGTAAATGGAAGTGATTTGCCTTTTGGGTCTCCCAGAGTAACATTGATCCTTACATTGCCCCGATTGCTAGTATTCTGGAATTCCTATCTAAGCTTTTTCATGAAGGTGCTGCAGCTGCCACTGAGTTCAATTGGCTGCAATTTTGAATTTTCACCTCGAAGCTGAAGGTTCTAATTTCATGTCTCGCAGATTATGTAGGGCCTTCCTGATGGGTACCATTAATCTTAGACTGCCTGTTAGACAACCTTTTGCTCCCTGGAATCTAAATTTTTTCCGGTCACGGATTATCCCCCCCTTTTGAGCCTGCATCATCCTGCTGTATAGAGTTTTTCTTGGAAAACTATTTTCTTGGTGGCCATTACCTCAGCACATAGTGTCTGAGCTTCAAGACCTGTCTATCAAACCCCCATATTTGGTGTTTCACCCTGACAGAGTATCACTGAGGACTAATCCTTCGTTCCTTCCAAAGGTATGTTCCGAGACTAACCTGAATCAAACTAACAAACTTCCAACCTTTTTCAGCAGTCATTCTAATAAGTTAGAGTACATGTTCCATAAACTTGATGGCCACAGACAATTGAGATTCTATTTGGACAGGACAAAGGAATTTAGAAGATCTGGCCAACTCTGTCTCGTGCTGAGAAAGGGCTAGCAGTCTCTGAAGTTACCCATTTCCAAATGGGTAATCGACTGCATTAAATTTATATACTCCTCAGCGAACCAACCATTAGAGCATGGCGTGAAAGTGCATTCCACTAGAGCTGTTTCCACTTCTGCTTATGCGGCTCGATTGCCTTTAGAAACTATGTGCAGCTGCCACTTGGTCTAACCCCGCATACCTTTATCACTCATTACAAAGTGGACAGGGCTTCTTTTGGTTCCACTGTCCTTAGGGATATACTCCCCTGAGCCACCTAGGATTAGGGTGCTTGGGACGCTACCCATGTGTAAGAATGAACGGCGAGATTGAACAACTTCACATAAGGAAGTTATGTACTTGCCATAACATTCCATGTGAGTTCATCTTGCCTTCATTCTTACATTCCCACCCGCCTTCCCCCTCCAAGGTCTCGAAGCAGGAGTAGACTTGGGGTCTGGTGGTCTTGTTCCGAGACGTCTTACTCCGGTTGGAGTATATGCTAGGTTTATATCTGTTACATGCTGGGTTCAGCAAACTAAATCTGAGGTAAGGCAAAGAGCATCATGGGATGGGACCTGGCCTTGAGATACTCTGAGATCTTCAGCTAGTAACGAGGCTGACTCGGAGCCGGTAGATCGGCTCCGAACTCTTGTAAGAATGAAGGCGAGATTAACAACTCACATGGAACGTTATGGTAAGTACATAACTTTTTTTTGATGTAATTTATCTGCTGTATCTCTTAATCTTGTAGCAAAATTTAAAGTATATATTCTATAGTCTATATGAGGAAACTTATTTCCTTGTTTAGGTGAGATTACAGAATTTCGATGAGGGAGGAATTTCATCACTCTGAATTATCCTGAAGAATGTCATTCAGTAATTCTAAAATATTTAACTGAAGCAAACTATATAATTCCATTTTGGAGCTTTACCATTTCCCCTGCTTTTTAAACCTTTCTTAACTTCTATTAGGGCAAGTAGGCTTATTCAGGAAAGTTATTTTTTGGTCATTAAGATTTAGCAAAATTTTTCATTAAATACTTGTCATTTTTGTAATCAGGATTGTTTTTCTTAACTTTCTCTTGTAATTTTCGAAATAGTAATAATTTCTTGTGGTATGTCTGAAGTAAGCATTAGTGTGAGGATTTGGGGTATTGATTTGTGACTTTTTGCTTGACATCTTCTCTTAGCTAATCTGTAGATTTTTTTGAAGTCGTCGCATAACTGTCATTGTATTTTTCTAAAGCAATCTGTAATTTATGCGTTAATTGATAGTCGTTAAGTTTTTTAATGACTTCAGTATTGTGGGCGGCCACAGTGGTGCAGTGGTTAGCGGTGCCGCCTCACAGCAAGATGTTCTCTGGTTCAATCCTCGGCTGGGGTGCCTTCTGTGTGTAGTCTGCATGTCCTCCCTGTGGTCCTGTGCGTTTCCTCCAGGTGCTCAGTTTTCCTCCCACATCCCAAAGACATCCTGTAGGTGGATTGGACACACTAAATTGGACCTAGGAGTGAGTGTGTGTGCACTTTCCATGGAAGTTTGGACGCCAGGCTGGCAACTCGACACTGTAAAAAATTCCACTGCCAATCATAAGCAGACAGGTGATCTTCTGTGGCGACCCCTAACCGGGAAAAAGCCAAAAGAAGAATGACTTCAGTATTGTCTAATTTCTTTGTTTATTGTTCAAACCTTGCTTTCTGCATTTCATCTTGTATTTCTAACGCAACACTTTATCCCACTTTAATTTTATTGTTCCATCTTCCCATACTGCCTTTAATATGCATTTTTAAGGAGTCCCATAGTATAACTGTACTAAAATGACCATTATCATTCATTGACAAAATCTGAATTTGTTCCTGAAGATAACTTCTAAATTCTTTTAATTTCATCATATATACTGGAATTCCATAAACTAAAGATCTGAAGTAGTTTACTTCATTTGATCTTCAATCTGAGGGAATACGGATCTGAGCCGACAAAGATTACTAGCATCGGCTCCGAGCTGCAGATTCCTCCCCTTACCCATAATACACCTTTGCATTGCATCTCCAGATCTCGTTTGCCGTGATTTGTGAAACATCGTGTCTCTAGAGCTCCAGCTAGCAGGGTGTTTTTGACTAACTTTTCAAAAAAATGTTAATTTTAGCCGTTTCAGATTAGTATAGGTACCCTTTCTCCCCTCCCATCGTTTTGGCGTTGTGTGTAGGTTTGTAGTAGTAGTTTAGTGTAGTTTGTGTGTAATACCCCTCCCCCCTTAGTCATTCTAGTGTGGTGAGTGGCTGTTAGTTTACGGAAAGAGAGCTTTTGACTGTTTTCTTCACTTTCTTCTTTAAGCATGGCTGAAAAGCTTATTTTTAAGCGCTGCACAGTGTGGCCATAAGCTCTCACCAGCGGATGGCCACACTGTGTGTATTGTGCTTAGGTGTGGCCTACCTGAATGTGGATTGCTCCATTTGTGCGGGGTTCAAACCCCCCCCCCTTAGCATTGAAGGATAGAAAGGCCAAGCTGGCCCTCATTCTTCTGCCTGCCACTGAACCTCCCTCCTCGTCCTAGGCTTCAGTCACAGCAGCTGCTGTGACCGCCTCTCCTGCTTCTCTACCCCTGGCCCCCCCTCCCGCCTAGGCTGGGACTCATACTCCTGCATCTCTGCCTGTGGTAGCAGAGGATAGGTAGAGAGCGGGGGGAGTAGAGGAGGAAGGAGAAGAGGTCCCCGGACCTCTTCTCGCCGAACAAGTCTGCTCTGATCCGTGACTCCCCTCGTCTCCTGTCTCCGAGGTTTTCCCCGGAGCCGGAAGAGGCACATCTAGCCTTCCGGGCCTCAGCTCCCCGACCAGCCAGGTCAGAGTCCGTGGCTTCGTCATGGTCAACCTTTTTATTTTTATCGGACATGGATGTGGATAAGATTATGTGCTTTGTCCGTACACAGATCCAGATGGGGGTCTTTCCAGCCCCTCCTCCCTCATGAGGGGGGAGATTACTTCCCTTTTTTCAGCCCATTACTCTGTCCCCAGTCAGACCTTTAGCTTCGAGTTCTTGGATCCAAGGTTGGCTTTGGTCAGAGAGTCGGCGCCAATGGTCCTCGTGTCCTCTAAGCCGGCAGCTGCCTGGAGCATCTCGGATCTGACTAGTTCGGATCTGAGCCGGTGCATGGGTGTCTGATCCGAGGGAGTTGGAATCTTTACCGTCTGCTCAGACGTTGTCGGTCCAGGTTCCCTCCCTCTGGGCTCCGAACACTTCGGGTCTGGCTCCGATTCTCAAATCGGACCTGGGGAGACCATCGTCCTTATTGGCTTCCCAGGAGGTCCGGTGTTCGATGTGGTAGAATGAGTCCTCCATCAGATCAAGGCCCCTGACCGCCCCCTTGGGCTCCTCCCAGACCCCTCGGCTCTGTCTACGGTTCCCGTTGTCATACCAGAGGGTACAGCTCAAGCCTAAAGATCCCCAGATGGTTCCCCCAGAGGAACAGATGGCTTGCGAGCGCTCCCTGGAGAGCTCCACGGGAGATGTACCTTGCAAGCATACGTGCTAGAGGAGGAACTTTGACTCCCCCGAGTCTCTTACTGAGGACACAGATTTAGTTGAGGGGGAGGGCTCCCCAAGGTCACCTCCCGACTGTCTCCTTTAGAGACCACATGGAGATCCTGCACCAGCAGGGGAGGTTGGTCTGCCCCCAAGCCCTCCTCTGATGAGTCTGTTTCTGGAGGCTTTCAGCACGGGCCCGTCTGTGTCTTGGGGTCCTTTCCCGCAGATCCTTTAATAGATTTTATCACCTTGCAGGCATGGGAGGACCAGATACCGTGGAGCCGATCCCCAAGCGCCCTGATAATGTTTTAAGTCCCCCTATTGACAAGCCCTCCTGGAACAAGGGCTCCTCATTGAATGCCATGGTGGTAACAGCATCCACAGAGGGAACCATCTCAGGAAAGCTCTTCGGTCCACCCTCCTGACCAAGAGTCAGGGATGATGGACCTCGTAGGGAAGCGGGTGTATGCTTCAGCTACCTTTTCAATATGGGCGCGGAACTACTTGGCCCATGTCATGAGACTCCAACGCGACCTGGTGTAAAGAGCTGGAGAAGTCTCCACCCAAGTCCATGTCGCAGGAGGGACAAGGCTTCTTTCTCCATGAAAATGGCCACTCAGAGCAGCATATAATACGTCCATGCGACTCCTCTCCCATGCTATGGGAGGAGCAGCTAGGGTGGCTGGGTCTGGCGTGTCCATGAGGTGTAACGCCTGGCTTGGGTTGTGCCAATTTACCGACCCCTTTAAGGCATCCTTTGCCAATGCCCCTTATGATGGCTCGACTCTTTTCGGTAAGCCTGTCAAGGAGACACTTAGTCCAGAGTGAGGAGTACGGGAAGACAGTCTGCCATCGGGATCCGCTTCTCTAACCCTCCAAGGTCCTTTTCGTGGAACCAGGCAGGGCAAAAGAAGATGTGATTCCAGAAGTTTCAGTATTCCCGGGACACTCTGGACTCGTCGTCCTCTAAAGGCAGATGGGGACAGAATGGACGCTGGCCCAGAGACCAAGGGGGTCTGCAAAACTTTGGGTCTCGAACCTTTCTCGGACAGATCCAGGCAGCAACCCTGAGGGGTTACTCGACTGCTTTACTCTGGAGGCAGTAGGACGATTGTCGTTGCACCCAGCGGCATGGGAGTCCGTAACGGACCACTGGGTGCTTCAAATCATATCCAGAGGATATTCTATCCCCTTCGTAGATTTCCCCACATCTCCCAAACACCTTCCGGATGTTCCACCCACGCAAAGGGAAGCAGCAGCATAGGAAATTTCCAAGCTGCTAAGAAAATGAGCCATCGAAACCGTCCCCCCAGATCAGTCCCGATCGGGCTTCTACTCAAGGATCTTTTTGGTGCCAAAGAAAATGGGGTACTTGAGGCCCATTCTGGACCTCTCTACCCTGAACCTGTCAGTTGCCAAAGAAAAGCTCTGGATGGTCACTACAGTTCATCATGCCATACCTGCAAGGGAGTGACTGGATGTGCTTGTTAGATCTCCAGGATGCTTATTATCACATAACAATGCACAGAAGTTCCAGGAAGTTCCTCCGCATTAAGCTAGGGGCCAATCATTATCATTTTCGAGCCCTGCCCTTTGGCCTCACCACAGCCCCCAGGGTGTTTACCAAAGTGATGGCGGAGGTAGCAGCTCACCTGAGGCTTCAGGGGATTCAGGTCTATCCTTACCTGGATGATTGGCTCCTCACTGCTCCCACCAGGCGTCTACTTTCCCAAACCAGGGACTACTTTCTGACACTTGCCCTGAGTTTGGGTATTACAATCAGCACATCCAAATCTCTACTAGAGCCTGTACAGGTGATAGACTTCATTGGTGCCAGGATAGACGCACTCCAGGGCAAAATGTTCCTGACCTCGGCGAGAGTTCAAACAGTCAGGATGCATGTCTCCCTAATTTATCATTCTCACCTCTCGACAGCGGAATCAGTTTTGAGGGCCCAAGGCTCGTTGGCGACTGTACCTCTCCTTCCATGTGCTCGGCTACACATGCAGATTCTTCAGTGGACTCTGGCGGTTCAGTTGTCCCTGTTGGATTTGCCACTATCCTGTTCTGTCCACCTAAGTCAAGTGTGTCCGTCGTCCCTCAAATGGTGGATGAGCTCTCCGGACATTTTTGAGGGACAACCCTTCATTCCAGCCCCGGCCCAAACCACAGTGACCACGGATGCCTCCCAACTCAGGTGGGGGGGCATTGTTTGGGCAGGACAGTCCAAGGCCTGTGGTCCCCCATAGAGACCAGCTTGCATATCAATGTCCTAGAGATGAGGGCGGTCCTTCTAGCGTTGCAGGGGCCCTTCTTGCCTTTCTTCCTCGTGGGACAGTTGCAATTCAGCCAGACAATGTCGGTA
This sequence comes from Protopterus annectens, assembly GCF_019279795.1. Taxonomy (NCBI): domain Eukaryota; kingdom Metazoa; phylum Chordata; order Ceratodontiformes; family Protopteridae; genus Protopterus; species Protopterus annectens. The sequence continues at coordinate 713,023,511 of NC_056732.1, read as the reverse complement.
GTCTGGTATATTAAACAGGGAGGGACCAGATCTTTATCCCCTTTGTCGCGAGCCAATGAGAGTGTGGGAATAGGTGCTCTCCACTGGTTGCTTTCTTATCGCAACGCACATTCCAGGATGGTCCAGCATTCTAGCGGACAGACTAAGTCGGACTATTCTGATGTCTTACAAGTGGTTTCTGAATCCGTGTAGCGGAACAGATCTTCAGCGAGTGGGGTCAACCCTGTGATCTCTTCGTATCAGTCCCCCAAAGACCAGTTCATGCTTGTCCTCCCGGTCTTCTGTATGCTTACCCACCAAGTTCCTGTCATCCTGAGGTTTCTGCAGAAAGCTTGTCGACCGGGGAGCAAGGTGATCCTCATTGCCCATTCTGGCCTCGCCAGGTATGGTTTCCCTTCCTTTGGTCTCACCTTCTGGCTCCACCTTGGATCCTAGATCCCATTCGGGATCTAATTTCACACCCATCGGGGATGCCTCATCCGAGTCTGAACAGCCTGAAGCTCATGGCTTGGCTGTTCCAGTTCCCGTGATTGCTAGGACTCCCGGACTTTCCTCCTCAGTCAAGTCCATTTTGGTGGCTGCTTATAAGTCGTCCACCAGAAAGGTTTATCGCAGCCAAACACTTTTCTTTCTGGGCCTCAGAGGAGTTTAGAGCCTTTCACGGCACCTTTTTCCGCCATTCTTGATTTTCTAGCTGACATCTTCCAACATGGTGCTAATTCTTCTACTGTTAAAGTTCAGTTGGCTGCCATTTCTCATTTTCATGTGGGTGAGAATTCTGCATCCTTAGCATCTTCTAGACTGTGTAAAGCCTTTATTAAAGGCACTTTGTTATTACGCCCCCTTGCTCAAAGATCCTGCCCCCCCCAACCCTTGTGGGAACTTACTAGGGTTCTGCAAGCTCTGGTCGCCCTGCCTTTTGAGCTTGCCGCTACTGCCGATCTAAAATTTCTATCGTGGAAAACAGCTTTTCTGGTCGCTATTACCTCTGCTAGAGGAGTTTCGGAATTACAGGCCTTGTCCATAAAATTCCCGTACATGATTTTTCATAGTTTCCCTTCAAACTAGTCCATCTTTTCTTCATAAGGTGGCATCACCAGTCAATATCAATCAGACTGTAAATTTGCTTGTGTTCTTTCTCAATTTTACCAGCAGGATGGTGTACAAACTACACATGTTGGATGTTCAAAGACAGTTACAATTCTATTTACACAGGACAAAAAATTGTCGTAAATCTGATCAGTTGTTAGGTTTGCCCAAAAAGGGTCTATAGAACAAAATGTTCAAGGTCACTATAGCTAGATGGATTTCTTCATGCATCTTGCAGGTCTTTAAGGACAAAGGCATGTCTCCTCCAGGTCAGGTTAAAGCTCATTCCATTAGGTCCATGGCTACATCTGCAACTTTCTGGTCTAGGGCGTCTTTGGATGACATTTGCTCTGCAGCTACTTGGCACTCATCTCATACGTTTAGCTCCCATTACAAATTGGATTTGACATCTAGGAGAGCATCCTTTAGCTCCGCAGTGCTCTGGAATATCCTTCCATGAGGGGCCACCCAGGTGTTTGGTAGCTGTGGACTCTGTCCCACAGGTTGAAGATCAAATGAAGTAAACAACTTAAGATAAAGAAGTTATGTATTCAACATAACGTTCCTTCTGAGTAGTTGTACTTCATTTGTCCTCAAACCTCCCTCCTTCCCCTGGACCTTTGGCGCATTTTCAGCCTACGGGCTGTAGTATTCGGTCATAAGTATGTTATCAGGTCGGGTTATAAGTGTAAGTTCAGCAAACTTGATCCGGGGATGGAAGGCAGGGGAGGTGTGTTGTGGGTAAGGGGAGGAGTCTGGAGCTCTGAGCTAATGCTAGTAATCTTTGCCGGCTAGGATCCGTATTCCCACAGGTTGAAGACAAATGAAGTACAACTACTCAGATGGAACATTATTTATTTTAAAAGATGACATTTATCCACCATATTAATTGTATATAAGACTAATGCATTCGCAAAGACTTACCATTCAACAGTTTTGAATTCCTTTCTAGAAACTTTACTACTAAAATCTAAAAATAACAAAAAGTAGTCTACAACTGTAACTGTATATTGGTGGTAAAGCACAACCTACCATTGATACCAAAGATCTTAATTTGCCTATTGAATAGACAAACAACCATCTTTCTACCTACCAGTGCCTAAAAATTTATCAAAAAACTAGACAAAAGCTGCCATGACTTAAATTAATGTAGTATATACATTAAAATGAGACCATTTTAAATGGCAAAATATATAACTAAATTAACAATCTATCAGTTTTTTTGAAACTGGGGTCTGTACGATAAACTCAAGGGGTCCACGAGCTCACTTGCACCCACCTGACTTTCAGGCATCATCCATGACCCAACTGTGTGGAGAAAGAAAAGTTGCGACGCTCATCCACAATTTATTTAAAAAAAGAAAGAAACTTCCCTGATTGCAGCTGAGCAGTGGCTAAAACAGTTGCTTGCCCTTAGTTTTTAGAGGAGAAGGAACTACTTCCACATTTGCGGCATACGCTGAGCAGCTGCTCAGTTGCCCTTTGTTTTCTGCCAGCATTTAGAACTTGGAGGGAAATTTAAACAACTGTTTTGTTCCCTCCAAGTAAGATAGGTCCCGTATTTGTTGGTCGCTGTATGGGTATGGGTTTGCTGTCTCCCTTTTGCCAGCAAATGGAAATTGAGTTAATGATCGATCCGGACGATCTTGTTGACAGAACTTTTTTTTTTTTTTTTTTTTTTTACATCAAGGCTTTAATAAGAAGCAGTGCCTGAGTGCAGCTGTTGACCAGATATTCGCAGTGTGCACCAGATTTTTGCCGTATTTGGTCTGTTTTGCATAAAAAGGGGTTTCTCTGGCAAGTCATTGAGAACTGAAAAAAATAATGGCATACTTTTGAGCTTTAGATTTCATACGTTTCAGAAAATTCATATTAATTCAAAACTTGTTCTATCAAGTTTCTAAGTTTATAAGAGCAATATTTAAAATGTATCCTTAGCTTTGGCCCTTTATTCCCCACATTGACCGGGTTTGTCCATATTTCTTGCGCTGAAGAGGTTGAGAGGTATTGTGTGCATGTCTGTGTAAGGGAGAGAGGCAGGAAGGTGTATGTGTGTAAGAGGGGGGAGGCAGGAAGGTGTTTGTGTAAGAGCGAGAAGGGTAGGTGTGTGTGTACGAGGTGTGTGAGAGAGACAGGCAGCATACCCTTCAGCTGTCCAGGTTTTTGCAGAATGTCCATGTTTTTGCTTCATATTTTCAGTCTGTTTCTAATTGTGTTTTTCTGGAAAATCCCTGCCAAATCATTGATGACTGAAGTCCGAAAATAATGGCAGACATTTGAGCATCAGACTTCGTAGCCTTCAGAAAGTTTGTACTAATGCAAAACTTCTATTAACTTTCTAAGTATACAAAATTAAAATGTGTCTTTAGTTTTGGCTCTCTATCCCCCCCATTATGGCAGGTGCATTTTTCAAGAAATTTAGTTTCAAGTGCATATGTTCGTGTTTCACTGTTGAAGTCATCACATTTGGGTTATCTGCTTGCAGTAGCCCTCAGTCAGCCTGATTAAGAAAGTCTTGGGTCCTGCGTCGGTTGCTGTCTCATCTCCCATGACGTCGGGTAGTCAGGGGTATAAAGCATGCAGCCGACACCATTACATCAGTCTTTCTGGCCGTGCCAGAAGCAGTTCGCAAGTACCAGTCGGCAGACTCCTGAAATTTTCTTTTTCGAGTTTTAGAATCGAAGTCCTCAACTAAGCTAAGTATGGCATTGGGGATACTTTTTCTTGCTCTAAACAGATGTCAGTAAAAGTTAATGTATTTCTTGTAGAAAGCAAATACCTCAAAGATTTTCATTCGTAGTGCATTCCTTGCTTAGGCCCTAACCACAACGTACCTCGCTTTCGGATTTGTGCCTTATTTAAAAAAACAAACTATTCATCGTCTGTTTATTTACACTTCTAAATATTTTGGTAGTCTGTTCAATTATCCTGATATGGCTTCGGTAAGCCACCCAACTGCCGACTTTCCGAAAAAATGCAAAGATAAAGACAGAGACAAATCGCATAGGTCCAAAGCTGCCAACAACACTTCATCTAAGCTAGTCGCCAGTTCGTCAGTACTCGTTGAGGTGCTTTCGCAGCCTCTGTTACCCGCTACTTCAGATTCACAGGCCTCTACTGAGACCCATTCGAAGTCCGGTATGCCATGAGATACTTCAACTGTGGAACCTGCAGATGTGTCTCTACCTTGGATGGGTCCAGAGCCACTGTGCAGGCACCGGCTTCTGAGGGTGTATTCAGGCCTACTGACTTGCATATTAAACAGACTCCATCTTCTTTAAGGCCTAAAACTCGGTTCAAGGTCTACGGTCCAAAATCTCATAACTGTCGTCAAATACAAGAATGAAGAAGGCAAAGCTCTCTGCTTGTACAATAGCTAAATTTTGGAACTCACTCCCAAAGCACATAACTTCTACCAGCTCTGTCTCACTATTCAAGAAACTACTTAACACCCACTACTCTACCAATTGGCTGTGCCCTTGTGACCCCCCCCCCCCAGATTAACTCACTTTCTTTTCAGTACTGCTATGATTCTGTAGAACCTTCACCACTTATCTATTAACTACTTCATTCTTAACATACAAGGTTTTTAAATTACTTATTTTTCCAAACAATGCTATTTTGAATGTTTTTTGTTATACTTCACCTATGTAAAAATGTTAAATATGTTCCAATATGATTGTATGGGAATGTACTACTAATGTTCATGTTTCACTGTTGCAGTCATTACACTTGGGTTATCCTGCTGACAGGCTACCCGCAGTTGGCCTGAATTCCAAAGTCCTGGTCCGGCGTCGGTTTGTCGCCTCTTCCCTGAAGTCAGTGCGCCAGGGGTATAAAAGATGCAGCCGACGCCATTTTCTTCAGTCTTTCTTGCCGCGCGGTGCCCGAAGCAAAAGCAGTTCGCAAGTGCCGGTTGGCCGACTCCTCAGATTTCGAAATTGAATTTCAGATCCGAAGTCTTCAATAAAGCTAAGTACCCCGTTGGGGAAACTTTTTTCTTGCTCCAGACCAATGTCAGAAAAAGTTAACAATTGTATTACTTGTGGGAAGCAAATACCTCATAAGGATTTTCATTCTTACTGTATTCCTTGTCTAGGCCCTGACCACGATGTTGCTAGTTGTCTGTTTTGTGCTAGATTTAACCAACGCACTATTAAGCGTCTGTACGATTTTCCATTTCATTACTTTGGCCGTAGGTTTAACTATATAATGCCGTCGGAACAGCAGACTGGAGTTCATAAAAAGCGCAAGGATAAAGAAGAGGACAGGCATCCGAGGTCCAAAACAGACAAAGCCTCTTCTAGGCCAGTCGCCGTTTCTCAGTGAGGCGCTTTCGCAGCCCCTGACACCCGCTACGTCAGAGCCACAGGCCGCCTCTGACTCCCACGTGGAGACAACTAGTCCTCTGGATACTCAAGGTATTAGGCCTTCGGAAACTAATCCCTCAGATGGGTCCGGAGCCGCTGAGCAGGCATCTGCTTCTGAGGGTGTTTTCAGACATACACAGCTTTATATCAAGCCAACTTCAGCATCCAAGACAACGACTAAAACAGCTTTAAAGACAAGGAAACATGTACAGCATTCTCCAGGGCAGACTTCATGCCTAAGAAACGGATGCTCAAAATGGTCGAAGACCTAATTACTTTGATCAGGGGTTCCCATCCCCCTCCTAAGAGGCCTAGGCAAGACACTGAATACGATTCCTCTGATCAGGTTTCCATTTCCTCTGACTCCTCTTCAGAACAGGGATATTCTATTCCTCCCTATGAGGATTCTGATGCTGAAGAATCTATTCCTTCATCTTCTCCTCCTGAGCATTATTCCTTTGGGGAAACCCTGCATACCATGAGGGAGCATTTCCACTGGGAGAGCCAAGATTATTCAGAATCTAAGAAAAGGCTCAGACACTTTCTTCTACTACCTCAGCACAGACCTCTTGCTATTCCACCTGTTCTAGACATTGTAGGTGTATTTTCAGAGTCCGGACTGTCTCCCGACTCTTTACCTCCTGCACCTGTTAAGCCAGACAGATACTACAGGGTTCCAGATTCTCATAAATTTCTATACAAAAACTCTGCTGCTGACCCAGAAACTATATCTCCGGGTCCCAAAGGGGTCAAGGCCTCTATTGCAAAAAATCCTGTTCCCTCAGATAGGGATTCAAGAGCACTAGATAGATGGGGGTAAAAAGTTTACACTTCTGCTACCTTGGCTGTAAGGGCTTTAAATTGTCAGTTTCATATGCTTAAATATCAGCAATACTTAATGTCACTGTTAAAGCAGAAAATGTTGACAAATTCCGAATGCTCTGAGACAAGGAAATGCAGGATTTATTGCATGCAGCTGAACAAGTGGGAAAGCATACTTTGCTATGTGGTTTTGATTCACTGGAGGCCTCTTGCAGGGCCGCAGTTACAGGTTCTGTCATTAGAAGGCATGCTTGGTTAAAGGAACAAAATCTGCCTGATCATGTTAAAGCAAAATTATTGGATGCTCCATTACAGCATGATACTTTGTTTGGTGTTAAGGCAGAAGAGGTGTTGAAGAAAATGGAGGATAAAGCTAAATCAATGCAGACATTAAAGGATTTCTTAAAGGTACAGCCACCCAGATTTAGCAGGAACTTTCCTTCTAAGAATTGGTCCTTTCCAGTGTCGGACAGGCCACAAAGAGGCAGATACAGACACACACTAGAGGCAGACAACAGCCCCAGGGCTCATACAGGCCCAAACAATGGGGTGCTTCTACCTCCAAAAGCAGAGAAGACAAATCACAGCCATATAGGAAACAGTCCCAATGACTTCCCTTTGCCAGTGCCAAGCAGTTATCTTTTTGCAGCACCCTTAGGAGGAAAGCTAGCACTTTTTTCACAAAATTGGCACATGATCACCTAGGACAAATGGGTCTTAAATATAGTCTCTCAGGGCTTACAGGTTCCACTTTCACACACTTCCAAAGGCAAAAGGTATGCCAGACCTGCCACACAATCAATGGGCAGAGTTTCGTCTCTCGTGGACATGAGGGCTATTCAGCCAGTGCCACAAGAGCAGGGACAAGGATTTTACTCAAGACTTTTCTTAGTACCAAGAAAGGACAAAGCCTGGAGACCAATTCTGTCTATTCTAAATACTTTTCTGGACGTTCCAAAATTCAAAATGTTGACTCTGCAGCAGCTTCTGCCCATGCTGGGCAAGAAGGCTTGGCTTGTAACTTTGGACTTCAGAGGCATACCGGCATACCTGCATGTCCCAATCAGACAATCTTGCAGAAGATACCTCAGATTCATAGCTGGCTCAATGCACTACCAATTCTCTGCACTGCCCTTTGGCTTATCTACTGCGCCCATGGTCTTCACAAAATGCCTGGCACCAGTAATTGCATTTTGCAGACAAAGAGGAATTCAAATATATCCCTACTTGGACGACTGCCTTATTCAAGCAGAGACCAAAGACATTATACTAAAGCATCTGGCATTTGTAAAAAGATTACTAATTTGCCTTGGGTAAACGAGAAGAAATCAAAACTAGTACCCTCTCAAGAGGTAATATTTCTGGTTGCAAGCTTTAATACAACTGCCCAGATGGCTTATCTCACGCCAGACAAACAAAGGCAACTGACTTCTTACTTCAAAAGCATGGCAACAAAGGCCCAGTTATCTGCAAGAAAAATTCTGCAGGCTCTGGGCTACATGGCATCTTGCATTCTACTAATTCCATATGCAAAACTGCATATGAGGAAACTACAGTGGTATCTAAAAAGTGTTTGGACTCAACATTGCCACAGCCTGGAAACAATTATTGTCATTCCCTGCCTGCAACAGGAGTTTCAATGGTGGGCACAGGCCTGTCACCACAAGGGACAGCCATTCACTTTACCCACAGCCAGGCAGACACTAACAGATGCATCAGATTATGCCTGGGGGGCATACATGGCAGAAAAATGTATTCAGGGCGCATGGCCCACAAGCCAAATGCATCTTTATATCAATCAAAAAGAGATGCTAGCTGTACAGAATGCCCTGACAGCCTTCAAGGACCTACTTCATCCGGGACAACTGTGATAGACGGACAATACTACAGTCATGTGGTACATAAACAAGCAAGGAGGCACACATTCCTTCCCCCTCTGCAGACAAGCCATGACTTTGTGGAACACAGCATTGACTTATCAAGTACACCTGCAAGCACAATTCCTGCCAGGAAAGACAAATACTTTGGCAGACAAACTAAGCAGAAATCTCATGGATCCTCACGAGTGGAAAGTAGATCTACAAATCTTCAGCATGATAACAGGGAAATGGGGATGCCCAGACATAGCTATTTGCCTCCCCTCACAGCTGCCAGCTACAGAGATTCTGCACTCGGACTTATCACAAACGAGCATGGAAGGTGGACGCCCTTTCATTCAGCTGGAAAGCACTTACAGTATATGCCTTCCCTCCTCTGCCTCTCCTCCCCAAGGTACTCCTAAAGGTCAAGCCAAAAATGATCCTGATTCCCCCAGACTGGTCACACCAGCACTGGTACCCAATCCTAAAGAGCTTGTCTCAAGGCCCTGCCTCGACATTACCTCAAATCCCTCATTTGCTGACGCAACAAAACAATCAGATCCTGCACACTCAACTCAGAACCCTAAATCTGGCTGCATGGCGGATAATGTAACCATTCAGAACACACCTCTCTGTAAAGCAGTTATGGATGTTATTTTGGAGTCCCAGCACCAGAAAATCTTGTGCAGAAAAATGGAAGAGATTCTGTGCTTGTAACCAGGCACAAGGAATTTGACACGCTTGTACCAAATATTCTTCAGATTTTACAATACCTAACTGAGATGCTGGACAAAGGCCTGTCCTCATCAATTAAGATCCATGCCTCTGTCATTTCAGCTGATTACAATACGGACCCACCTATTTTTTTCTCATCCACTGCTAAGGCAGTATCTCAGAGGTGCCAAAAACATAAGACCTCCAAGGAGAGCTCCAGTACCTGCATGGGACCTCAATTTTGTCTTAGAAAAACTCACACTACCTCCTTTTGACCCCGCCAATACAGCTGAGATTAAATACTTATGGAAAACAGCTCTTCTCCTAGCAATAACTTCAGCAAGAAGAGTCTGAGTTACAGGCACTAATGGCTGTGGAACCTTTTATTATTTTTCATGCGGGCAGGGTTTCTCTAAGGGCAAGCCCAACATTTATGCCTAAGGTATTGTCCAGTGTGGCTCTTAACCAAACCATACATTTGCCTACCTTTTATCCAAACCCACAGAATAAGGGGGAGAGACTTCTGCATTCTTTGGACATACACAGCTACGCTTTTACTTGGACAAAACTAAAGCTTTCAGAAAGACTGAGCAACTCTTAGTGGCATATGCTGCAGGATCGCAAGGAAAAGCTATTTCAAAGCAGACTGTTTCAAAATAGATAGGCCACTGCATTCGTTTCTGCTATTCACAACATGGCAAATCAGTACCTAAGGGCATTAGGCCACATTCTACCAGAGCAGCAGCCACTTCAGCAGCCTTCCTTAGAGGAGTACCAACCAAGGACATTTTGGAGGCTGCAACCTGGACTTCAGTGCACACTTTTACAAAGCAACTACCACTTACCTCTTTACTCTAAATTCAGAGCAGACTTTGCCACTGTAGTTCTGCAGGGCCTCATAGCCACTCCTAATTCTATTTAGGTCCAGCCACCCAACCTCAGCTTTGGGATTCAAACCAAGTGTAATGACTGCAACAGTGAAACATGATGAACATAGTGCAGTTGTGTACCTACCATAAATGTAGATGTTCTAGTGTATTCACTGTTGCAGTCCAGGTTACCCTCCTACCACCCCCCTTTCATTGCTGGGACTTATCTGTAAGTCTCTATTCTATACAACCTATGTGGTGTATTTGCTTGTAGATGAAGGTTATGTGCATGCTTTTTTATAATCAGAATTTTTTAGCCTACCCTTTCTGGGGCACCTGACATCTGGGGCAAGAAAAACTGAAGAAAATGGTGTCTGCTGCATCTTTTATACCCCCTGGTGCACTGACGTCAGGGAAGAGGCAACAGCAACCGACGCCGGACCAGGACTTTGGAATTCAGGCCGACTGCGGGTAGTCTGGCTGCAGGATAACCCAAGTGTAATGACTGCAGCAGTGAATACACTCTAACATCTACATTTATGGTAGGTACGCAACTGTACTTTTTTTTTGTTTTTGTTTGTTTTTATATGTGGAGCTTTTCTCCCTGGGTATCCGCTGAAAATGGACCTGCGTCCAGTCTGACTTTCCCGGTCATCAAATGTAAAACAAAAATAAAACAGGCGCCCAGACCGCATGGTCAGGCCTCTATGCTTAAAAAACAAATGATCATGGCTGAAGACCTTATTACTTTAATTAGGGGAAGCCACTCTTCCCCCTTTAAAAGACCTAGGACTGAGTTTGCTTATGATTCTTCTGATCAGGACTCTGAAATTTCTGTTTCCTGTGATGACCAGCATTTACCTTTATCTACCTATGAGGATTCTGATGCAGAGGACTCTATTCCCTCTGCTTCCCCTCCAGAGGATTTCTCTTTTGGTGAAACCTTGCATACTCTTAGGGAGCATTTTCGCTGGGAAAGCCAGGATTACTCTGACTCTAAAAAGAGGCTTTGGGATTTCTTACTCCCGCCCCAACACAGGCCTTTGGCTATCCCTCCTGTACTGGACATTGTTGATGCAATTTCGGAATCTAGCGTGGCCCCAACTCTCTACCTCCTGCTCCCAGAAAACCTGATGGATATTACAGGGTTCCTGACTCTCACAAGTTCCTCTCTAAAAATCCTACTGCGGATCCCGAGACCATTTCACAGAGACCTAAGGGCATTAAGGCTACTACTGCCAAAAATCGTACCCCCTCTGATAGGGATTCCAGGGTGCTGGATAGATGGGGTAAGAGGTATACACTTCTGCAACCTTGGCCATTAGGGCCTTAAACTGCCAGTTTTATATGTTAAAGTATCAGCAGCATATTATTAGATTGCTTAAACAGAAAATGATAATTCCTGAGTGTGCTGAAAGTATAGATTTAAGGGATTTAATGCATTCTGCCGAACAAGTTGGAAAACGTACTTTGCAGTGTGGTTTTGATTCACTAGAGGCATCTTGCAGGGCTGCTGTCACTGGGTCTGTACTTAGAAGGCATGCTTGGCTTAAGGAGCAATCTTTGCCAGGTCATGTTAAAGCTAAATTGCTGGATGCTCCCTTAAACCAAGACCGCTTGTTTGGCAACAAAGCAGAAGTACTTAAGATGGAGGAAAATGCTAAATGTGTGCAAACTTAACGATTTCCTGCAAGTACAGCCTCCCAGATTTACTAGGCATTGGCCCTCTAAAAATTGGTCCTTGCCTGCCTCTTCCAAGCCTTCTCAGTCCAAACCCAGAACCAGCAGAACTCCCAGGCTTCAGTCCCAAGGTACTCACAGGACTAAGCAGTGGGGGCTCCCACTTCCAAAGCAGGGAGTGGTAAGACTCCCCCCTATGGTAAACTGTCTCAATCACTTAATGTTAAATCTTCCAAGCTCTGCACAACTGACTGTTCCTTTAGGGGGGAAAGATTGCCCGGCAGACAAAAAAATTGGGAACTCATTTTCAGAACAAATGGGTTTTAAATATAGTTTCCCAAGGATACAGATTCCACTTTCACTCCTTACCCAACCCCAAATGGTTGTCCAGATCTACCCCCAAATCAAGTGGGCAGAGGCTCAAAAGCAAATTCTCTCTCAAGCATTAGGGCTATTCAACCTGTTCCAGAAGAGGAAAGGGGACAAAGTTTCTACTCGAGACTTTTCCTGCTGCCCAGAAAAGGCGACAGCTGGCGTCCTGTCCTGGACTTCTCTATCCTAAATACATTTTTGGTGTTCCCAAAATTCAAGATGCTAACTCTTCACCAACTGCTTCCTGTGCTAGGCAAGGATGCCTGGTTGGCAACACTGGAGTTAAAGGAAGCCTACCTGCACATCCCAATAAGGGAATCTTGCAGGAGATACCTACACTTCAAAGCAGGCTACATGCGCTGTCAGTTCTCTGCACTGCCCTTTGGCTTATCTACTGTGCCCAGGGTATTCACAAAGTGCTTAGCTTCAGTCATTGCATTTTGCAGGCAAAGAAATATCCAAATATATCCATGCCTGGATGATTGTCTAATTCAGGCAGAAAGCCAGGACATACTATTGAATCATCTGGCGTTTGTACAGAAATTGCTAACTTCTCTGGGGTACACCATAAACGAAAAGAAATCACATCTTGCACCCTGCCAACAAATTGTATTCCTGGGAGCAAGCTTGAGCACAACTTTCCAGATGGCCTTTCTCATGCCAGGAAAAACAAGTTCATTTGACAGCCTACTTCAAACTACTGGCCACAAAGACCCAGCTGTCTGCAAGAAAAATACTGCAAGCCGTGGGGTTCATGGCCTCCTGCTTTCTCCGAATTCCATATGCAAGACTGCATATGAGGAAACTACAATGGTATCTAAAAAGCCTATGGTGTCAACATTCTCAGGATCTAAAAGCAATGATCCCTGTCGTACCTTGTCTACAGATAGTTCCTCTGGTGGGCAGAGGCCTGTCACCAAAACAAGGGACTGCCATTCACTCTACCCCCTGCCACCCAAACCCTAACAGACTATGCATGGGGGGGGGCTCACTTGGCAGGGAAGTGTATTTAGGGCAAATGGAACCCAAGTCAAATGCACCTGCATGTCAATCAAAAAGAAATAGTTGTACCGAATGCTCTGACAGCCTTCAAGGACCACATTCTTCTAGGGCAGTTAATTGTAAAGACGGACAACACCACTGTTAAGTGGTACATAAACAAGCAGGGGGGAAACCCACTCATACCCTCCCCTCTCTGCAAACTTGCCATGGCTCTGTGGAACAGCCTTGAGCTACCAAGTACACCTACAGGCTCAGTTCCTGCCAGGAAAGCTAAATACACTGGCAGATGAGCCAAGCAGAAATCTCATTGACCCACATGAGTGGGAACTGTAACCAAAAATATTCTGCATGTTGAGAAACAAATGGGGGAGCCCGGATATAGACCTGTTTGCCTCCCCCCAGAACTGCCATTTGGAAAAATTCTGCACAAGGACTCCCCACAAACAAGCTTGGAACGTGGATGTCCTGTCTTTCACCTGGAAAAACCTATCAGTTAATGCCTTTCCCCCTCTGCCTCTGCTCTCCAAGGTACTACTAAAAATCAAACAGGACAAACCAAGGATGATACTGATTGTACTAGACTGGCCACACCAGCACTGGTGTACCCCCTTTTGCGCAGTATGTCACTGCTGGCACCATGGCACCTGCCTCAGACCCCTTCCCTGCTGTCCCAGCAGGACAGGAGGGCCAGATTCTGCACCCACAGCTTCAAACCCTGAACCTTGCAGCCTGGCTACCTGATCTCTCCGTTACCATCCCTCAGTAAGCAAGTGTTGGATGTCATTCTGGAAGCAAGGAAGCCTAGTACTAGAAAATCCTATGCTGAAAAATGGAAAAGATTCTGTTCCTGGAACCAAACTCTGGGATGGTTACAGCAGTGCCCAATTTACCTCAGGTTCTTCAATACTTAATTGAGATGTTGCACAAAGGCCTTTCCTTTTCCTCCATCAAAATTCATGCCTCAGCCCTTTCAGCCCATTACGACACAGAACCCCCCACCCCTCTTCTTTCATCCACTGCTGAAGCAGTTCCTCAGAGGGGCCAAAAACTTGACCACCCAGGAGAGCCCCTACTCCAGCCTGGGACCTTTACTTTGTATCGGAAAAACTCACTCTACCTCCTTTTGAGCCAGCTGCAAATGCAGAGTTGAAATTCCTTTCTTGGAAAACAGCCTTCCTTTTAGCCATCACATCAACAAGAAGGGTGTCTGAATTACAGGCCCACGCGGCAGTGGAGCCTTTCATCATTTTTCATCTGGACAGGGTGTCCCTCAGGACCAATTCCTCCTTCGTGCCCAAGGTGGTATCCAGTGTGGCCCTTAATCAGTCCATTCATTTGCCAACCTTCTTTTCTAATCCACAGAGCAAAGGGGAATGAATACTGCACTCCTTAGATGTGCACAGACAACTTAGGTTTTATTTGGACAGGACTAAACCTCTCTCGAAATCTGAACAGCTGCTGGTTGCATTTGCTGCAGGGGCAGAGGGGAAGACCATTTCAAATCAAACCATTTCTAAATGGATAGGCCATTGCATTCATTTCTGCTATAAATACCATGGAAAACCTACCCCACAGGGGATTAGGCCACATTCAGCCAATACTGCATCTACCTCTACAGCCTTTCTCAGAGGTGTTCCTACCAGGGACATCCTAGAAGCTGCTACCTGGAGTTCTGTACATGCCTTCACCAAGCATTAACATTTATTTCTAAATCCAGAGCTGGTTTTGCCACTGCAGTCTTGCAGGGCCTTATAGCTGGTCCTAATGCTAATTTCTTCCTCTCGTCCTTAGCTTTGGGAATCTACCCAACTGTGATGACTGCATCAGTGAAACACAAAGAACATAGTACAGTTGTGTATACTTACCATAAATGTAGATGTTCGAGTGTATTCGCTGTTGCAGTCCTAGTTACCCTCCCTCCAGCCCCCTGACTTCTATTGGCTATACCTCTATTCTTGATTTCTATGCTTCAAGCTTTTTGGTGTATTTTATTTTTTGTTGGAGGTGTAACCTTCTATATATAATTGCTTCCCATTATGTGGGCACCTGACATCTGGGGCAAGAAAAATTGATGTAATGGCGTTGGCTGCATGCTTTATACCCTTGACTACATGATGTCATGGAAGATGAGACAGCAACCGACGCAGGACCCAAGAATTTAATCAGGCTGACTGAGGGCTACTGCAAGCAGATAACCTAAATGTGATGACTGCAACAGTGAATACACTCTAACATCTACATTTATGGTAAGTATACACAACTGTACTTTTCAAGGAATTGAGCTTCAAGGAAAGAGAAGTTTACTGTTGCTCATGTTAAGTCTTTTTGCAATGTGTAACAGATTTATTTAGCTAGTTAGCAAATAGTACCACTATTGTGGTGCAGCCTTTTAAAACTGTGTTAGTAATACAACAGGTAGCATACTTGCATTTTAATACAGAAGGCTGTGGGTTCTACTCCTGCAGCATATTGATGGATTGTTGATCCTGTTTGCATTTTTAGGGGGGTGAGTACTGAAGTCCTGAATATGTCCTCTTTTGGATGAGATGCCTAGTAACTATGAACCTGTTTTCACCTACAATTTTTTTTTAAGTAGGCAATTTATTCTTCAAGGGCAGCAGGCACTGAATTTGTAGATGAAACACTGAAATAAAGTTGTTAGCTAGCAGCAATCTTTTCATTAGTTATAGATCTGTTTCAGATGGAATTATTCAGAAGACTGACTTCTGCAGAGATTGTGCATATTGACTGATATTGGTGGATTGTAATGACAGAAGTTTGTGTGGCCCTTTATGGTTGAAATGTTCTCAATTGGGCAGTTTTGTCATTATTGGTTCATGTGTTTTTTTTTTCACTGCTTACTAGATGTACAGAACTATACATTTAAAACACGTACTACCAAGTGGTGTATTATACAAGGGATATAATTTGATTATTGTGTATTAAAATTTAATTATACAATCAGGAAGGTGAATCAAAGAACTTTTGCATCCTCCTAAGTGTTCCCAAGGGACCTATGCTTTTGAAAACGGCCCAAAGGTAAACTTAATCCGCCACTGGCCAGATGCATTTTCTTTTAATGTGGGTTTCAATGCTGTTTCAGTGAATGAGAGTTTGAGGCAGTGACGTTGTAATGTTGAGTCTGTTTTCATTGAGACTATATTGCTTTGTTTAGCTTTAGCAAATGTCCATCAGTATTTGTGCTATAAAATATGAAATACAAGTTTTAAATTAACTCCAAACATTTCTAGTCATTGTAGAAGTAAAGCAGAAAACAGTATGTGCACTGAGAATTTTGAACAGTTTGTCAACTGGGGAAAATTAGCCAAGTAATGGGACACTGAAATGGCTGCGTGGTGGTGGTGGGGCTGATTGGGGGGGTTTGGGGGTTGATCCAAATGTAACGTATGTGTACTGCCGCCAATAGGGGTCTGTCAAAATGTTTTCCTTTATAAAAGTGGTCCTCCAGCTTGCAAAGTTTCGGAACCACTGCTCTATCATAAATAATAAATAATCCAACAAATAGTACTGTATATTTATTTATGTACTAGTATAAATTATCAGTTATATATTCCTAAATTATTCAGTCATTCAGCATTATTATTAACTAAATCTGTAAAGCAGAACAAAGTGGGACCCAAACAGAAGATTGTAAATTTACAGGTGATAGGTAGATGTGCTTCGTGTTTCCCTGTTGCTGTCATTACATTTGGATAATCTGCTGGCAGGTTGCCCTCAGTCGGCCTGATTAACAAAGTCTTTGGTCCTGCGTCGGTTGCTGTCCCTTCTTCCATGATGTCAGGTCGTCAGGGGTATAAAACATACAGCCAACGCCATTACATCAGTCTTTCTTGCTGTGCAGTGCCCAAAGCAGAAGCAGTTCACAAGTGCCGGTCGACCGACTCCTGAAATTTTCGTTTTCGAGTTTCAGAACCGAAATCTTCAACTTAAAGCTAAGTACCCCGTTGGAAAAACTTTTTTTCTTGCTCCTTACTGATGTCAGGAAAAGTTAATTGCATTACTTGTGGAAAGCAAATACCTCATTAAGATTTTCATTCGTACTGCATTCCTTCCCTAGGCCCTGACCACAATATACCTTGCTTTTTTGGTTTTGTGCTTGATTTAATCAGCGCACTATCCATCGTTGGTACATTTTTGCCTCTAAATTTTCGGTTCTCTGTTTAATTATCCAGTAATGTCGTCTGTTAGCCATCCGACTACCGGATTCTGAAAAAACACAAAGGTAAAGACAGAGAAAGGCCGTTGAGGTCCAAAACTGCCGACGACACTTCTAAGCCAATCGCCAGTTCACCAGTACTCAGTGAGGCACTTTCGCAGCCCCTGATACCGGTTACTTCTGATTCGCAGGCCTCTACTGAGACCCATTCATGGAACCCACGGATGTCTGTACCTTGGATGGATCCGGAGCCGCTGTGCAGGCACCGGCTTCTGAGGGTGTATTCAGGCCTACAGACTTGCGTATTAAATTGACACCCTTCATTAATAAGGCCTAAATCACTATCTATGCCTAAAAAAATGACGCCCAGGCTACATGTTGAGGCCCTTATGCCTAAAAAAACAAATGATCAAAATGGCTGAAGATCTAATTACTGTTATCAGGGGTAGTCAAACCCCCCCCCCCCCCCCCCGGAGGCCTTGGCCTGAGCTTGATTATGAATCTTCTGATCAGGATTATGAATCTTCTGACTCCTCTAATGACCTGGATTTGTCCATACCTACCTATGAGGATTCTGATGCAGAGGATTCCATTTCCTCTGCTTCCCCTCCTGAGGATTTTTCTTTTGGGGAAACTTTATATACTTTAAGGGAGCATTTTCTCAGGGAAAGCCAGGAATTTTCTGATTCAAAAAAGAGGCTTAGGGATTTCCTTCTTTTACCCCAGCATAGGCCTTTAGCCTCCTGTACTAGACATTATGGGAATCCAGTTTGGCCCCTGATTCCCTGCCTCTGGCTCCTAGTAAACCTGATAGATACTACAGGGTTCCTGAGTCCCACAAGTTCCTTTTCAAAAATCCTGTTGCAGATCCAGAGACCATTTCTCAAGGGCCCAAGGGCATTAAGGCTTCTACTGCTTAAAATCCTATCCCTTTTGATAGAGATTCCAGGGCGCTGGATAGATGGGGTAAAAAGGTTTATACTTCTGCAACATTGGCAATCAGAGCTTTAAACTGCCAATTTCATATGTTAAAATATAACAGCGTATTGCTGGACTGCTTAAACAGAAAATGATGTTGATTCCTGATTGTGTGGAAAATAGATTTACAGGATTTAATGTATTCTGCTGAACAAGTTGGAAAACATACTTTGCAATGTGGTTTTGATTCTTTAGAGGCCTCCTGCAGGGCTGCTGTTACTGGGTCTGTGCTTAGAAGGCATGCTTGGCTTAAGGAACAATCTTTGCCGGATCATGTTAAAGCTAAATTGTTGGATGCTCCTTTAAATCAGGACCGCCTGTTTGGCAATAGCTGAAGTTCTAAAAAAGATGGAAGTTAAAGCTAAATCTATGCAAACTGTTAAAGATTTCTTACAAGTGCAACCTCCAAGATTTAGTAGGCACTAGCCTACTAAGAATTAGTCCGTTCCAGCCCCTTCTAGATCCTCTCAAACCAAACCCAGACACAGCAAAAACCCCAGGTTTCAGTCCCAGGGGACTCTCAGAACTATGCAGTGGCGGGGGGCTCCACTTCCAAATCTGGAAATAACAAGACACCCCCGTATGGTAAACAGTCTCGGTGACTTCCTTTTTACAGTACCAAGCACTTACCTTTTAACCGCCCCTTTGGGGGGAAAGATTACTCTTCATGCAAAGAATTGGGAACTCGTAACCCAGGACAACTGGGTTTTAAATAGTGTCCCAGGGATACCAATTTCATTTCCACACGTTGCCAACACCAAATGGGTTGCCAGACCTGCCCCCAAATCAGTGGGCAGAGGCTCAAAAACAAATACTTTCCCTCTTAAACATGGGGGCTATTCAGCCGGTACCAGAAGAGGAAAAGGGACAAGGTTTCTATTCCAGGCTTTTTCTGGTACCCAGAAAAGACAAATCATGGCGTCCAATCCTGGACCTGTCTACTCTAAACACCTTTCTGGAAATTCCAAAATTCAAGATGCTGACTCTTCATCAGTTACTTCCTATGCTAGGCAAAGATGCCTGGTTGGCAGCTCTAGATTTGAAAGAAGCATACCTGCACATCCCAATTAGGGAATCTTTCAGAAGATACCTACGCTTCAAAGCAGGCTACTTGCATCAGTTCTCTGCACTGCCCTTTGGCTTGTCTATTGTGCCCATAGTTTTCACAAAGTGCCTGGCTCCAGTTATTGCATTTTGCAGGCAAAGAAATATTCGAATGTTTCCATACCTGGACAATTGTCTAATTCAGGCAGAAAACCAGGACATACTTCTAAATCTGGCATTTGTTAAAAGTTCCGACTTATGTGGGGTACACCATAAACGAAAAGAAATCACAACTGGTACCCTGTCAACAGATTATATTCCTGGGTGCAAGCTTGAATACAACTTCCCAGATGGCTTTCCTCGCGCCAGAGAAGCAAATTAATTTGGTAACTTACTTCAAACAAGTGACCACAAAAACCCTTCTATCTGCAATACAAATACTGCAAGCCTTGGGGTTCATGGCCTCCCGCATTCTTCTAAATCCATATGCAAGACTGCATATGAGGAAACTACAGTGGTACTTAAAAAGTCTATGGAGTCAACATTTTCACAGCCTGGAAACAATGAATCTGAAGTAGGAGATTCGTTTGTCAGCAACCTGTGGGTATGGATCCGATATCGGATCCGAACCGGCATGGTTTATCCAGCTATGGATCCGAGCTCCTAGCTCCTCCCCTCACCCATAATGCCCTGCTCTCCCTACATGACCTCAGATCTAGTTTGCCGCATTCATGGTGACAGCTTGATCTTTGAGCTCCTACAGCTAAGTGGAAATTTGTTATTTAATAAGGGTTTTTTCGATCTTTAAATAGTATCTTTGTGTGAAAGTTATAGGTTCTCCTACCTTTTAAACTGTTTTTAATTAATTTACAAAAATTTTTGTGTAACTCCCTCCCCTCGCTGGTAGCGTAGTTGTGTGTGTGTGGTCTTTGGGGCCTGTAGTGTGTCTGAGTAGTTAATTTTGTTAACTTGTTAGTTTTTAATTTTTTTCTTCTATTAAAAAAAAAAAGTCAGAAGCCCCAAAGGCGATATTCTCGAAATGCTCCGAGTGTGGCCATAAGCTGTCCCCTGCTGATGGCCACACTCAGTGCGTTCGATGCCTTGGGGTTGAACACCTCACTTCTGGATGTTCAATCTGTGCAGGGTTCAACCCCAGGGCATTGAAGGAGCGGAGGTCGAAGCTGATCTTGGCGGGACTTTTGCCCCCGGACTCAGCTTCGGCCTCCGCCCCGTTGGTAGTTACCGCTCCTGCGGTTCCTGCCCTACCTGCTCCCGCTCCTCCTCCCGGGACTCAAACTCCCTCTACGGGTTCGGAGGACAGGGAAGCTAGGAAGAAGGACCGGAGAGAGAAGCACCACAAGCGGCGGGCCGAGACCTCCGTCTCGGCCCTGCCGGCTAAGCGGGCTTCTCCTCCGGCCTCTCTAGCTACTGGTTCTCCTCTGCTCCGGTCCCCGACCTTTTCACCGGGACCTGAGGGGGAGGAGACCCGACCTCCTTCAAGGCTATAGAGGCGGTACTCTAGGCCTACCTCGGTAGCCTCTTCGAGGTCCACTTATAGTCTTTCAGACGCCGATCTGGACCGGATGATGCGAAGGTTCATCCAGGCCCAGATGCAGATGGTAGTGCTCCTGCCCCCCCCCCCCGGGGGGGGGGAGCTCGACCCCCTTTTTCAAGTCCATTGCTCCTTGTCCGACACACTACCCGGGTTCGGAGCACTCTGAGCCGGGCAGCTTTGGAGCCGTGGGTGGGTCGGCTCCGATAGTACTGGCTACTTCGGATCCGACCCTGCCCTCGAGTGTGTCTGATCCGACCTCTCGGAGCCTTGGCCCGAGTTTCGGATCCGGGGGACTCAGTGTGCCTTTGGCGCCGTCCGTGTCGGAGCGCACTGGCCCCTCTGATCCGAGGGGCTCGGCGCCGGCTCGGATCCGAGGGGGAGCAGACTGTCGGATCCTTTGGTCGAGGCCGGCTCCCCTTAGGCTTTTGATGTAGTGGAGAGGGCTCTGTTGAGGGCATCCGGACCCCCGGCACTTGCTTCGGCTCCGTCCCGCACTCCATCTGCTCTGGGTCAGGCTTCCATCACCCGGCCACTGGGACAGCCTGTTTAGACACCCCAAGCTGTTCCTGTGGAACTAGACACTGCTTGCGAGGGTTCCTCGGACAGCCCCCCCCCCCGAGGAGGCACCTCGCAAGCACACGTGTAAAAGGAGGCACATAGACTCCCCCGAGTCTTTAACTGAAGACACGGACTTGGAGTAAGGGGAAGGCTCCCCAAGATCACCCCCCGAGGATGTCTCCTTTGGAGACATCATGGAAATGCTTTGTATAAGAGGTGGGTGGTCTGCCCCAAAGTCTTCGGACGAGTCCGTGTTCTTGGAGGCATTCAAAGCGGGCCCGTCTACCTCTTGGGTGTCCCCTCCTGCCGACCGCCTGGTGGACCTCATTACCACCAGGGCGTGGAAGGAACCGGACACCGTGGAGCCAATTCCCAAAAGGCCAGACAGGATTCTCAGCCCCCCTGCTGACAGTGTCCACTTGAGTAAGGGTCCTCCGGTAGATGCCATGTTGACGGCAGCAGCCACCAAGAGGGAACTCGCCCAGGAGAGTCCCTCAGTCCATCCTCCGAGCAAGGAGTCTCGGATGATGGACCGCTTGGGGAAGCGAATGTTTAGTTCAGCGACCTTCTCAGTGAGGGAGCTCAACTATCTGGCACATGTTGTTAGGATGCAGCACGATCTTATTAAAGAATACGCTGCATCCCCCCCCAGAGTCCATGTCGGAGGAGGACAAAGTGTTGCACTCCACCCGTATGGTCACTCTTCGGTCTGTTACAAATACCTCTATGCGGTTGCTTTCCCATGCTACTGAGGGAGCCGCTAGAGCTGCAGGAGTACACCTAGTCACGAGACGTCAGGCCTGGCTCCGCCATTGCGATTTCACGGAGCCCTTCAAGGCGTCTTTTGCGAAAGCCCCCTTTGATGGTTCTGCCCTTTTTGGCAAGACTGTTCGCGACACCTTTGTCCAGAGCGAGAAGGACGGGAAGAAGCTGTCTGCCATCGGAGTCCGCTTCTCTGTGCCCCAGAAGTCCTACTGTAGGAACCAAAAGGGCCAGAAGAAGATGTGGTTCCGGAAGTCGCAGCAATCCCAACCCGCTCCGGACAATCAGTCCTTCCGTGGCAGAGGAGGACAGGGTGGACGCCGCCCCAGGGGCAGAGGGGCTCCCAGGAATTTCGGGTCCAGAGAACCTTTCTCTGAGCGGCCCGCACAGCAACCCTGAGGGGTTGCCCGACTGCTCCTCTCTGGAGGCAGTCGGGGGGCGTTTTTCGGAGCACCTAGCGGCATGGGAGTCCATAACAACAGACCGCTGGGTCCTCCGTATCATATCCAGAGGATACAAAATCCCCTTTCTTCGTGTCCCGAAACCAAAATTCCTCCCCGACGTTCCACCCGATCAGAGGGAGGCCGCTTCAGCAGAAATTGGCTATCTGCTGAGGAAAAGAGCCATCCAGCCCGTCCCCCCAGACCAGATCGGATCAGGGTTCTACTCCAGGTTTTTTTTAGTGCCAAAAAAGACGGGGGACCTAAGACCCATTTTAGATCTGTCCCTATTAAACCTGGCAGTTCCCACGGAGAAGTTCCGGATGGTCACTTTACAATCTATCCTCCCCCTTCTGGGAGAGAATCACTGGATGTGCTCCATAGACCTCAAGGACGCGTACTACCACATACTAATGGACAGACGGTCCAGGAGGTTTCTTCGCTTCCGGTTGGGAGCCAGTCACTACCAGTTCAGGGTCCTTCCCTTTGGTCTCACCACAGCCCCCAGGGTGTTCACCAAAGTACTAGCAGTGGTTGCGGCCCACCTGAGGCTTCAGGGGGTGCAGGTCTTTCCGTACCTGGACGACTGGCTTCTCACCGCCCCAACAAGGCATCTGCTATCTTTAGCAAGGGACTCCTTTCTTCAACTAGCTCCCTGGCTAGGTATCACAATAAACGTAGCAAAGTCCAGCCTGGCCCCTACTCAGCTGATTTCATAGGTGCCAGGTTAGACACAAGGAAGTTAAGAGCCTTCCTCACAACCGACAGAATTCGGAATCTTCGACTCCAGGTGCGGGCCATCCTCCACTCCAGCTCAGTTCCAGCGGAATTGGTCCTGAGGGCACTAGGGTCCATGGCGGCAGCGATTTCTCTTCTCCCGCTTGCCCGCTTGAACATGCGGGTACTTCAGTGGACACTTCAAGTACAATGGTCTTACCTTTCTCTTCCTCTGCATCATCCCGTTGCAATCAGCAAGGCTTGCAAGCGGCCTCTTTTGTGGTGGCTCCATTCAGAGGATCTCCTAGGAGGCCGCCCCTTTTGTACATCCCCCCCCCCTTGCCACAGTGACCACAGATGCATCCCGCCTCGGGTGGGGGTGGCACTTTGCGGGACGGACGGTCCAAGGCACATGGAACGACTCGGAGACCTCCCTGCATATCAGTGTTCTGGAGATGAGGGCCGTGCAAGCACTGCAGGCCTTTCTTCCCCTGGGAACAATTGCGATTCAGTCGGACAACATGTCAGTGGTCTGGTACATCAACAAACGGGGGAACCAGGTCTTACCCTTTATGTCGGGAAGCCATGAGAGTGTGGGAATGGGCGATCTACACCAACCGCTTTCTCATCGCAACGCATATTCCTGGTCGGTCCAACATCCTTGCGGACAAACTCAGTCGCACCATTCTCTACCCGTACGAGTGGTCTCTCAATGCTCAAGTAGCGAAACGTATCTTCGCACGGTTGGGAACTCCTTGTTGCGATCTCTTTGCATCTCCCTTAAACACCAAGTGCGACAGTTTTTTCGCTCTAATCCCTCCTCCAGGGGATTCCCCGAGGGACGCTCTGGTGCATGCTTGTCCTCCCGGTCTTCTGTATGCATACCCCCCTCTTCCTCTGATGCTCCAGGTTCTTCAGAAAACCTCTCGGTTGGGGTGCAGAATGATCCTCATAGCCCCATTCTGGCCTCGGCAGATCTGGTTCCCTTACCTGAGGTCTCACTCAGTGACTCCACCTTGGATTCTAGATCCCATCCCGGATCTGATAACACACCCATCGAACCTACCATCTCCGAACCTGGACAACCTGAAGCTAACTGCTTGGCTGCTCCAGTTCCACTCCTAATTAGGACTCCCGGTATTTCATCTCCCGTTAAGGCTATCCTGGTAGCGGCGCACAAACCCTCTACCAGAAAAACTTACCGCAGTAAGTGGAAGCGATTCTCCATCTGGGTGGAGCGGCAAGGTCTAGATCCCTTATCGGTACCCCTTCCCGTGGTCCTAGATTTCCTTACCACTCTTTTTAATGACGGCGCCAGTAGTTCCACGGTCAAAGTTCAGCTAGCGGCCATTTCTCATTATGTTGGTCATGACTCTGGACCTCTTATGTTTGCCAAGTTATGTAAAATCTTCCTAAAAGGCACCTTTCTGCTTAGACCCCCTGTCAAACAGGCGGTCCCACCATGGGATCTTTCTTTGGTTCTTCCGGCCTTGACCGCTCCCCCCTTCGAGCCTGCGGCCACTGTAGATCTAAAATTCTTATCTCTTAAGACTGCATTTTTAGTAGCCATTACTTCAGCCAAAAGAGTTTCGGAACTTCAAGCCCTTTCCATAAAGCCACCTTACTTGATCTTCCATCCGGACCGTGTGTACCTCAGGATCAATCCCTCTTTTCTCCCTAAGGTAGCTTCGGAAGCAAACATTGATCAGTCCATCAACCTCCCTGTTTTCTTTCCTAACTATCAGAACAAAGGCGAGTACAAGCTGCATTCATTGGATGTTCACAGGCAGCTTCGTTTTTATCTTAACAGAACAGCTGGTCACAGGCAAATCCGATCAGTTGTTCGTTTCCTTTGCCAAATTTAATCTGGGTAAACCAATTTCAAAAGTCTCCTTGTCACGATGGATTTCCCAATGTATTTTATTAGCTTACCAAGCTTCTGGGAGGCCCGCACCGAACGGAGTTCATGCTCATTCAACCCGGTCCGTTTCTACCTCAGCAGCCTTTAAGGCTAGGATACCTCCGGGTGACATTTGTTCGGCGGCCACTTGGGCTTCATCTCATACCTTTATTTCTCATTACAAGCTGGATATCACCTCAAGAGGTAGAGCATCCTTTGGCTCCGCGGTGCTCCGGAATATCCTTCCTTGACGGCCGCCCAAGATTCAGGTAGCTGGGGACTCTGTCCCACAGGTTGCTGACAAATGAATCTCCTACTTCAGATTTAGAAGTTATGTACTTACCATAACGTTCCATCTGAGTAGGTGTATTCATTTGTCTGCAACCATCCCGCCCTCCTATCCCCCTGGCCTTGTCAGTTTCCTGCATAGAGTGTTACCCTTTATTAGGGTATTTGATACAGGGCAAACTCGATCTGAGGTCATGTAGGGAGAGCACGGCATTATGGGTGAGGGGAGGAGCTAGGAGCTCGGACCCATAGCTGGATAAACCATGCCGGTTCGGATCCGATATCGGATCCATACCCACAGGTTGCAGACAAATGAATACACCTACTCAGATGGAACGTTATGGTAAGTACATAACTTCTAATTCCTATCATACTTTGCATACACCTGGAGTTCCTTTGGTGGGCAGAGGCCTGCCACCTAAACAAGGGACTGCCAATCACACTACCCCCTGCCGCCCTAACCCTGACTTAGATGCATCAGACTATGCATGGGGGGGGGGGCTCACCTGGCAGGAATGTGCATTCAGGGCAGTTGGAACCCAAATCAAATGCATCTACATATCAATCAAAAAGAAATGTTAGCTGTACAGAATGCTCTGACAGCCTTCAAGGACTACATTCTTCCGGGACAACTACTGGTAAAGACTGACAACACCACGGTTATGTGGTCTGTAAACAAGCAGGGTGGTACACATTCCTACCCCCTCTGCAGACTAGCCATGGCATTGTGGAACACAGCCTTGAGCTACAAAGTGCACTTGCAAGCTCAATTCCTGACAGGAAAATTGAACACACTGGCAGACCGACTAAGCAGAAAACTCATTGACCCACACGAGTGGCGACTGGAACCACAGATTTTCAACATGTTGACAAGCAAATGTGGAAGCCCAGACATCTATTTCCTCCCCCCAGAACTTACCAGTTGGACAAGTTTTGCACAAGGACTCCCCACAAACAAGCATGGAAAGTGGATGCTCTCTCCTTCAGCTGGAAAAACTTGTCAGTCTACGCCTTTCCCCCTCTGCCTCTGCTCTCCAAAGTTCTGCTGAAAGTCAAACAGGACAAACCAAGGATGATTTTGATTGCTCCAGACTGGACGCGCCAACACTGGTACCCACTCCTGCCCAGTGTGTCGCAAGTATCTCCATGGTACCTGCCTCTGACCCCTTCCCTGCTGTTTCAGCAGGGGAACCAAATTCTGCACACTCAGCTTCCAACACTGAACCTTGCAGCCTGTCTTCTTGGAGGTGAGGAGACCTAGTACTAGAAAATCTTATACTGACAAATGGAAAACATTCTGTACCTGGAACCATTCTTTAGGGATGAGCACAGCAGCACCCAATTTACCTCAGATTTTGCAATACTTAACTGAGATGCTTCACAAGGGCCTGTCTTTTTCTTCTATTAAAATCCACGCCTCAGCTATTTCAGCTCACTATAACACAGAACCACCCCTCTTCTCTCATCCTTCTCTCATCCTCTGCTCAAGCAGTATTTCAGAGGGGCAAAGAACTTGGGACCACCCAGGAGAGCTCCTGCCCCTGCCTGGGACCGTAACTTTGTTTTGGAGAAGCTCACTCTACCTCCTTTTGAGCTAGCTGCTACTGCAGACTTAAAATTTCTTTCTTGGAAAACAGCCTTCCTTTTAGCAATTACTTCAGCTAGAAGGATATCTGAATTACAGGTCCTTATGGCAATGGAGCCTTTCATCATCTTTCATGCGGACAGGGCATCTCTCAGGACCATTCCATCCTTCATGCCCAAGGTGGTTTCCAGTGTGGCTCTTAATCACTCAATTTGCCAACCTTCTTTCCCAATCCACAGAACAAAGGGGAACGGATTCTGCATTCCTTGGATGTGCACAGGCAACTTAGATTCTACTTGGACAGGTCTAAATCTCGAAGAAAATCTGAACAATTGCTGGTAGCATTTGCTGCAGGGGCAGAGGGGAAGGTTATTTCAAAACAAACCATTTCCAAATGAATAAGCCATTGCATTCATTTCTGCTATAAGCACCAGGAAAACCTATCCCCCAGGGGATCAGATCTCACTCCACCAGGGCTGCATCTACTTCTGCAGCCTTTCTCAGAGGTGTTCCTACCAGGGATATTCTAGAAGCTGCTACCTGGAGTTCTGTTCATACTTTCACCAAGCATTATCATTTACCAATTTTCTCTAAATCCAGAGCTGGCTTTCCCAGTGCTGTATTGCAGGGCCTTACAGCTGGCCCTAAGACTGTATAAACTCCTCCTCCCCAACCATAGCTTTGGGAATCTGCCCAAATTTAATGACTGCAATAGTGAAACACAAAGAACTTAGTACAGTTGTGTATATGTACCATAAATGTAGATGTTAGAGTGTATTCACTGTTGCAGTCCTGGTTACCCTCCCTCCAGCCCCTACCTTTCTTTGGCTATACCTCTACTTTCCTTTACTATGCTGAAAAGCCTTTTTGGTGTATTTGCTTTTGGTTGGAGGTATAGTTTTGTGTTTTTCATTTTATTTGCTCCCCATTAGGGGGCACCTGACATCTGGGGCAAGAAAAACTGATGTAATGGCGTCAGCTGCATGTTTTATACCCCTGGCGACCTGACGAAGAAGGGACAGCAAACGATGCAGGACCCAAGACTTTAATCAGGCCGACTGAGGGCAACCTGTCAGCAGATTACCCAAATGTAATGACTGCAACATTGAATACACTCTAACATCTACATTTATGGTAAGTGTACACAACTGTACTGTATCTTTATCATATTAAACTATTGTTCAAAGGAAAATCAATGTACATGTATGTTCAACATGCCAAAAGATGCACATATTTTGTAGATCTAACAAGAGCACTGAATTTTAAAAGTACAAGTATGCATCTCAAATTTGTGTAGCATTTGAAATTTAAATATTGAAATATTTAAAAATCCTTTAGTTAAACTAATAAAAATGTGTACATTACTGAGGTCAGAGTGTCTTGCTGTTTCTAGGGAATAAAAAAATTGCAGTCTATATGGTATTCAAAAGATAGCGTGCTTAATTTGGATCTCATTCTCCCTTCCCGGGTTCAAACATATTGAAAATGCTACTGTACTTTCTGTCAAAATTGTTGTACTGATTCAGCAGTGTAACACTTAGATTTCAGCTCTGACTTATGAAATTAATTATTTCCGGTAGTATTAGTGAAATCTAATAACCTATAATATGCAAAAATCTTCAAAGTTCTTAATATCTAAGCTTCAAAGTTCAGCTTTCAGAATATTTTCAATGTGAACTGTACGAGTTCTTGTACATTCACGTTTATGCCAAATGCAGGTATATAATGCAGGTCTATATCACATTATCGAAATTCCAAAAGATCGAACACCATAAGCTTGACCTTGGAATCTCAAAATGTGATATACTCGAATGTTCAGAACAGCGAATTTTTTCCCTTGGAAAAAAATCGCTGTTCTGAGAATATACACACAGCACAAGCACACCAAAATACATAATCTACACATACACACTTAACAGAACCCTACACTAAACCGTACATACACTAGTAGCTATCCACTTACCTTAACCCAACCCTAAGGTCCCTAACTAACGCACACTCACCTTACCCGCTGCCTAACCCTAAGGTCCCTAACTATCGCACACTCACCTTACCTGCTCCATAATCCTAAGATCCCTAACTATCGCACACTCACCTGACCCGCTCCCTAACCCTAAGGTCCCTAACTATCGCACACTCACCTTACCCGCTCCCTATTCCTTTGGTCCCTAACTATCACGCACTCACCTTACCTCGGTCCGTTCGCACACTTACGTGGTCCGTCACCTTCACACTACAGTTGAGGAAATAGCGGAGCCGCAGAAACGGCCCACCGAATACTTTCCCTAGGATACTATTCGGTGTTCTGCAGCTTCGCTATTTCAAGCATTCGCTGAATAGGGGTCGATATAACATTCAAAGTTTTAAGACTTTGATGTTATAAAATAGACCCATCTGATACACATAAGCAATTTAAATATATATTTTCTTTGTTTACTAATATTCTACAGTATTCTATACAAGTTGTATTTCTAAAATCTCCCATCAGATAGCCATTTAGTCATCAGCATTATTAGAGATTGCAGTATGTGTATATTTTTTATTTTGTTTTACATTTGTTTACTGGGAATGTCTGACTGGGTTAATAGCCCATGTTCAGTGGAGGCCTGAGGCGAAAAGCTCCAGAGTACAAAAGTTTACAAAATGTTTTTTTTCAAAAGTGTACAACGTTTACAATACACAGTTTGAGAAGTCTAAGTAAAAATATAAATCATTAGTAAAACATTGGTAAGAAGTAAGACTGTAGTTAGTATAGTAAACCTAATTTCAAGAGTACATAAACTTGGCTCCATCATTCATCATAAATTTTTACAAAGGTTGAATATATTTTATAGTACAATACAGTATATGGCCTGAGTATTTTGATAGCATTAGGTGTGAGAACTGAGAGAGGAAGTCAAATACAGATTATCTGGGAGTAGTACAGGAGCCACTTTGTGGTAAGGTACTTACAAACTTAAGATGATCCTCAGACAGCATTAATGGTGGTTAGTATATTTTGTTGGTTAGAATTCTAGCTTTGGATGTCTTCTAGGAGAACAAAGATTCCCCGAAGGTGGTGTTGGCTTTTGTGACTTTTAGTAATAGCTTATTACTGGATCTCCGTGTTCTGCAGTTAGTGTAGGGCTGAAATTGCTTTTTTGAGTACAGGGAAGTTCTGTGGTTGGTGAGTATTGGAGTGGGCAGTAGTTAATTGGTTCAAAGATAATAGGTTGAGTAGTTTGATCCATTTTAGTTCACAGAAGACAGAGCAGCGGTGAGATCTACAAGGCTGTTTCTTAGCAAATCTGGCTGTTTTATTGTAACTGGTCTCTAATTTGCTTAAGTCTGTTTTTCTGAGGTTAGTGAGAATGGGGAATGCATTAAGGGTGGCAATGGGTTCTGGCTATGGAGTGTCTGGTGGTGAGGTGTTGCTTGGCTCTATAAAGTGAGCTAAGTTTGAGGTCAACCTTTTTGTTAGCTCCATCAGATTTCAGGCAGTTATCGATTGTCACCCCAAGAAGTTTGTGTTCAACAAATTCAGTTTTGGTTTTGTTGGAAGAGTAGATGGTGAAGGGGGAATGTGACCTTTTGCTTTGGTATTGGAGAAGAGCATTCATTTTGTTCAGGTTGAGTGTAAGTTGGTAGTTGGAGAGAGTATTAGATGTCTAGGAGGGATTTTTTTCCTAGGCATTATGGAAGGGTTGGAGGAGAGCATATAAGGGAGGAGTCTAAGCTGTGAGGAGTAAGCTAAGGAGTTGTGTGTAGGAGTAACATGGTTATTGGGTGGAGGAATGAGTGGTCTGAATGCGAGGAAAGCTGTGTTTGAGGAGTGAGTGTTGTGGTACTGAAGAGATGTCCGTGTAGGGGAGTGGTTACTGATTATAAGGATGGTAATTAAGACATTGGATTGTTAGATTAGGGGTATGGTTGATTCTACATAAATTTAGATGTAGTGGGGGTAGGGTAAGGGAGCAGTGTGAGTCTGAACATAGTGGGTAGACATGAGTCATGGCTTTAGAACTGCTAGAAACCCATCAGAAAACTTGTGTTGTGCCTGAGAGTTTTACCTTTGATCATCGGAAAACTATGATGATCAAAATGTTGTGGTTTCTTTGAAGTTTGTGAGGAAAGGTTTGGCAGTGTTTACACCCTTACAGAAATAGGCCTGGTTAATCTATCTGCTAAAAATTAATATAGAAATGAGTACCAGATGGACAGATGGGACTAAAGGTTAGTTAATAAAATTGTGTAGCATAAACTAATCTGGGGGCTAGACTTGTACAGGGTGAGATATAGTAAGCAGCTATTTTCCTTGGCAGATAGTTAACCAGCTAAAAGTTTAGGAAATGTTAAAAGATGTCTGTTTCTGTTATTAGCCTGCCTTTTTAACCACTTAACATGGAAAGTTAGGCACCTGCATATAGATGATTTTTCTCTTTGCATTGTGGACAGTGTCAGAGGATGCCAGTTATGCAGGAAAACTTGTTTGGATAGTGGCCATGGTCATTTTGTGGGGAGGAGAACAAGTCGCCTCAATGGAGATTTTAAAATACTATAAAGTTGTAATGTGAGAGTGTTCAATCTCGCCTTTGTTCTTACACATGGGTTCGGAGCCGATCCTCGGCTCCGTGCCGGCCGACTGCAAGCTCTGCATCGAGAAGAAGCTCGAGGACATCCAATACCCACAATCCCCCTCTGCCTTTACCTCAGATCTAGTTTGCCGCTGCTGCATACGCATCGCTGGAGACTAGCTCGAGGCTTTGCAGATAAGATTTTTATCTATTCTGTTTAAATTTCAAAAATTTTCTTTCAATCTAGTTACTTAAAGTATAAGAGTTAGGTGTGCGAGTGGATTAGGAATTCTCGGTACCTTAGAATAAGTTTAACTTAGTTAACTTCGGTATAGAGTTTTCGGGCCTACCACCCTACTTGGACACTTGTGACTAGAAACTTGTTGTAGTCTTGCTTTTTAAGCAGTTATCACGGATTTGACACTTTTGACTAGAAACTTGTTGTAGTCTTGCTTTTAAGCTATTATCAAACGGACTTTTATTACCGGATTTGACACTGTTACTGGATTTGACTTTTACTGGACTGGACTGTCTCTTTCATTTGTCAGTATGTCTGAGAAAATAAAATCTGGCTTCAAACGTTGTCAGTGTGGCCAAAAGATGTCGGTCACAGACAACCACAGTTCCAGTGTCTACTGTCTTGGCCCTCTCCACTTACAAGAGGACTGCTCTATTTGTCACTCTTTAGTGGGAGGGTCATGACAGATAGGCAGAGGAAACTGATGGACAGAGGATTGTTGAAACCCTCTTTCCATGAGGCTCTGGATGCTTCAGACCAGGCATCCAAGTTCGGGTCGAAGGCGCCGGAGCCAAAGTCATCGGCTCCGAGCTCTTCGGGTCTAGTTAGATCACCGGTTCCACAGACTTCGGGGCCGAGTGTTCAACTGTTGGCAGTTTCCGAGCCTCGAGTCTTGGAACCGGTGACGGAGCTCCCTCCACCGACTCTGTTGAGGTCGGCTCCGTCTTCGATCCCTTCGACTCGTTCTTCTAGGCCCCTTTCCGACACCGACGTGGACCGTGTGGTGCAGAAACTGATGGAGCATACGGCCCTGTTCAAGCTTATCTCGGTCTCCTCTCAGTTGATGTCGAGACTTGAAGGCCTGCCACTATCTCCATCTGTTCCTCCTCCGAGACCTGTCCAGTCTTCGGAGCCGGAAGAAGCTGAACTGATGATTGTGGAGCCCTCGGTGCCAGAACCGTCCTTTTCTCGGTCGGCACCGTTACCTCGACTCCATCCGATCCGGTACCGGAGTCTCGGGCCAAGATCCGTCCTTGGTTCCGGGACCGAGTCGGACCGATGTTTCGTTCCGACGCTCTCTTGGGGCCTCGCACGGATCGATTCGGTTCCGCCTCGGGTCGGTGCCTTCGCTCCTGTTTCGGGATTCTTCCCATTTCTTCGAACCGGGGATACCTCGACTCGGGACCCGGGGCCTTCGACCTCATGAGGAAGGTGTTGTCTACCCAGACAACCACATCAGCAGGTACAGCTTCTCCTCCCCACAAAGGACCGTTATCCTCCTCTGCACCCACGGCCACGCCCAAGCGCCGGGCACCAGTGTCTCAGCCACCCCTGGAGGGTGCCCCTCTTCCTCGGAGGCTTCTTCGGATGCTCCCCACGAAGAAGTTCCTAGGAAAAGACTGTGTAAGAGGAGACACTTGGATTCTCCACAAGAATCCTTGACATCTGATACTGATTTAGATGAGTCAGAAGGGTCCCCTAAGTCACCTACAGAGGATGTCTCTTTTTCTGACATCTTGGAGATCCTAAAACAGAGAGGTGACTGGCAAGCCCTCCCCTTCTGAGGATGAGTCAGTTTTGCTGAAGGCATTTGGTGCCCGTCCTTCCTCCTCCTGGGTCACTCCGCCCTTTGATGAGTTAATGGAATTAATTGCTCGAAGTGCATGGGAGACTCCTGACACGGTGGAACCAGTCCCTAGGAAGCCGAATAAGTACATCACGGCACCACAGGACAAAGCTTACCTCACCAAAGGAGTTCCAGTAGACGCCATGGTGGTGGCAGCGGCCACGAAAAAGGAGATGTCGGAGTCTTCCTCATCTGTCCATCCGCCTAACAAAGATTCTAGGACCATGGACAGATACGGGAAGCGCATTTTCAGTTCAGCGGCTTTTTCCATGCTCCTGAACTATTTAACTCATTTTACACGTTTACAGAGGGATCTAGTCAGAGTTGGGAGATACCCTCCAGGGTGCTACAGATGCCGCTGTCTCAGAGAAAGTTACAGCGCATCTCAACACCCTTACGTCCATTGTGAACTCATCCATGAGGCTGATATCCTATGCAGCCGAAGGATCGAGTAGGGCAGCGGCTTCAGCGATTGCTCTTCGTAGGCAATCCTGGATGCGCTTATGTTCATTTGCGGAAGCCTTCAAGTCTTCCTTTACTAACGCCCCATTTGACGGAGCCACACTTTTTGGCCCTAAAGTAAAGGAGACCCTTACCCGGTGTGAACAGGAGGGAAAGACTCTGTCTGCTGTCGGAGTCCGCTGTTCCACCCTTCCAGACCGCACCCAAAGGGCAACGTGGGAAAATGTGGTTTCGAAAACCCCAAGGATCTTTCCCAAACACACAGGGTGATGCCCCTCTAGAGGCAGAGGGGGGCAGAGGTGGAAGACGCCCTGGCGGCAGAGGGGTCCGAAAACCAAGGTGACAGGGATAACCTCCTGGCAAACCTTTTCAGCACTCCTGAGAGGAGGCCCGACTGTCCTGCTCTGGAGGCAGTCGGGGTCGCTAGCTTTATACCCTCAGGCCTGGCAAAACCTTTCTTCAGACAATTGGGTAAAAGCGTTGTTACCAGAGGTTACAAAATCCCATTTCTATCCACCCCATTCCAAAGAAAACTTCCAGATGTACCACCCCATCTGCAGAGCCAGCAGCTACAGAAATTTCAAAGCTGCTAGAAAAAAGTGTCATCCAACCAGTCCCAGCGGACCAAAGAGGATTCGGGACTTACTCAAGGTTCTTTTAGTTCCAAAGAAAACAGGGACTGGAGGCCAATTCTGGACCTAAGTCATCTAAACACCTTTGTCAAGAAGGAAAAGTTCCGATGGTCACGCTTCAATCGATCCTTCCATTCTTAAAGAAGGACGACTGGATGTGCTCAATAGATCTGAAGGACGATACTACCACATCAAAATGGCCAGGGCGTCCAGGGATCATTTGCGCCCGGCTGGGAGCCAGTCACTATCAGTTTCGAGCCCTGCCCTTTGGTCTGACCACAGCCCCCAGGGTCTTCACCAAATGCATGGCAGTGGTAGCGCCTCATCTGAGGCGCCTAGGATTCCAGGTGTTTCCGTATCTGGACGACTGGCTCCTGTCTGCCACCACCAGGCGCCAACTGATACAAGCCAGGGATTACACCCTACAACTTTGTACACACCTTGGCATCTCAGTAAATTTCGAAAATCGCTACAGCCATCACAGCATATCTTATTCATAGGAGCGAATTAGATGCGCCAGTTAGTTCTAAAACTTCCTACAGAAAGAATAGTAGCACTTCAATTCAACATTTCCCTTCTTCTGTCGTCCAGAAAGTCCCCAGCAAAAATTGTTCTGAAAGTTTTGGGTCTCATGGCAGCTTCTCTCATTGCGATACCATTGGGAAGACTGCACATGAGAGTGCTACAATGGCTTCTCTTTGCACAATGGTCATTCCAACAACTTCCACTGACTCACGAAATATTGATAACGAAAACATGCAAATCACACCTAATGTGGTGGTTACAGACTTGCAACCTATCCAGCGGAAGACCATTTGTGCTACCCACCGGCCAGCTTACGATAACCACGGACGCTTCCCTGATAGGGTGGGGGGGCATCTTTCAGGGACAGACAGTCCAAGGCGAATGGACCAATCTGGAGTACAATCTGCACATCAATGTTCTGGAGTTGAGGGCAGTGTTTTTGGCGTTGCAACACTTTGCTCCCCTTCTTCCTCCAAGGACCATTGCAGTTCAGACAGACAACATGTCCGTAGTCTGGTACATAAACAAGCAAGGGGAACCAGGTCTTACCAACTATGCAGAGAGGCCATGAGAATTTGGCAATGGGCAGAGTCCACCGGTCGCTTTCTGATCGCAACGCACATCCCGGGTCATCCAACGTCCTAGCCGACAGGCTGAGCAGGGCAATACTATTGCCTCACGAGTGGTCCCTCAGTCAGTTGCGAGAAGGATTTTTCGCAAATGGGGCCAGCCTACCTGCGATCTGTTTGCGTCCAATGAACGCCAAATGCAGGAGCTACTTTGCCCTATTACCCTCCAGGGGAAATCCCCAGGGACGCTGGTGCACGATTGGCCCCCGGTCTCCTATATGCTTTTCCTCCATTTCCTGATTGCAAAGTTTCTACAGAAAGCCAACAACCTTCAGAGGACTATTATTCTCATTGTCTGCTTCTGGCCTCGTCAAATTTGGTTCCCTTTCTATTGCATCACCGCATTCGGGGACCTTGGATGCTGGACCCAGAGCCAGATCTACTGACTCACTCCAGGAGTTCCTCACCCATCTCTAGAGTCTCTCCATCTAGCAGCTTGGCTGCTCCTTCCCTTTCTAGCCAGGTCGGTTCCCCTTACCGGCGGTTCAAGATATTTTAGTAGCTTCTCATAAAGTTTCCACTACTAAGACTTACACCAGTAAGTGGAAACGCTTTTGTCTTTTGGGCGGAGTCACATCAGTTGGACCCTGTTACAGCTCCGTTGGACAAGGTTTTAGAAGTCTTGACTGAATTATTTCATGAAGGAGCTTCCTGCTACTTTAAGAGTACAGTTAGCTGCCATTTCTAACTATCATGTAGAAGAAAGTGGTGCGTCTATTATGGCTCACAGACTTTGTAAAGCCTTTTTAAAAGGTTCTTTTCACATCAGACCACCAGTCAGAAGTCCGACATCACCGTGGAATTTAAACTTATTGCTTTCTAAATTGATGTTACCACCCTTTGAACCAGCTTCAAGTTGCACTTTGAAATTTTTGTCATGGAAAACATTATTTCTAGTGGCCATTACATCTGCTAGACGGGTGTCTGAGCTTCAGGCCCTGTCGGTCAAACATCCTTATTTAATTTTTCATTCTGACAGAGTATCCCTACGCACTAATCCATCTTTTCTTCCCAATAATATTAATCAGTCCATCGAATTACCCACCTTCTTTAAAGACCACTCTAATAAATTGGAGTATATGTTGCACAAACTAGACGTCCATAGACAACTCAGATTTTATTTGGATAGAACGAAAGATCACAGGAAATCTGATCAACTATTTGTAGCTTTTGCTGATAGCAGAAAGGGTCTTGCAGTTACGAAACGAACTCTTTCTAAGTGGCTAACTGACTGTATCATTTATGTTTATGAAGCTTCTGACCAAACATTAGCAGCAAAACCCAGAGGACATTCTACCAGATCAGTTTCTACATCTTTAGCTCACGCAGCTCGCTTACCTTTAGACACTATTTGTGCGGCTGCTACTTGGGCTAAACCACATACATTTATCTCTCATTACAAAGTGGACAGGGTTTCTAGGGATAGGGCAACCTTTGGTTCCACTGTGCTCAAGAACGTTCTCCCTTGAGTTCCTCAGGATCATGGAGCTAGGACGCTACCCATGTGTAAGAACAAAGGCGAGATTGAACACTCTCACATAAAGAAGTTATGTCCTTACCATAACGTTCCATGTGGAGTGTTCATCTCGCCTTGGTTATTACACTCCCACCCTTCCCACCCTTAGGAAGAACGTTCGATTTGGTGCCTGGTCTGGAGTATTCTCCTTCTGCAGTTGCAGTATTAGTGTTACTATCATACTCTTGGTATGTTGTATATATGTACTTTTATGTATATAGTTGGCATGTGTGAGTGCTTTATGTCTGGTTTGCTTGCAAACTAGATCTGAGGTAAAGGCAGAGGGGGATTGTGGGTATTGGATGTCCTCGAGCTTCTTCTCGATGCAGAGCTTGCAGTCGGCCGGCACGGAGCCGAGGATTGGCTCCGAACCCATGTGTAATAACCAAGGCGAGATGAACACTCCACATGGAACGTTATGGTAAGGACATAACTTCTTTTTCCAGGTGTTTCAAGAGTCAGTTATGTCTTCAAAATCAGTAGCCAGTACATTCCCGGCCGAATTTTGAGAGCAGGTTAAGCACAGGAAATAATCTTAGCCTCCTGGTAAGTGGAGAGAGTCATCTGCACATGAAAGTACTTTTGCACGTATTAGGAACCAATCCTTCTCTCATTTAAATGTAGCCACAATATTTTCTCACACATAGCTGTATACCTATTCAAAGTGATGCTTCTACATTTAGATCCCACTGCAGGTTTATTTCTCTTCACGGCACTCCCTCTGCAGTTACGTCTGACATGCCTACAGCATCGCATCTCCTAAAATATTCAGCTGTGTGGCTAAGTCCTGCAAGTTTAATTTGATTGTATCATTTAGCCATTGTCAATTACCTTTTTGATCTAAGCTTCACATCCTGGCATTAGAATTTGATTTCAGCATGTGAAAATTACAACTCGCATCGTGCAGTAGCTGCTGATTTCCTCTGTTACTTTCTCATTCTTTTAGACTGTTCTAATCAACAACAAATGTCTAACTTTCCATTAAATATGTATAGTTAAGAGTTATACCACTACATCATAAGCTAGCAAAATGTAAGGAAATTGTCAGCAACAGCTCAGTATAAAACATAACTATATAGCTTTTATTTTACCATTTCCTCACTTCTAAGAAAGGAAAACCTGTTTTTGAGTGGATTTCTCACAAAGTTCCTTTCTATTTTCACAGCCATCCGTGATTAACTTTGACCTAGATTTTCTTAACCACTCGAAGCAGATAGGAAACAGGGCAAGTAACAATCTAGCATTCCTCACAACTGGAACTTTTTTGTTCAAGTTTTAAGTGTTAATTGCTTCATAACCTGTGAAAGGGTGTATTACACAGGAGCAAAGAACAAAATATTCTGCACTTTAACACTTCTAATTTAGCATATTACTTGGATCTGACATTAATTTATAAGCTTTATTAAATGAAATGTAGCAAATCTTTCACTGTAAATATAGTAAAACTACCCATTTATTTTCCTTATGAAAAATGTTTTAGCTTAAAATAGAAGTACATATTTTCTGAAACAATAGATTTACCCATTAAGTAAAAGGTCTGTATTGGACTAAGCTTCAGAACATAAGTCCTGCAATCAGAATAAGTCGCTTGTTTTTGTACTTTATTTTAGAAGCAGTTTTCCAGGAATTCGTCAGTCTCTGTCTTGAAGAACATAGTGTTCCACTCAATTTCTTCAGTATTAAGGATTTGTTGACAAGTGGATGACTCCAGTGTGTTTTAGCTCCTTCAGAAAGAAATAATTTGATCTTTGTAGGAAACAGTGGCTGATTAATATAATATAACTTCTCTACTAATATCAACCTTCACATTTACACTCAACTAATCTCCAACATCACCAGACCAGACAACAGAAAGGCTCAATCTTGGATTGGATCTTGGTTACTGATCTTGACAAAATTACATCCGGCACACTCCCTGACAGTATTGGCGACCACTCTCCAGCATTTATAATATGTAAGCCCACCTCTATACCAAACATTCATCAATATCGTTATACCAGAGATCTGTTACACTTCTCCTTAAATACATTCAGTGACCTCCTGCAAAACGCTAACTGGAGTCCACTGAAATTTCTTCCACTCAATGAAGCTGTGGAATTCTTTAATTCTACATTTCTTAGTATCCTAAATAGTTTTGCCCCACTCTGGCTAAAAAGAATCAAAGCTAAACATACTAACTGGCTTGCAAAGTCCACAAAGCAAGTTGCCTTCTAGGGACAAAGCCTGGCAAAAAAGTAGAACACCTTCCAACTTCATGCAGTACCAACAACTTTGCAGTCAGGCTAAACACTTAGTTATCAAAAATAAAAAAAATACTTCCACATTATCCAAGACCAGCATAGACAAAACTGCAAGAAATTCTGGGGAGCTGTCAACTCCCTACTCCACCCAGGTACTAACAATATTCCATGCCCAAACACAGGAAAAACTCCCTCAGAGCAAGCCTCACTCTTTAATACATCATTGACACCATTGCCAAACTCACTACTTCCTTCCCACCCAACAACCCAGACCCACAAGTAAACACCATCACAAACATACCCCCATCAAATCTTCTACCTGTTTTGTCACTATCACCCAGTCCCATATCCACCATCCATAAACTAAAACCATGTACCAATGCCCCAGGTAACTTACCTGCA
The DNA here is from genome assembly GCF_019279795.1 of Protopterus annectens. Taxonomy (NCBI): domain Eukaryota; kingdom Metazoa; phylum Chordata; order Ceratodontiformes; family Protopteridae; genus Protopterus; species Protopterus annectens. Next base: position 712,983,906 of record NC_056732.1, on the reverse strand, counting down.
GAATACTTAAAACTAGCAGCCTCCTCCATTGCATACCCCATCAGCATCCTTTTCAGTAGGTCCATTCAGGAATCATGCATACCTGCTATCTGGAAAAAACATTTGCCTCCCTCTTCATAAAGGTGGCAACAAATCTGACATCTCAAACTTCCGTCCTATTGCCATTCTTTCCCCATATCTAAAATACTAGAGAAGTGCGTTCAGACCCAGCTCCTAAGTCATCTGGTAAATCAACTCCTTTCCCCCACTCAACATGAATTTAGGACTGGACATGGCGCCAACACTGCCCTCATTTCCTTCTTGGACACTGTAAAGAGCTTGAGATGCTGCCTCCTTAGTCTCTGCCCTCTTTCTTGATTTATCAAAGGCATTTGACACTATTTCCCACTCTCTACTGCTTACTAAAATCTCTGATCTCTGCCTATCTCCCCCTACCGTACCATATAGTAGTTTACAAACTATTTCAGCAGCAGACAGCAGTCTACTATGTGGCAGCACTCTCCTTCCCCTTTCATCAGTACAGATGCAGGTATTCCCCAAGAATCTATATTGGGTCCCCACCTATTCAGTATATTTGTCAATAACTTTCATACCACTCTTAACCCACTGTACTGTCATCCAATATGCAGATGACTGTACTATCATCTGCTCTTCTAAATCTGCCACTGTATTACAGCATCTTACCCAAGAAGCTTTTACCTTAACTGAAACCTGGATGCCTCAGAACCATCTCACCCTTAACCCCAATAAAACATAACTCTTAATATTCACCCCCTACAAAGTCTAGCCCTGCTGACAAGTCACTACTCACTGTTCAGTCCCAAAACACTGTCATCCAAGTTGTCCCTAGCACCAAATTGCTAGGTGTCGTCATTGATGGCAATTTAACTTTGACCACATTTACAATAACATAAAAAAAAACATCAGAAGCTAGGTGGCCTTTATAAGCACAACTCTTTTCTTAGCCTCTCTGCTAAAAAGGCCCTGGCATCATCCTTCCTGCTTCCAATTCTGCTATACAGTTCTCCCATCCTCACCAATTTACAATCCTCCATAAAAGCTAAACTTGACTCTTGCTACAACAAAGTCGCTAAGTTTGTTACAAATGCAAAATTTTCTACCCACCACTGCTCCTGTCTGCATAAACTAAAATGGCTAGAATCCTCCCACCATCTCACTTGTTTACAACTAACCAAAGCCCACAAGATGATCTGTCAACCTGAAACCTGCCCTTCTCTCTCCTCCATACTGACCATGTACCATCCTAACCTCCGGTCTGTAAACAAAATGCTACTGTCCGTCGAGAAACCCAGGCTCTCAGCTGGCCAAATGTATTCCCATACTGTTTCCAAGTTATGGAACAGTCTCCCTCTTTCGCTCAGGACTACCAGTAATCGTGCCTCCTTTAAAAAAATCCCTCAAATATGACATCTCCTCTCATTGTGGCTATGCTCCTGTATCCCAACTCCTGACTTCCCTTTCTGGAGTCTCAACTTTAATCAATCAATTTCAAACATCTCTCCTCCTCTCTGCCATAATTACTTCTTGCCAGCTCATTAACATGACTCTTCTTCCTATAGCCCTGCTGTCATCTCCTTTCTACCCTGTAGTCGATCCTTCTCTACTAAAGATTATATAGATATATTTATTTTCAGGCATTGTTTAAATACTTCTCATCTTTTACTGCCACATGCATGCCTGTTTGTAAATATCACTGTTTTTGCTATGAATTCTCTTTAAATGTGAATGTACTACTCTTAATCACTTTGTTCTACGTATTATTATTTTACTTTTGTATTTAATTATTGTGGAGCTTTTCTCCCCGAGCCTCCACTGAAAGTGGGCTCTTTATAGGCCTAGTGGGCTTTCCTAGTTAACACATGCAATAAATGTAATATTCCAAGTTCCTTGATCAGTGGTAAGCATGATTTTCTTTTACTCATTACTTTACATGTTCACCTAGTTTAATAGGTAGCCTGGACCACTTTAATATTTGATTTTTTTCTGAGCTAGACATAAATTTAACTATAATTGAATGTGATACTTCAAAGGTTCTCTATCATCAACTTTATCTGAGAGTCAATTATTTTAAAAAAAAAAAATCAGTCTGAGACTCTGCTTCAGGGTATTCTCCTTTCGTGATCTTCCATACTGCTGATTTGTGCACTTCTTTTCATAAGAATATTTAAATGTTCCATCTTTCTGGTGTCATTGAAACTTTATTTTGGTATCCAGTTTGTCTATTGTAAGTAATGCATCATGCGTACTACATTTTACTGATTGAATGCCTGTAACAAGAATCCCGAGTACCATTTCTTGACTGACTCATTGAAGTCTTTTTTCTTAACCAAGCAGTTGAAACTGACAGGAAAATAGCAACTTTTGAAGAACTTGAAGCTGTATCTTTTCATTATTAGTGAATAAAATTGGCTGATGAGAATTTCCAAATTTTAATTTTTTGATTATATTTTCTGTCAGAGAAAAGTCCGATGTGAAACCATTTTCACTGGTTGCTGCTCTGTTGGCCATCTTAGTTAACACCCATTTCTGAAGGATATGCCGTCCATACCTCTCAACCGTCCCTGAGCTTAAGTAAAAAAAAAAAAAAAATCTTTCGGGGACACACCTGAATTTGACTAAAATTTTATCCCTCTTCCCTTAATCCCTCCTAACACTGGTAGCTTTTAGAGAAAAGGTGCTGAGTTACAGTTGAACAATGACAGTAGTGTTAGACTTTTAACTTTAGAAAATGTACATTAAAATCACAATTCTCTTTTGTCCGTGCCTAATACTAGTAATATTTTGTGTCCCTGATTACTTCCGAATTTGTCCCAGATTCTGTTGTTTTGTCCCTTAGTTGAGAGCTATACAAGGTCTGAAATTTGAATGTTCGTAGGATATTACTAGGCTAACTGCTTGAGCCCTTACAAGCCTAGCCAGTAGAACCTAATTTTATCTAATATATGGCACCTATGGGCAAGAGGATGGCAAGGATGTGTCTGTACCTTGAGTAGTATAGATTGCTTCTGTCCATAAGGGACATCGACGCTATCCCAGGTGTGAATTTGTGATTCTCCATCTATTGATCCAAATTGCATTTGAAGCAGAGCCCTTTCCAGGCCCTCTTAATATTAAAAGGAAGCCTGTTCCAAAGAATGGGTAATCACTGAGTCGACAACTCTCCCCAGCATGTTTTGAGTCACTGACTAAGTTTATATACCTAAATCAGGTGAGACTCGTGCTGTTTGACTTGCAGATGTGTAGTGGCTCCATCAAGGCTGGATTTCAGTGCCTTGTTTGTCAGGCATAAGTCATCCCTCAATGATTTGCCAACATATATTACGACACGTTTGAAACAGAAAAAAACATTTTACATCAGAATTTAGTTATTAAATTTTTGTGCGTCATATGTATTAATTCGGGAAAAAACAAAAATACAAAATTTAACAGCCCTTTCTGTAAGCAAGCAATATTGCTTAACAGGGTGTGTTGTGTAAATAACTCCCTTTCAGAGGTGTACATGCCCTCCGACTGTGGTATCAGGCCTCAAAACACTCCTGGGCAGGCATTTAGTATCTCATATTAGGTTGTCCTATGCTGTACCAAGTATTTTTACTTCCGCTTTTCCGTAATTCATAACCCACTGATGTTGTGTAGTCCAGTCTCACCTTCATTTTTACAAATGAGTTTGGAGCCGATCCTCTGCTCAGACTCGGCCGACTTACAAAGCTCTAAGACTTCTGGTTGGCTCGTGGCTAAACAGGTATCCTGTAGAGCACCAGTACAAACCCCAGATCTCATTTGCCGCGTCGACTAGTTCGGTTGTGCTTCTTCTGGCTAAGTGTCAAAATTCTTCTGTTTAAAATTTTGTATTACAGTTATTACTGTGTTGTAAGGTGCTATTATCCTAGGCAGTAGTGTTTGCCCTTTTCGGTGCATTCTTAGCTTAAACTTGTTGTTAGTTTGGTATCCTGTGTGCCAGTTTAGAGTTCTTTTAGGCGCCATTGCTCTCTTTTTCCTTATCAGGTAGTTTGTTTGTGGCGATTTTCCGCTAATAGTTAACAGGGGCTCCTGTTCTGTTTTTTCTAGACCATTATTGGCAGCTTAGTTTCCTTAATCTGAGATTGTATTTTTGGCAGGGATCCGCTGGTTATTTGCTAAGGGTTGGAGTTCCTCCCTTAGTACGTTAGTTATTTTCTTCAAATTGTTTCCACTCAGTTATTTACAGTTTTCTGTGTGTGTGTTTTCTGGTCTTTTTAAATTAAAAGACCTAGTTTTCTGTTCCACCGGGCTAGGCCCGTTTAAGTTAGAGGACCTAGTCCTCGTGGTACTTTCTTCTGTAGGGCTAGGCCTGTTTTAGTTAGAGGACCTAGTCCTCTTCCCTCCTCCGTCTTCTTCCTTTCCTGTGTGTGTGTGTGTGTGTGTGTGTGTGTGTGTGTGTGTGTGTGATGTCTAAAGAGAGTAAGGAGCACAAACCTTCGGGTTTTAAGATGTGCATGAAATGCTCCCAAAAGATGTCTTTAACGGATGGCCACAGTAGCTGTGTTTACTGTTTAGGGCTCATCCACCTGCAGAAATCGTGCTTGTTCTGCCATGCTTTCTCTGCTAGGATGTTACAGGAGAGAAAGAACAAGCTTATACTCAAGGGTCTACTAAAACCATCTTTTGAGGAAGTTCTGTGTAGTAGATGTCCTTCAAGAATGCAACTGCAGTCATAACATGAGGGTTGTCCTGCCTCAGGCAGCCCTCGGTCGGCCGGATTCCAAATTCTGGATCCGACGTCGGCTGATGTCGCATTTTTCTCCGACGTCAGAGCGACTGGAGTACATAAGCATCAGCCGACGCCATTTTCTTCAGTCTTTCGTGCCGTGCGGTGCCAGAAGCAGTTCGCAAGTGCCGGTCGGTCAGCTCCTGTATTCTACGATACCGAAGTCATCAAAAAAGCTAAGTACCCCGTTGGGGACCTTTTCTTGCCTCAGCCGATGTCAGAAATTACTGAAAAAGTTAATTGTCTTTTTTGTGGTAAACAAATGCCTCATAAGGATTTCCACTCTTACTGCCTTCCTTGCCTGGGCCCAGACCACGACGTCTCGGCCTGTGTAGCCTGTGCTCGCTTCAACAAGCGCACTCTCAGGCGCCGGGCGGAGTTCGCTGAAGATTTTTTCGGCGATAAATTTGCTTACACCATGTCGTCGGATCTTCCAACATCGCAAACTCCCAAAAAGCGAAAAGACCGGGAACGACATCCTCGGCCCGCGTCTACCACCGACTCCACGCCAAAACCTAGCGCGAGTGCTCCGGTTCCCTCTGAGACTCTCTCTCCACCGCTCCGAACCGAAGACACCGCATTACCGATGACTCCGATTCCAGACATTACTCCGCCAGTTATAGACTTTCCTCCGAATACCGAAACCGAGGAAATGCCCGAGACCATTGCTGTAGACAAGGTGGTCACTCCTGCACGTGGAGCTGCCAGGCCTGCTATGGCCATGTCTATTAAGGCCTACACTAGGGCTAAGGCAGCCAGCAAATTAAAGCATATTACTTCTAAATCCTTACCTCAGCCGACTCCGGAGACACAAATTATGTCCATGGCTGCTGATTTAATTTCCATGATTAGAGGTTCACAGGCCCATCCTGAGAGAGCATCCCACCCTCCTCCTGATAAAAGGCCCCGGGTTGAACCCTCTGACCCTACTCCTTCAGATGAAGACTCTGAGGGCTCTGTCCACTCTGATAGCCAGGAAGAGCTCTTCCAGACCTATGAGGACTCGGATGCAGAAGATTCCATCCCTTGCCTCCCTCCTGAGGATATTTCTTTGGGGAAGTTCTGCACACCATGAGGGAACATTTCAAGTGGCAGGGTCAGGAATATTCTGATTCTAGGAAACGCCTTAGGACTTTCCTTAAGAAGCCTCAGCACAGGCCCTTAGCTATTCCTCCTGTACTTGATGTTCTGGATGATTTGTATTCTGACTCTAGTGCTACCCCTGATTCTCTTCCTCCTGCTCCAGCCAAGCCAGACAGGTATTACAGGGTCCCAGAAACTCATTCCCATTTATTCAGGGCCCATACTGCTGATTTGGAAACTATTTCACAGGGGCCTAAAGGAGTTTCAGCCTCCACCTCAAAAATCCTTTGCCCTCCAACAGGGAAGCAAGGTCATTAGAGAGATGGGGCAAAAAGGTTTACACATCCACTACCTTATCTATGAGAGCTTTAAATTGCCTTTTTCATATGTTACAATGTCAGGATTATCTCTTAGAAGATTTACAAAAAACATTAGCTTCTCCTGATCCTTTAGACAGGAAGACTTTGCAGGAAGCTGTACATAACACTCAGCAAGTAAGCAATCACTTCCTGCAGTGTGGATATGATGCACTGGAAGCTTCATGTAGGGCAGCTATGACAGGGGCAGTGATTCAGAGACATGCTTGGTTAAAAGATCAACCTCTACCAGATCATGTAAAAGCAAAACTTCTGGATGCACCTTTGGAAAAGAACAAGCTTTTTGGTGCAAATGCTAAGGATGTGTTAAAGACCATCGAAGAAAAAGCAAAATCAGTTCAGACTGTGAAAGATTTCCTCCAGGTCCAACCCCCCAGATTCAGTAGGAATTGGCCTTCAAAAAACCGGTCCTTTCCTAATCCAGAAAAGTTTCAAAGGGGTAAGAACAGACGTGGCCGAGGAAGAGGCCAATACAGAGGCCCTTACAGGGGACGACAATGGCAGCCAGGAAACCAAAGAAGTGACGCAGGGGATGTCCTTCATGGATGCATCTGCAGTCATAACAAGTGGGTTGTCCTGTCGTCAGGCAGCCCTGCAGTCGGCCGGATTCCAAAGTCCGGGTCCGGCTTCGGCTGATGTCGCACTCCACCCGACGTCATCTCTGTTGGTCTTCGGGTATAAAAGCATCAGCCGACACCATTTTCCTCAGTCTTTCTTGCCGCGTGGCGCCCGAAGCAGAAGCTGTTCGCAAGTGCCTGTCGGTCGGATCCAGAGATTACTTCTACCGAATACTACCAAGACTTCTAAAGCTAAGTACCCCGTTGGGGACTCTTTCTTGCCTCAGCCGATGTCAGAAAAAGTTAACAATTGTTTAACCTGTGGGAAACAAATACCTCATAAAGATTTCCACTCTTACTGTCTGCCTTGTTTAGGCCCAGCCCACGACGTAGCAGCCTGTTCGGCCTGTGCCTCTTTCAACCGACGAACGCTTAGGCGTCGGTCGGAGTTTGCAGAACAGTTTTTCGGTACTGAATTTGCGTACATTATGCCGTCGGATCCTCCGACTACCCAGTCTTCCAAAAAACGCAAAGATAAAGACCGACATTTCGGGTCCGCGGTTTCGCCGAAACCACGGTAAAGCAAACCGAGTGTCTCGGTTTCGGCGAAACCGAAAACTGATCTTAGCACAGCTGAACCTATTCTTACTACTGAGGCCCCTGCTACAACTCTTGAATCGACCTCAGAATTTTTACCCACTACGGTGGTTGACTTATCAGACACCATCCCTTGGATGTCTCTACCCCAGCACGTGGTGCTGCTAGGCCTCCAGCAGCCATGTCCATTAAGGCCTTCGCCAGGGCTAAAGCAGCCAAGACTACTAAATCAGTGCCTGTTAAACCCCCACATCCAGGCCCTCTTCTAGTTCTCAAATGCTTTCTTTGGCAGAAGATTTAATTTCTTTAATTAGAGGATCTCAATCTCACCCAGACAGGGCCTCTCAGCCCCAGAGAAGAGACCTAGGCCAGAGCCCCTGAGCCAGTGTCTTCTGATGATTCTGCTGATGAATCAGACATAACTGACCAGCCAGAGGCTCCTTCTCCAATTTTGAAGATTCTGATGCTGAAGAATCCATTCCTGCTGCTTCCCCACCAGAAGAATTCTCCTTTGGGGAAACCTTGCATGCCATGCGAGAACAGTTCCAATGGCAGCAACAGGATTTTTCAGACTCCAGAAAAGACTTAGAACCTTTCTGCACCTCCCACAGCACAGGCCCTTAGCTATACCTCCTGTTCTATCTGTGGTGGATGATGCTTTAATGATGTTTGCTCCGCTCCAGATTCTTTACCCCAGCCCCTGCCAAACCAGACAGATTTTACAGGGTGCCAGATACTCATCACCACCTTTACAAGGCCCCACTTGCAGACCCAGAAACTATATCCCAGGGTCCCAAGGCAGTAGCCGACCACAGCTAAAACCCTATTCCTTCTGAAAGGGAAGCAAGGTCATTAGACAGATGGGGTAAAAGGTCCACACTTCAGCTACTCTCTCAGCTAGAGCTTTAAACTGTCAGTTTCACATGATACAATACCAAGAGTTTATGCTTGATCAGTTAACTAAAAACTAACCACTGATGAATCTCTTGATAAGAAATATGTATTAGAGATGGTAAATAACATACAACAGGTTAGCAACCATTCCTTAAAATGTGGCTATGATGCACTGGAGGTTTCATTTAGATCAGCCATGACAGGCACAGTGATAAGAAGGCATGCATGGCTAAAGGAACAAGCTTTACCGGATCATGTTAAAGCCAAGTTGCTAGATGCTCCTATGGACAAGACAAGTTTGTTTGGTACACCTGCCCAGCAGGTTATGAAGAAAATGGAAGAAAAGGCAAAATCTGTTCAAACTGTTAAAGATTTCTTGCAGGTTCAACCCCAAGGTTTAGCAGGAACTGGCCTGCCAAAATTGGTCCTTTCCTGACTCCACAAAATTTCAAAGGGGCAGGAATAGACGTTCCAGAGGCAGAAACCAACCCAGAGGAGGTGCCTACAGAGGACGACAGTGGCAAGGTAACAACAGAGGCACAGACACAGCCACTGCCACTACATCAGCACAACCACAGTGACTTAATCCTAACTCCGCCTACCAGGGAACAAATAGCAGCTCCTCTAGGCGGAAAGTTAACCTTATTTTCAAAGAACTGGCACTACATAACAAAAGACAAGTGGATTTTACAAACCATAGATCAAGGTTACCGGTTTCACTTCCACACTTTACCAGTCAAAAGAGGAATGCCAAATCTACCTCCAAATCAAAAAACAGAGGCTCTACGCCAGATAATGGAGTTAGCCAACATGAGAGCTGTGGAAAGAGTGCCAACAGCAGAACAAGGAAAGGGGTTCTATTCCAGACTATTCCTAGTTCCAAGAAAGGAAAAAGTTGGAGACCAATTCTCGATCTGTCCACCTTAAATACATACATCATTGTCCCAAAATTCAAAATGCTGACCCTACAGCAACTTCTTCCCATGCTGGGCAAGGAGTCTTGGCTGGTAACTCTAGATCTCAAGGAGGCATACCTGCACGTCCCCATTCGACCAATCTGCAGAAGATACCTCAGATTTCTTGCAGGATCAGAGCACTATCAATTCTCAGCATTGCCCTTTGGCTTATCTACTGCGCCCAGAGTATTCACAAAATGCCTGGCATCAGTAATCGCCCATTGCAGACTACAGGAATTCAAATTTACCCATACCTGGACGACTGCCTGCTACAAGGGACAACAAAAGCAAGCTGACAACAGATTTACAAAGGGTCATTTACTTGCTACAAGGACTGGGATACACAGTCAATTTACAAAAGTCAAGGCTGATACCATCCCAAACAAGGACATTCTTGGCGAATTGGACACAGTACAACAAATGGCATTCCTGACTACAGAAAAACAAAAGAACTTCCACTTTACTTCTTGGCACTAACAAAACTGAACAAGTTAACAGCAAGAAAATTTCTGCAGGCCTTGGGCTTCATGGCATCATGCATAATCTTGGTCCCATTTGCCAGACTACATATGAGGAAACTACAGTGGTACCTAAAGAATTTATGGTCCCAACACAGACACAGTCTAGAAACAGAAATCCCACTAATTCCATGCTTAAAACAGGAGTTCCTATGGTGGGCTCAGGCATGCCAGTCAAACCCAGGCCTACCCTTTCGCAGATGTCAACCAAGCCAGACCATCACAACAGACGCTTCAGACCTAGGATGGGGGCCCACATGCTGGACAAATGCGTGCAAGGATTGTGGACACAGGATCAACTTCACCTGCACATCAATCTAAAAGAAATGCTGGCAGTAAAACTGGCAATCCAAAAGTTCAAACCATTCCTCAGAGGGCCAGTTGATGATAAGGACAGACAACACCACAGTCATGTGGTACATCAACAAACAGGGAGGCACTCATTCATACGCAGAATGACCTTGGAGCTGTGGACCCTGGCACTCAGCTACAACATTCAGTTACAGGCAATATTTGTACCGGGAAAGACAATACTCTAGCAGACATATTAAGCAGAACCACTGGATGCCCACGAATGGAAACTGCACCCGGACATCTTCAAGACCATCTCAAAGAAATGGGGAATGCCACAGATAGACCTATTCGCATCACCTCTCAATCACCAGCTCAAAAAATTCTGCACAAGGACATTCCATCCACTAGCATGGAAAGTGGACTCACTCTCCTTCAACTGGAAAGGCCTAACAGCATATGCATTCCCACCTCTTCCTTTGATACACAAGGTACTACTAAAAATCAAGGAAGAACGTCCAAGGATAATCCTGATAGCCCCAAACTGGCCAAGACAACACTGGTACCCACTACTGAAGAGCATGTCTCGGAACAATATGTGGCCAATTCCCCTGATGCCTTTGATGTTAACTCAGAACAACTACAGCATCATACATCCAAACCTAAAAACGCTACAACTGACTGCATGGAACATCACATAGCAGCAGCTAATCCAGAACTTTCTCAGAGTTAAAGACATTATTCTTGAAGCACGCAGACCTTCAACAAGAAGGAACTATGCTGGAAAATGGAAAAGGTTTGTCATTTGGAGTACCGAAAGAGGAAAAGATGTGTCAAACATAGATATGCCTAACATTCTGGAGTATCTGGCCGAACTTCTTCATTCAGGCCTGTCCTACTCCTCCATCAAGATACATGCATCAGCTATTTCAGCAGAATACAGCTTTGATCCACCTGTTTTTTCGCACCCTTTGCTCAGGCAGTTCCTCAGAGGAATCAAGAATGTAAAACCTCCAAGGAAACCACCATTACCAGCTTGGGATTTAAACTTTGTGCTAGAAAAGTTGACACTATCACCCTTTGAACCAGCAGCAACAGCAGACCTACAACACCTGTCATGGAAAACTGCTTTCCTACTGGCAATTACTTCAGCAAGGAGGGTTTCAGAACTACAGGCCTTAATGGCAGTGCAACCCTTCCTAATCTTCCACCAAGATAGAGTGTCCATGAGGACTAATCCTACATTTATGCCCAAGGTGGTATCCAGAGTATCTTTGAACCAGGCAATCCACCTACCTACCTTCTTTCCCAACCCACAAAACAGAGGGAAAGAATACTGCATACCTTGGATGTACATAGACAGCTACGCTACTACTTGGACAGAACAAAAATAGCAGAAAGACTGACCAACTTTTGTAGCCTATGCAACAGGAAGGGAAGGAAAAGCTATTTCCAAACAGACAATCTCCAAATGGATAGGAAATTGCATACGATACTGTTACTCCTTCCATGGAAAACCAATTCCACAGAACATAAGACCTCATTCTACAAGAGCAACAGCCACTACCACAGCCTTCTTACGAGGAGTGGCAACCAAAGACATTATTGAGGCGGCTACTTGGACCTCCGTGCATACATTTGCCAAGCATTATAATTTGCCTCTATATTCCAGATCCCGAGCAGGGTTTGCCACTGCTGTACTGCAAGGGATCCTAAACACACCATAATCTACTTTTATCCTCCTCCCTAGTTGGCTATGGTATTCTACCCACTTGTTATGACTGCAGATGCATCCATGAAGGACATAGTACAGTTTTGTACCTACCATAAATGTAGATGTCCGAACTGGATAGCATCTGCAGTCAGGATTACCCTCCCTCCTTCCCTCTGTGGTACTCCTAGGGTGTTTACCCTCCTAATAGCTAGCTGTTGGGGGAGTCTTTTATGGTGTATTTGTTTGTATATATGTACATATATGCTTATTGTTGTGTTTACCTCTATCTATTTGGAAACATTGGCATCTATCCAAATTTTAGCCTGCAAGAGGGCTACTGGCATCTGGGGCAAGAAACACTGAGGAAAATGGCGTCGGCTGATGCTTTTATACCCGAAGACCAACAGAGATGACGTCGGGTGGAGTGCGACATCAGCCGAAGCCGGACCCGGACTTTGGAATCCGGCCGACTGCAGGGCTGCCTGACGACAGGACAACCCACTTGTTATGACTGCAGATGCTATCCAGTTCGGACATCTACATTTATGGTAGGTACAAAACTGTACTTTTCACCTGCCCAACAACCGCAACCTCAATGACTTTCCTCTACTACCGCCTACCAGGGAACAACTAGAAGCTCCCTTGGGCGGGAGATTATCTCTGTTTGCAGAAAACTGGCGCAGACTGACAAAGGACAAATGGATTTTGGACATTATAGACCGAGGGTACAGGTTTCATTTTCCTACCTTACCAAGAAAACAAGGCATGCCAAACCTACCACAAAATCAAAGGGCAGAGGCTATCAAGCAAATCACTCTGCTGACTCGAATGAAAGCAATAGAAAGAGTTCCACAACAAGAACAGGGGTTTTACTCAAGACTGTTCCTTGTTCCAAGAAAAGAATCTCAATGGAGACCAATACTGGACTTGTCCGCATTAAACACCTTTCTCATAGTACCAAAGTTCAAAATGCTGACTCTACAGCAACTCCTTCCCATGCTGGGCAAGGAGTCGTGGCTGATTACTCTGGACCTCAAGGAGGCATACCTGCATGTCCCTATCGGACACAGCTGCAGAAGATACCTCAGATTTCTTGCAGGGCCAGAGCATTATCAATTCTCAGCATTGCCATTTGGCTTATCTACTGCGCCCAGAGTATTTACAAAATGCCTGGCTTCAGTAATTGCTCATTGCAGGCTCCAGGGTATACAAATTTACCCGTACCTGGACGACTGCCTCATACAAGCGGACGACAAATTGATGTTGACAAAAAACCTTGATTATGTCATACGATTACTTCAAGCTCGGATACACAGTCAACTTCCAAAAGTCAAGACGGCAGCCATCCCAGCAAATAATCTTCTTAGGAGCCAAACTAGACACAGCCTCTCAGATGGCTTACCTGACAGAAGACAAGCAAGAGAAGTTAACTCATTACTTCAAAGGTTTAGCAAAACTCACCCAGATGACTGCAAGGAGATTCCTACAGGCCCTGGGTTACATGGCATCCTGCATTCTACTGGTTCCATTAGCAAAACTACACATGAGAAAGCTTCAGTGGTACCTAAAAAGCATTTGGTCTCAACACAGCAACAACTTGGAGACAATCATACCACTCATTCCATGCCTACAAAAGGAATTCCTATGGTGGGCCTCGGTGAGCCAGGAAAACACAGGTATGTCATTCAAAAAACCACAGATAACACAGACCATGACTACAGACGCCTCAGACCTTGGATGGGGGGCGCACATGGAAGGCAGGTGTATACAAGGACAATGGTCTCCAAAGGAAACACATCTGCATATAAACCAAAAGGAAATGCTGGCAGTAATGCATGCCATCGAGGCTTTTCAACACCAACTCCAGCAAGGCCATTTAATGATACGGACAGACAACACCACTGTGATGTGGTACATAAACATCAGGGGGGCACCCACTCTTACCCCCTTTGCAGACTGACAATGCAGGTTTGGGAGAAATCACTGAGCCTAAACATCCAGTTACAATCCCAGTTTGTTCCAGGAAAAGACAATGTGTTGGCGGACAGCCTAAGCAGGAATTTCACAGATCCACACGAGTGGAGGTTACATCCGAAGGCCTTCAGACAACTCACTTCGACATGGGGCAAGCCAGAAGTGGACCTATTTGCCTCTCACCTCAACCATCTTCTACCAAAATTTTGCACAAGGACATACCATCCAAAAGCTTGGAAAATAGATGCCCTCTCATTCAACTGGAACTCCCTAGCAATCTATGCATTCCCACCTCTGCCACTGATGACCTCAGTATTACTAAAGATCAAAGCAGAGAAGCCCAGGGGAATCATAATAGCTCCGGATTGGCCAAGACAACACTGGTACCCACTACTACGGAGCATATGTTACACCAGGAGGTGGGCCCTCCCTCAGTGGCCTCTACTTTTGACTCAACACAATTTCGAAACACTGCATCCAAATCTTCAGACACTGCAGCTAACAGCCTGGGAGATCCCATAAATAACTTCAGCTTATCTCTCTCCAAGGAAGTTCAGCGGATACTAACAGAGGCTCGAAGACCATCCACCAGAAAGGTTTACTTAGCAAAGTGGAAAAGATTCAGCAATTGGAATACCAGCAAGGGACATGATGCATCATTGCTGAACATCCCACTTATCTTGGAATATTTGGCAGGTATGTTAAAGAACGGCCTCTCATATTCTTCCATAAAGATACGTGCATCTGCTATTTCAGCTAGATACAACACTGATCCTCCTGTTTTCTCTCACCCCTTACTAAGACAATTCCTCAGGGGAATCAAGAACATTAAGCCACCAAGAAAGGCCCCAGTGCCAGCCTGGGACCTCAATTTTGTCTTAGAAAAACTGACTCTACCTCCTTTGAGCCAGCAGCTTCAGTTGACTTGCAATTTCTCTCATGGAAGACAGCTTTCCTGTTGGCAATTACCTCAGCAAGAAGGGTTTTTGAGCTACAGGCCCTAATGGCAATACCACCCTTTATTATTTTCCACAGAGACAGGGTTTCATTAAGGACCAACCCTACTTTTATGCCAAAGGTGGTATCTAGGGTTTCTCTGAATCAAGCCATTCATCTGCCTGCTTTCTTCCCCAATCCTGAGAATAAGGGGGAAAGACTTTTGCATACCTTGGACATTCACAGACAACTTCGATACTACCTGGACAGAACCAAGGCCAGTAGGAAGTCTGAACAACTTTTTGTAGCTTACGCCCCTGCAGTCCAAGGAAAAGCAATTTCAAAACAGACTATTTCTAAATGGATTGGTTCCAGCCAATGTCAGACCACATTCCACCAGAGCTACAGCCACCTCTACAGCATTTTTAAGAGGGGTGCCTACCAAGGACATTCTAGAAGCTGCTACATGGAGCTCCGTGCATACATTCTCCAAACACTACAATCTCCCTCTATATTCCAGATCCAGAGCAGGCTTTGCTTCGGCAGTCCTGCAGGGTTTGATTGCCACACCATCTCTTTCCTAGAGCATACCTCCTCCCCCAGCTAAGCTATGGTATTCTACCCACATGTTATGACTGCAGTTGCATTCTTGAAGGACATAGTACAGTTTTGTACCTACCATAATTGTAGATGTCCGATAGACATGCAACTGCAGTCGGATTTTCCTCCTCCATACCCTCTATGCCTAGGGTCCACTCCTATCCCTGTTACTCTTAGCTGGGGATATCTGTTATGGTGTATTTGTTTTATTGCTCATTTATTTGTTTGGAATCCTGTTTTTGTCTTCCAATTTGATTACAGCCTTCCTTGGAGGGCACCTGGCATCTGGGGCAAGAAACACTGAAGAAAATGGCGTCGGCTGATGCTTATGTACTCCAGCCGCTCTGACGTCGGAGAGAAATGCGACATCAGCCGACGTCGGACCCAGACTTTGGAATCCGGACGACCGAGGGGCTGCCTGAGGCAGGACAACCCTCATGTTATGACTGCAGTTGCATGTCTGTCGGACATCTACATTTATGGTAGGTACAAAACTGTACTTTTGGCTTCCAAGTCTGGCAAATCTAAGTCTTCAAAAAGGCCTTCTCCGGTGCCGGCTGGTGTCTTGGAGCCGCCTTCTAAACAGTCAAAATTTGCCTCCTCGACTCCTGCCTTAGGAGCCGAAGGAGAAGCACCATTATGGTGTCAGTCGGTTCCAAGTGTTTCGGAGCCGATCTCGGAACCGATTGAATCTGCTACTCAGAGCTGGTCTGTGGATTCCCTACCGGTTTCCGTGTTACTGAAGTCTCCAGTGCCCCCTAGATCAAAATCCCCTACTATGTCTTCCAGGAGCCTTTCGGAAGAAGATGTGAAGAGGGTAGTGTTGAGACTCCTGACGTCGTCTGCCTTACCAAAATTATTGTTGGCTCCGACCCAGTCGGCTCCAAAGCCACTCTATCTAGCTTTGCCCTTGTCTCTATTCCTCCTCTGAGCCATGTTGGCCCTTCGGAGCTGGAGTGCTTGGTGCCACCGGAGGTACTACTGGTTCCAGCTCCCTTTGTAGCTGCTTTGGAGCCGGGTTCGGCTCCGACATGCTTGGTGCCATCCGTCATGTCCAGGGGCAGAGGCTCTCCTGTTGCCGCCAACAGGGAGGGTTGGAATCTATCTACGGTCCCGAGCCTTCCTCTCTGTGCGTCGGCCAGGGTGAGCTTGGACCCTGCATCTGTCTTGGAGCCGACTGCTCTGGCTTCGATGTCAACCTTTATCTCTTCGGAGTGGGGGAGATCTTTGGAGCTGGAGAGGTCAGCATTTGAGATGATGAGGAGGCATGCTGTCTCATTCTCCAGCCCCTACCAGTGATACCAGTACTCTTCCCCCGAGAGCACCCACTTCGGTCTTAGCCCCAACTCTCTCCGGAGACAGCAGAGAGCATCAGCCTCAGGAGCCATCGGCTGGTGGCCCCCACTCTTCCGAGGCCTCCCCGGAATGCCTTTTCGAGGAGCCTCCCCTTAAGAGGCTATGTAAGAGGAAGCATGTTGACTCCCAGGATGTCCTTGACATCGGACACTGACTTCGAGGAGTCAGAAGGGTCTCCCAAGTCGTCCTCTGATGATGTCTCCTTCATGGACATCTTGGAGATTCTTAAGCAGAGGTGCGACTGGCCCACTGTCAACCCTTTTGATGATGAGTCTGTGTACCTGAAGGCTTTAGGGTCTTAACCTTCTGCCTCTTGGGTGTCGCCATCTTTTGACGAACTGATGGATTTAGTTAGTCGAAAGGTGTGGGATACTCCATGCTGTGGAGCCAGTCCCCAGGAGACCCAATAAGTTTCTGCCTGCCCATCCTGGTAAAGAGTTTTTGTCTAAGGGTGTTCCCGTAGATGCCATGGTGGTGGCAGCGGCCACAAAGAAGGAGCTGGCAGAAACTTCTTCCTCTGTTCATCCGCTAAATAAGGATTCTCAACAGATGGACAGATCTGGGAAGCGTATCCTTAGTTGCAGCGGCATTTACCCTTTGATCATTGAACTATCTCACTCACTTCACGAGATTACAGAGGGATCTCCTCAAGGAGTTAGGAGATTCTATACAAGGTGCATGTATTGAGAGAATCCTTGACGAGATCTGTGCTGAGTTGTCCACCTTAAATTCTATAGTTACTCCTCCATGCGGCTTTTCTCCTATGCGGCTGATGGAGCGAGTAGAGCAGCGGGTTCAGGAGTTGCCTTGAGGCGTCACTCCTGGATGCTCTTGTGTAATTTTGCAGAACTGTTCATCTACTTTCACCAGTGCCCCATTTGATGCTTCCTCATTGTTTGGTTCCAAGGTGAAGGACACACTCAGTGCGAGCAAGAAGGAAAGACTTTCTGCCATGGGAGTACGTTTTACTGTTCCCTCTCGACCATTCCCCAAAGGTTAAAGGGGTGGTAAAATGTGGTTCAAGAAGTCCCAGAGGGTCTTTCTGGACACAAAGGGTGAATCCTCCTTCAGAGGCAGAGGAGGAGGAGGAGGAAATGGGTTACGTTGCCCTAGAGGCAGGGGGCTGTCTGCAATACCAGCAAGGCCGTGATTCCTTTCGGGGACGGCCTTAGCAGCGCTCCTGATGTGAGGCCCGACTGCATTTCTCTGGGGCTGGTCGGGGGTCGCATTTTTTTTATATCCAGAAGCCTGGCTAAATATCACTCGACAAGTGGATACAGAGTTGTTACCAGAGGCTATATCATACCCTTTTCCCTTCCACCATTTGTTCCCAAGAAGATCCCAGATGTACCACCCAATCACAGGGATCAGGCAACTGTGGAGATCAACAAGTTGCTTTTAAAAAAGTCATCCAGTCCTTCCCAGCAGACCAGGTAGGATCCGGAACTTACTCTAGGTTCTTTTTAGCACCAAAACGAACCGGAGTTTGGAGGCCAATATTGGACCTCAGCAGGTTAAACAAATCCATGAAGGACAAGTTTCGGATGGTAACTCTACAGTCGATACTCCCGTTGTTAGGGAAAGACTACTGGATGTGCTCTCTAGATCTCCAAGACACCTGCTATCATATAAAAATGGACAAGGTGTCCAGGAGCCATCTACTCTTCCGGTTGGGAGTCAGTCATCAGATGTTCTTCGTGTTTCACTTTTGCAGTCATTACATTTAGGGTAATCCTGCTGACAGGTTGCCCTTAGTCGGCCTGAATTTCAAAGTCTTGGGTCCTGCGTCGGCTGTTGTCACCCCTTCCCTGACGTCATGTAGTCAGAGGTATAAAAGAAGCAGACGCCATTTTCTTTAGTCTTTCTTGCCGTGTATTGCCCGAAGCAGAAGCTGTTCAAGTGCCGTTCGGCCAACTGCTGAGATTTTAGAGTTCGAATTTCAGATCCAAAGTCTTCTTTACAGCTAAATACCCCGTTGGGGAAACTTTTTTTCTTGCTCCAGAACCGGTCAGAAAAAGTTAATTGTATTTCTTGTGGGAAGCAAATACCTCATAAGGACTTTCATTCTTACTGTATTCCTTGCCTAGGCCCAGATCATAACTTTCTGGGTTGTCGGTTTTGTGCTAGATTTAACCAATGCACTATTAAGCGTCGGTATGATTTTGCTTTAAACTACTTTGGACGCAGGTTTGATTACCCAGAAATGTCATTGGAAAGCCATCCGACTACTGGAGTTCACAAACAAACGCAAAGAATAAGACAGCCGAGGCCCAAAACCGACGAAGCTTCTCTTAAGCCAGTCGCCGGTTCTCAGTGAGGTACTTTCGCAGCCCCTGGTAACTGCTACTTTAGAGTCGCAGGCCACTACCGACTCCCATGTGGAGTCGGCCATGCCGCTGGAAACTCAAGGTATTGGAGCCTCGGACGCTAATCCTTCAGATGGTTCCAGAGCCACTGAGCAGGCACCGGCTTCTGAGGGTGTATTTAGACCCAAATATCTATACATTAAACCGACTTCAAAAGGCAAAGACTAAAGCACCTTCAAAGACAAAGAAGCAAACTCAAGAGCCACATGGACAGGCCTCCATGTCCAAAAAACAGATGTTCAAAATGGCCGAAGACTTGATTACCTTGATCAGGGGTTCCTATCCCCCTCCTGATACGCGGCCTAGGCAAGAGACTGACTATGAATCTTCAGATCAGGTTTCCATTTCTTCTGATTCGTCTTCTGATCAGGAATATTCTTTCCCCCCCCCTATGAGGATTCTGATGCTGAAGACTCCATTCCTTCAGCTTCTCCTCCTGAGGACAATTCTTTTGGGGTAACCTTACATACCATGAGGGAGCATTTCCACTGGGAGAGCCAATATTTTTCAGAATCTAAAAAGATGCTCTGGGATTTCCTGTTACTACCTTAGCACAAGCCACTAGCCATCCCTCTTGTGTTGGACATTGTAGATGTGTTTTCGGAGTCAAGCCTTACCCCTGACTCGCCTCCAGCTCTGTTAAGCCTGACAGAAATTACAGGGTTCCTGACTCACATAAATTCCTTTTTAAAAACCTTGCTGCAGACCCAGAAACTATTTCTCAGGGTCCCAAGGGAGTTAAGGATGTTCTTCATCTCACATTGCTGCAGTCCTTACACTTGGGTAGTCCGCTGTCCTCGGTCGGCCCGAATATCAAAGTATAAGGCTGACGTCGGTCAAGGTGCATTTGACTGACATCAGGACGTCAGGGTACAAATGCGCATGACCGACGTCATATCCTCAGTCTTTTTTGCCGCATGGTCCGATGCAGAAGCAGTATTGCAAGTGCCGGTTGGCGTTCTGAAATTTTTCGATTCCGGAGTTTCAGACCGAGTCAAAGTTGGCTAAGTACCCGTTGGGGAATATTTTATTTTTTTCTTGCCTCAGTGGTTTACCGGATGTCAGAAAAAGTGAATAATTGTATTTCTTGTGGGAAACAGATACCGCATAGAGACTGTCATACTTTGTGTATTCCTTGTTTAGGGCCTGAGCACGACGTTGTTGGGTGTCGCTCTTGTGCTAGATTTAATAAGCGCACTATAAAGAGGAGATTAGATTGTGCCAGGTTAGTCTTTGGGAAGTGGTGCAATTATAAAATGCCGTCTGATGCTCCGGCGCTTCTTCGAAGAAGCGCAAGGGCAAGCAGTGAAGCCTAGGCTAGAAGAACCGTCCCGCACGCCGGTTCTTTAGAGGTGTCGGTGGAGCCGGTGGTTCCACCGGAGGATTCTTTGGGTTCCCAGGGAGAGACCTTGTTGTTGCAGGATGTGGCCTCTCAGGAGGCAGGTCAGTGTGAAGGGGCTTCTCAGGTTACTATACTCCCCTCCCTGCCTAGGGTGGTTAGGCCCTCTCCTTCTGTTTCCAAGGCTTCTCCTAGAGGCAGGCCAGGTTTAGCTTCAGTTGGTGTCACCCCTAGTTCTTCTGGAACTGTGCCCAAGAAGCATATGCTTAAAATGGCAGAAGATTTGATTACTCTGATTAGGGGTTCTTTGCCCCCTCCTGATAAGAGACCTAGGGTGGAGCCTGAGCTAGGGAGTTTTGAGCAGGCTTCGGATGTTTCAGAGTCTTCGGCTGAAGACTTGCAGGAGTACTCTCCTTATTCTGATTCTGATGTGGATGATTCTACTCCTTCTGCTTCTCCTCCTGAGGATTTTTCTTTTCAGAAACTCTTCATTCCATGAGGGAGCATTTTAAGTGGGAAGGTCAGGACTTCTCTGATTCCAGGAAAAGGCTTAGGAATTTTTGTTTTACCCCAGCATAGGCCTTTGGCTATACCTCCTGTTTTGGATGTAGTGGAAGATGTTTTTACAGAGGCTTCTCTTAATCCTGATTCTTTGCCTCCTGCTCCTGTTAAACCGGATAGGTATTACAGGGTGCCTGAAGTTCATAAGTATCTTTTAAGAGTCCTAGGGCAGACACAGAAACTGTTAGCCAGTGCCCTAAAGGTGTTAAGGCTTCTGTTGTCAAGAATCCGGTTCCTCCAGATAAAGCCAGGGCCTTGGATAGATGGGGAAAGAAAGTTTATACTTCTTCCACTCTAGCTATGAGGGCTTTGAATTGCCAGTTTCACATGTTAAAATACCAAAACTATCTCCTTTCACAGTTGAAGTCTAAGGTTGATGCTCTGGTGGAAGGTATTGATTGTAAAGAGTTACAAGATTTAGTACATGTTTCTGAACAGGTGGGTAAGCATTCTTTGCAATGTGGTTTTGATGCTGTACAGGCCTCGTCTAGGGTGGCTGCCACTGGGTCAGTTCTTCGCAGACACGCCTGGCTGAGGGATCAAAATTTATCTGACCATGTTAAAACTAGGATTTTAGATGCTCCTTTACAATCTGATGTGTTGTTTGGTTCTCCTGTTGAGGCAGTGTTGAAGAAAATGGAAGACAGGGCTAAGTCTATGCAGACTGTTAAAGATTTTTTGCAGGTTCAGCCTCCAAAGTTTAGTAGAAATTGGCCTGCTAAAGGGTGGACGTATCCTTCTTATGATTCCCAGTCTAGGGGTAGATCTAGACGTGGTAGGGGCAGAGCTCAGGGCTCTTTCAGGCCTAGAACAGGGAGTTCTCCTGCACAGTCTTCAGGTGAGGGCAGGGGTCAGTCCTTTCGTAAACAGACCCAATGACCTACCTTTTCAGCTGCCAGAGCCTTCTCGTTTGGCAGCACCTTTGGGAGGAAGGTTGGCACTTTTCAAAGAAAATTGGAGTTTAATTACCCAAGACAGATGGGTATTGGATATCATACACCAAGGTTACAGGTTTTATTTCCATACCTTGCCTCCTTTCAGAGGCATGCCAGACGTTCCTCCTCAACAAAGAATAGAGGCTCACAAGCAAATTTCTCTGTTACTTCAACTAGGGGGCATACAGCCGGTCCCTATGCCAGAAGTGGGCCTAGGATTTTATTCTCGCCTGTTCCTAGTACCAAAGAAGGGGAACACGTGGAGACCAATTTTGGATTTATCTATCCTCAACACTTATCTGGACATTCCCAAGTTCAAAATGTTGACGTTACAACAGCTTTTACCTCTGCTGGGCAAAGATCACTGGATGGTAACTTTGGATCTCAAGGAGGCTTACCTTCATGTTCCTATCAGACTAAGTTGCAGGAAGTATCTGCGTTTTCGAGCTGGGACTTCTCACTTTCAGTTCTCTGCATTGCCCTTTGGCTTATCTACTGCGCCCAGAGTGTTCACGAAAGTTCTGGCTCCAGTGATAGCTTTCTTCAGGCTAAAAGGAATACAGATCTATCCTTATTTGGACGACTGCCTGATTCTGGCTCAAGGGAAGAGCTTCTTCATCATTTGGAATATGTGATAGCAGTGCTAAGATGCCTGGGGTATTCTGTGAACGAAATAAAGTCCAGTCTAGTACCCTCTCAGGACATGTGCTTTCTGGGTGTAAGACTGAATACAGCATCCCAGATGGCCTTTTTAACCCCGGACAAACAAGAGTCTTTCCCTTTACTTCCATCAACTATCTCATCAGTCCGGGCTGACTGCAAGGACAGTCCTTCAAGCCTTAGGGTTCATGGCATCTTGTATTCTGGTGCTTCCCAATGCCAAACTGCATATGAGGAAGCTGCAATGGTATCTCAAAAATGTATGGACACAGCACTGCCAGGATCTGGACACTGTCATTCAAATAATACCTTGCATTCAAAAGGAATTTTTGTGGTGGGCTCAGGAATGTCACCTAAACAAGGGACTCTCTGTGACCCGGCCAGAGGCGAGTCAGATTTTAACGACAGATGCCTCAGACAAAGCTTGGGGAGCTCATCTGAATGGAAAGTGGATACAAGACAAGTGGCCTGCCAGACTACAACATCTACATATCAACCTGAAGGAGATGTTAGCAGTCCAGTTTGCATTAATAGCTTTCAAGGATTTACTTCTTCCAGGGCAGGTGTTGATTCTAACAGACAACACAACTGTCATGTGGTACATCAACAAGCAAGGGGGAACACATTCTTATCCTCTATGCAGGCAAGCAATGATTTTGTGGAGACTGCTCTCAGTTTACAGCTCAATCTTCAGGCAAGGTTTCTGCCGGGAGCACAGAACTCCTTAGCAGATGTATTGAGCAGACGAATTATGGCTCCCCATAAGTGGAAATTGGATCCTCATGTATTTCAGAAATTGACAGTGTCATGGGGAACTCCAGACATAGATCTGTTCGCTTCTCCACTAAACCATCAGCTGCCAAAGTTTTGCACAAAAAGGTTTCATCCCACAGCTTGGAAAGTGGATGCTCTTTCTTTCAATTGGAGCAATCTTCATGTGTATGCCTTTCCACCTCTGCCTCTCCTCCCAAAGGTACTTCTAAAGGTCAGACAGGACAAGCCAAGGATGATTTTAATAGCTCCAGATTGGCCTCGACAGCACTGGTACCCATTACTGAGAAGTCTGGTGGAAGCCTCCATGGCCTTTGCCTTCGATTCCACACCTGTTGTCACAGGAGGACAGCCATTTGCTCAATGTCAAACTTCACTCTCTTCACCTAACAGCATGGCATATTCTGTTTTGAACCATAGAGGGTCTCAACTTCCACAACAAGTTTTGAATGTGATTTTGGAAGCTAGAAGGCCTAGTACAAGGAAAGTGTACGCAGATAAATGGAAGAGATTTTTATTTTGGAGTGCAGCAAAGGATTTTGATGTTTCTGAGCCTAATTTAAGTGTGGCTCTTCAATATCTTACTGAGTTACTGGACAAAGGTTTGTCCTTCTCTTCTATTAAGGTTCATGCTGCGGCAATTTCAGCTCACTATGAATGTGACCCTCCATTGTTTTCTCATCCTTTGTTCAAGCAATTTCTTAGAAGGGCAAAGAATATAAGACCCCCACGTAGAGCTCCTACTCCTGCTTGGGATCTCAATTTTGTGTTGGAGAAACTCACTCTACAACCTTTTGAGCCTGCAGCTACTTCTGAGTTGAAATATTTATCATGGAAGACTGCCTTTTTGTTGGCCATTACCTCTGCAAGAAGGGTTTCTGAATTACAGGCCCTTATGGCAGTTGAGCCTTTCTTGATTTTCCATAAGGATAGGGTATCTTTGCGTACTAATCCTTCCTTTATGCCTAAGGTGGTTTCTAGTGTGGCTTTAAACCAAACTATTCATTTGCCTACTTTTTATGCAAAAACCCAAAATAAAGGGGAAAAGATTTTGCACACTTTAGATGTACACAGGCAGTTGCGATATTATTTGGACAGGACTAAAGGGTTCAGGCAGTCTCAGCAGCAGTTTGTTTCTTTTGCTTTGAGTTCTCAGGGCAAGCCTGTGTCAAAACAAACTATTTCTAAGTGGATTGGGTTTTGCATTGCTTTCTGTTATTCACATCATGGCAAGGAGATTCCAGCTGGGATTAGGCCTCATTCCACTAGGGCTACTGCCACTTCGACAGCCTTTTTGAGGGGAGTGGCAACCAAGGATATTTTGGAGGCAGCTACTTGGAGTTCAGTGCATACTTTCTCTGGGCATTATCACCTGCCACTTTACTCTAAATCCAGGGCTGGTTTTGCCACTGCTGTTTTGCAGGGCATTTTGGCAGCTCCTGCTTCCTTGTAGTTTGGCCATCCTCCCTTACCCCTGCTTTGGGATTCTACCCAAGTGTAAGGACTGCAGCAATGTGAGATGAAGAACATAGTACAGTTTTGTACCTACCATAAATGTAGATGTTCGAAGATCCACATTGCTGCAGTCAATTCTCCTCCCTCCTTCCCCTCTGTAGTTAGAGGTGGTTGTGTGGGTTGGGTTGTAAATATTGTGTATATTGTATATATTGTTCATATAATTAGTGCAAGGGTGGTTGGTTGGTTGTTTGCTCTCTTTTGGTTTTGACCTTTATTTTTAGGGTCTTCTGACATCTGGGGCAAGAAAAGACTGAGGATATGACGTCGGTCATGCGCATTTGTACCCTGACGTCCTGATGTCAGTCAAATGCGCCTTGACCGACGTCAGCCTTATACTTTGATATTCGGGCCGACCGAGGACAGCGGACTACCCAAGTGTAAGGACTGCAGCAATGTGGATCTTCGAACATCTACATTTATGGTAGGTACAAAACTGTACTTTTCCGCTGCAAAACCCCTACCCCCTCTGACAGAGATTCTAGGGCACTGGATAGATGGGGGAAAAAGGGTTTACACATCTGCTACCTTGGCTGTAAGGGCTTTAAACTGTCAGTTTCATATGCTCAAATATCAGCAACATGTCATGGCATTGCTTAAACAGAAAATGTTAAACTCTGAATGTGCAGAAAATAAGGAAATGCAGGATTTATTGCATGCAGCTGAACAAGTTGGAAAGCATACTTTGCAATGTGGTTTTGATTCTTTAGAGGCCTCCTGCAGGGCTGCAGTCACGGGTTCTGTAATTAGGAGGCATGCTTGGTTAAAGGAACAAAATCTGCCTGATCATGTTAAAGCTAAATTATCAGATGCACCTTTACAGCATGATACTTTGTTTGGTGTTAAGGCAGAAGAAGTGTTAAAGAAAATGGAGGACAAAGCTAAATCTATGCAAACGGTCAAAGATGTCTTACAATTACAGCCGTCTAGGTTTAGTAGACACTGGCCAACAAAGAATTGGTCCTTTCCTGTGTCAAACAGACCTCAAAGGGGCAGATCCAGACACCCTAGAGGCAGATCCCAGGCACAAGGTTCATACCGCCCTAAGCAATGGGGGGCTTTTACCTCCAAAGTTGGAGAAGACAAATCACAACCATACAGGAAACATTCCCAATGACTTCCCCCTGCCTGCACCAAGCACTTATCTCCTGGCAGCACCATTAGGGGGAAAATTAGCACGTTTTTTCTCAAAACTGGCACATTATAACCCAGGACAAGTGGGTCCTAAATATCGTGTCACAAGGCTACAAGTTCCATTTCCATACCCTGCCAGAGGCAAACGGCTGACCAGATCTGACAAAAAATCAGTGGGCAGAGGCACAAAAACAAGTCTCATCCCTAATGGACATGGGGGCCATTCAACAAGTACCAGAGCAAGAGCAGGGGCAAGGATTTTACTCAAGACTGTTCTTGGTACCCTGAAAGGACAAGGCCTGGAGGCCAATACTGGACCTATCTATTTTGAACACATTCCTGGATATACCAAAATTCAAGATGTTTACTTTGCAGCAGCTTCTGCCCATGCTGGACAAGAACACTTGGCTTGTGACTTTAGACCTAAAAGAGGCATACCTGTATGTCCCAATCAGACAAATATGCAGAAGATACCTCAGATTCAAGGCTGGTTCAATGCATTACCAATTCTCTGCACTGCCCTTTGGCTTAACTACTGCACCCAGGGTCTTTACAAAGTGCCTGGCACCAGTAATTGCATTCTGCAGACAAAGAGGAATACAAATACATCCTTACCTGGACGACTGTCTAATTCAAGCAGAGAACAAGGACATTCTTCTACAGCATCTGGCATTTTTGAAAAGACTTCTAACATGCCTATGGTACGCAGTCAACAAAAAGAAATCAAAACTAGTACCCTCTCAAGAGATAATATTCCTGGGTGCAAGCTTAAATACAACTGCCCAGATGGCTTATCTCATGCCAGCCAAACAAAAGCAACCGACTACTTTTTTCAAAATGTTGGCAACAAAGGCCCAGTTATCTGCAAGAAAAATTCTGCAGGCTTTGGGCTTCATGGCATCCTGCATCCTATTAATTCTGTATGCAAGGCTGCATAGGAGGAAACTTCAATGGTACCTAAAAAGTGTTTGGACTCTATTGCCACAGCCTGGAAACTATGATTACTCTCATTCCCTGCCTGCAACAGGAGTTTCGATGGTGGGCAAAGGCTTGTCACCGAAACAAGGGACAGCCATTCACATTACCCCCAGCCAGGCAGACACTAACAACGGATGCATCATATTATGCCTGGGGGGCCCACATGGCAGGAAGATGCATTCAGGGCACATGGACCTCAAACCAAATGCATTTACATATCAATCAAAAAGAGATGCTAGCAGTTCAAAATGCCCTGACAGCCTTCAAGGACCTACTTCATCCAGGACAACTACTGATGGACAACACCACCATCATGTGGTATATAAACAAGCAGGGGGAGCACATTCTTACCCCCTTTGCAGACTAGCCATGACTTTGTGGGATGCAGCATTGACTTACCAAGTACATCTGCAGGCACAATTCCTGCCGGGAAGGAAAAATACTCTGGCAGACGAACTAAGCAGAAACCTCATAGATCACCACAAGTGGCACCTGGATCCACAAGTCTTCAGCATAAAGAAATGGGGATGCCCGGACATGGATCTTTTTGCCTCCCCTCACAACTACCAACTAAAACGATTCTGTCCAAGGATTTATCACAGACAAGCATGGAAAGTGGACGGCCCTATCAGTATATGCATTTCCTCCTCTGCCTCTCCTCCCCTAGGTACTCCTAAAGGTCAGACAGAAGAAACCAAAGATGATA
Source organism: Protopterus annectens (assembly GCF_019279795.1). NCBI lineage: Eukaryota > Metazoa > Chordata > Ceratodontiformes > Protopteridae > Protopterus > Protopterus annectens. The sequence goes on along the minus strand of NC_056732.1, from coordinate 712,956,320 downwards.
CTGATTGCCCCAGACTGGCTCCGCCAGTACTGGTATCCAATACTAAGGAGCTTGTCTCAATGCCCAGCTTGGACCTTGCCTCTAATACCTCATCTACTGTCCCAGCAAAACAGATCCTGCACAGCCAACTCAGAATTTTAAACCTGACAGCATTGCGAATAATGTAGTCATACAAAACACACCTGTCAGTAAAGCTGTGATGGATGTCATTTTGGAAGCCAGAAGGCCTAGTACTAGAAAATCTTATGCAGGAAAATGGAAGAGTTACTGTGCTTGGAACCAGGCACAAGGAACTGATACAGCTGTGCCAAATGTTCCTCAGATTTTGCAATACTTAACTGAGATGCTGGACAAAGGGCCTATCTTTTTCATCTGTTAAAATTCATGCCTCTGCCATTTCGGCTCATTACAATGTAGAGCCACCGATCTTTTCTCATCCCTTATTAAAGCAGTACCTCAGAGGAGCCAAAAATTTAAGACCTCCAAGGAGATAGCCAATGCCTGCATGGGACCTCAACTATGTCTTGGAAAAATTCACCCTGCCTCCTTTCGAGCCAGCTGCTACTGCTGATATAAAGTTTTTGTCTTGGAAAACATCCCTGCTTTTAGCAATAACTTCTGCAAGACTAGTTTCAGAGCTACAGGCACTCATGGCTGTGGAACCTTTTTATCATTTTTTATCCAGACAGGGTCTCTCTGAGGACAAACCCAACATTTATTCCGAAGGTGGTGTTCAGTGTGGCTCTCAACCAAACTATTCACCTGCCAACCTTCTATCCAAATCCACAGAACAAGGGGGAAAGAATTCTGTATTCTTTGGACGTATACAGACAGCTTAGATTTTACTTGGACAGAACCAAAGTTTTCAGAAAGACAGAGCAATTACTAGTGACATATGCTGCAGGATCATAAGGAAAGGCCATCTCAAAGCAGACTATTTCAAAGTGGATAGGCCACTGCATTCATTTCTGCTATGTACACCATGGCAAGCCAGTACCAAAGGGCATTAGGCCACACTCAACCAGAGCTGCAGCCACTTCAGCAGCCTTTCTCAGGGGAGTACCTACCAAGGACATTTTAGAGGCTGCTACTTGTAGTTCAGTGCACACCTTTACAAAGCACTATCATCTGCCATTCTACCCTAAATCCAGGGCAGGCTGTGCCACTGCAGTTCTGCAGGGCTTCATAGCCGCTCCTAATGCTGTTAAGCTCCAGCCTCCCAACCTTAGTTTTGGGACTCTACCCAAATGTAATGACTGCAACAGTGAAACACAAAGAGCATAGTACAGTTGTGTACATTTACCATAAATGTAGATGTTCAAGTGTATTCAGTGTTGCAGTCCAGGTTACCCAGCCACCATCCCCCTTCTCTTCTGGTGGAACCTATCTTTCCTCCACTGATTTATACAACCTATGTGGTGTATTTGCTTGTAGATGAAGGTAAATTTTATATTGGTACATGTAATTATACATATATAAGTTTTGGCTACCCTTTTGGGGGGCACCTGACATCTGGGGCAAAAAATACTAAAGAAAATGGTGTCTGCTGCTGCTTTTATACCCCTGACGACCTGACATCAGGGAAGGGGCGACAGCAGCCGACGCAGGACCCAAGACTTTGGAATTCAGGCCAGCTGAAGGCAACCTGCCAGCAGGATTACCCAAATGTAATGACTGCAACAGTGAATACACTCTAACATCTACATTTATGGTAAGTGTACACAACTGTACTTTATCTGTCATGGCTTCAGTCACCAGGCCCTTATTGAGAGAAAAAATAAGCTCATTCTAAAAGACTTTATTAAAACTGCTTTTGGCGAGGCCATATGTGGTTTTCCAAAATCAAAAACAGGCGGCTCCCCTTCATCTTCCTCATCTAAACATGGACATTCAAAGAGGACGAGCAGCTTGTGCCGACAGTATCTTCGGCACCATTTTCAAAAATGCTTAATACCTCCCCAGTTCCTACAGTTTCATCAGAACTAACTGGGGAAAAGACTTTACCTTTTAATACTGTTGGTGCCTATCTCTGCACCAACAGCTTTGGCATAGACTACTATTTCAGAGCAGACATCTTCAAAACCAGAAGAATTTTTCTTTAAAGATAGGCCACATACTAGGTGTTCTCCCGCAGTAGACCCTTTCGTAGACCGACCTTTTTGGAGAAACCCAGATCCCCGTTGGTCTCTCTTGGTCCGTTCTACCAAGAGCCTTATGGAATCTGATATTTTGAGGCTGGCGGACCAGCTGTTGGTGGCGAGGGGATTGTCCATTTCTACAGTTCCTAGCTTGTCTGGCTGTGCAACCTTGCCTATCTTGGCTGTAGTGATTGATCCTTCTCTGACTCCAACTAAGCCTTCATAGTTTTTGGTACCAACAAGTCCCAGTTTCGACTGTCTCTGTGCTGCTCAGAGCTTCTTCTCTGGTGATGAAACCACCTTGAGCACTTAATTTCTATCAGAACGCGCCAGTAGCCTCCCGGGGTCACAGCTTTATTGCCTGTTCCAAGGGGCATGGTTCCACTCTGGTGTTGGAGCCGTCCACGCCACTCTGAGCATCGGCACATTTATTTATTTTATTTATTTGCAATTTGATTACCAGGGAAGTCCACTGGGCCGAATTGACCCATTTTCAGTGGAGGCCCGGGGAGAAAAGCTCCAAGATTCATTATACAATTTAGATACAGATGATTAATATTAAAGATCTTTTGTGTAGCATAGTTACTCATAAATGCATTCAATATCATACATAGTTAACAAATTCATTAAGCTTGAAGGTAGGGATCACAGTTTCATTTGAGGAAAACGGATCTGGGTTAGGTGTGGAAACAGTTTACTTACAAACCTTTTAAGAAAATGTAAATACGCTTTGCATACACACATCAACAGTAGAATGCTATTTACAATATTTACAAGGTCGGGCTGTGTGAGGGTAGCTATAGGAGGTGAGAGCTTAGAGAGAAGCTATAGAAATTGTTGAGAGCTTAGATAGGCTCATAGGAAGATAACTGAGAGATGAGCTTGGGAACCAGAGCGAGAACCCCCTTGGATTAGGTTGGGTGAAGGCAGGTACATTTCCATTTAGTGGACAGGTGTTTGACTAGTTGGGTTTTGAAGTTTTCTGAGTTTGGTATGATTCTTGGTGTGGGGGGAAGGGAATGTTAGCTTTACAACGGCTTCGGAGGCTGCCATCTTAGTGTGGGGTGGGACCACTGTTCTGGGCTCCTGTTCCTCTATGGGGGGGGGGCCTTGCCTACCAGGCCACAGAGAAGGCCTTATCCACTGCGGGCATACAGTCAACACCACTTTCTGACCAGCAGTCTGCCCTTCCCCTGGAGCTTCCTCCAGCCCCTGGATCCAACCCTAGTGATAATGTCCTCTTCAGATACCTCTCTGGCCCATCCCACCAAAGAGATGAAGCTGAAGAGGAAGCACTTTGACTCCCCCGAAGAGTCCTTTACCGAAAATACTGATTTCGATGAAGGGGAAGGTTCCCCAAATTCGCTCCTGGAAGATATCTCCTTCTGAGATATTCGAGATCCTGAAACAGAGGGGTGGCTGGACTTCAGCCTTCCTCAGAGGAATCTGTATACCTAGAGGCTTTCCGTACCTGACCCTCTACTTCCTGTATCTCTCTGCCCACTGACTATCTGATTGAATTGATTGCACAGCAGGCTTGGAAGATAACCTGGTTCTATCGAGCCAATCCCAAAGAGACCAGACCATATTTTTTTCAGCTGCTCAGGATCAGCAGCGTTGGGCTAAAGGAATACCAGTAGATGGCATGGTGGTAGTGGCAGCCACCAAAAAGGAACTTGCTGATGAAAGTCCTACTATGTATCCTCTTGATAGTCTGATGATGGATAGATTCCGGAAGAGCATATACACTTTTATCAATCTTCGCGCCAAGGTCCTTGAATTACATGGCAGATTTTACAAGCATTCAACAAGTTCTGATCAAACAACTGTCAGGTACAGGAGCAGTAGCTGAAGGGGTTAAAGAAAAGTAACTTCATTTGGCAACCCTAGAAACTGTTTACAACTCGTCCATGAGGCTTATTGCTCATGCAGCCGAAGGGACGATGAGTGCAGCAGGTTTGGGCATAGCCATTAGGAGACATGCATGGATGTGCTTATGTGAATTTGTGGAGCCTTTTAAGTCTTTCCAATGTTCTGTCTGAACATCCCTTTTTGGCCCCAAAGTTAGACACCTTTTCCAGATGTGAGAAAGGCAAGGACCATTTCTGTCGTGGGAGTATGCTTTTCTACTCCTCAACAGTCTTACTCCAGGAGCCAGAGAGGTAGGAAGCTATGGTTCAAGAAGTCCCAAGGACCTTTCCGTGATTCTCATGGTATTGAGTTCTCCGAGGCAAGGGGGCGGGGGGGCGGGGGGGGGGGTTAACAGTGGAAGAAGATGCCATGCACAAGGCAGAGGTGGCCTGCAAAGTCAGGGTTCCAGGGATTCTTTCCCTGTAACTCTTATCCGTGCTTCTGAAAGGAGGCCTGATTGCCTTCCTCTGGAGGCAGTTGGGCAATTATCCCTGCACCTACCTGTCTGGCTTAGGATAATGGACAGTTGGATGCAGAGGCTCATAACCAGAGGTTATAATATCCCATGTTATGTTGTCCCGATCTCTCCTTCGTTCTTGCTGGTTGGGTTCGGAGCTGATACTCTGATCCGACTCTGCTGTATACTATAGCTTGAGAGCTTTTACTGGCTCGAGGCTAGCCCCTGTCCCAACATGTCAAGCGGGAGTTACCCAGATTTCATTTGCCACTTGCAGCTTCGAGATGCGAATTACTGGCTCAGGCTAAGTGTTTTTTTCTTTTTGACTAAATTACATTTTGCTAAATGTTTTGCTAAATCATTGTTAGCTACTTAGAGAGTTTCTTTATAGGTTAGTGTTCGTTCTAGCCTTCCATTGTTTGTTGTTGTTATGGCCCTTGTTTTACTTTAGGCCTACCTTTTTCTTGAGAACCCATTTAACTTAGAGGGTTCCTCTTCTCTTCAGCCCCGTTTTTAGTTAGTTTTTCTTTGTAGTTAAGCTAGTTATTGGCTGTTAACTTTGTGTATTGTTTGTTAGTTGAGAGTAATAACAAGTGTGTGTTTAAGGTCTAACTATGTCTAAGGATTCCACTGAAGAGACAAAACCTTCAGGTTTTAAGAAGTGTGACTCCAGCTGCCAAAAGATGTCTTTTACGGACAGGCATACAAGCTGTGTATATTGCTTAGGGGGCCGTACACCTGCAGGACTCGTGCTTTATATGTCATGCCTTCAGTTCTCTGGTCCTGCAGGAGAGAGAACATTGATTTTGCAAGGCTTATTGAAGGACCCCTTTGATGCCTCTATGGAGGGAACTCGGCCAACAAAAAAACAAGTCCCCTTTGATGCCTCTATGGAGGGAACTCGGCCAACAAAAAAACAAGTCCCCTTTGATGCCTCTATGGAGGGGATTCAACAACAGAAAAACAGGACAAGTCCACTAAACCATCGTCCTCGTCAGCTCCAATACTGGAGTCATCCAAAGGAAAATACAAATCTTCAGCATTGTCAGATTTGAGCGCTGGTTCTGACAAAGCTCTTTCTCTGCCAGCTCCATCAGTGGTCTCGGAGCCAGTCAGGACTCACAAGAGAACCAGGCCTCCCTCTCTGGAACTAGTGCGGTCTGTTCCACAGTCTCCGCTCTTATAATCTGTGGCAGGCTGTCATCGGTCTTCCACCCATTCCTCTCGGTCATGCAGGAGTCTTCGGATGATGTGGAGAGGGTGGTGAAGAGGCTTCTCAAGACACCAACATTAGCAAAATTATCTTGCCCGGCCCACAAGGAAGTGATGCTGACAGTCCAACCAATGTCATTATCAATTCCTTCTCAGACTGTCTTGAGTTCAGAGCCAGACTGCATGGAAGTTGTGGTGGAACCGTTGGTTCCGATAACCAATGGTCTCTCTGTTACGACTTCCGCGCTGATCTCCTCATTCTATCGAGGGATCTGTGGGCCGACTACCCCTTCTCTGCTCCGAGGGGGAGAGCAGCATCAGACCCTTGTCCGACCCTACTCTCATTCTGAGCATCGGCTCCTGCATCGGCCTCGGAGCCATCGCCCTCTGTTCGAATATCTCTTTCGGTCCGGGACCACACTGCCTTCAAGGTAGAGCAGTGCTGTCCTCTGAGACTGCTCCACCCTCAGCTCCATTGGTGGCTCCTTCGGTGCTGTGTACCTGGATGCATTTGGTTCCCGACCCTCCACCTCTTGGGTGTCTCTGCCTTTCAACCCACTGTTGGCCATAGTGAGTCGGAAGGTGTGGCGCTCTCCAGGGACTATGGAACCAGTTCCGTGGAGGCCTAATAATCTCATAACTGCTCTGGACGACAAGCTTTTTCTATCTAAGGCTGTGCCTGTCGATGCTATGGTGGTGGCAGCAGCCACTAAGAAAGAACTAGCGGAAATTTCTTCTGTCCGTCCATCGAACAGAGTCTCCCATATGATGGACAGGTATGGGAAGAGTATGTTTTCTTCAGCGGCCTTTACGCTCAGTTCGCTGTATTATTTGTCCCACTTTCCTCGCTGTCAGAGGGATCTCCTCAAGGAGTTGGGAGATACCCTACAGCTGAGGGAGCTGCGGGTAAGGCAGCTTCTTAGCTTGCGACCTTGACTTTTGTAGTTAACTCCTCCATGCAGCTGATCTCTTGCGCAGCTGATGGAGCCAGTTGGGCAGCAGGCACACTAGTTGCATTACGGAGACACACCTGGATGCGCGTTTGTTAGTTTGCAGAGCCCTTCAAGTCCTCCTTTACCAGCACCCCCTTTGACGCCTCGTCGTTGTTCGGGCCACAGGTAAGAGACTCTTACCAGGTGTGAACAGGATGGCAAAACTCTCTGCCATGGGAGTATGTTTTTCCTGCTCCTTCTAGACCTTACCTGAAAGATCAGAAGAGCGGGATGATCTGGTTCTGGAAATCCCAGGGAGCTTGGGCCTGACGTGGAGATTTTCCACACAGGGGCAAGGGGGGGGTTATCGGAAGATGCCGGTCTCGTGGCAGGGGGGGTCCACAGAATCAGGGCAACAGATGCATTCTCTGATACTCTTCCAGTGCTTCTGAAGGGAGGCCCGACTGTCCACCGCTGGAGGCAGTCAGGGGCAGGGTATCCTTGTACCCAAATGCCTGGCAGGCAGTCACGGAAGATACATGGTTACTATCGATAATATCTAGGGGTTACAAAATTCCCTTTTCCCAACCAGTCAATCCCAGCTGTTCCACCCAATCTTCGGGTTCAAGCAAACCTAGAAGTTCAAAGAGCCATCCAGAAAGTCCCCGCAGACCAAGCCAAATCTGGAACTTACTCAAGGTTCTTTTTAGTTCCAAAAAACACAGGGGACTGGAGGCCCATTTTGGATCTCAGCAAACTGAACAAATCGGTCAAGAAAAAGTTCTGGATGGTAACACTGCAGTCCATTCTTCCCTTTTTTGGGTCAGGACAATTGGATGTGCTGTATTGATCGCCAGGATGTGTACTACCACATAAAAATGGACAGGCAATCCAGGAGATGGTTACAATTCCGGGTGGGAGCCAGTCATTACCAGTTCAGAGCTGTGCCCTTTCGTCTCACCACAGCCCCCAGGGTGTTCACCAAATGCATGGCAGTAGTTACGGCTCACCGGAGGCTTCTAGGATTCCAGGTGGATCCATATCTAGACAACTGGCTCCTTAGTGCCACCACTGAGCATCAGCTAATCAAGGCAAGGGACTCCACAATTCACACTTGTTCACAACTAGGCATCACCATAAATTCCGAAAAGTCTGCCTTGTTAATATATATTACATTTATAGAGGCAGATTTAGACACAAGGGCCATGATAGCAAAGCTGCCTCAGGAAAGGGTGTCAACCATTCGTCGTCAAGTTTCAATCCTAATGGCGAAAAAGAGAATTCAGGCAAGATTTGGCCTCAGTCTTGGGTTCAGTGGCTGCAGTAATTACTTTGGTCCCTATGGCACGTTTCCACATGAGAATTCTGCAGTGGCTCCTTTTTGCTCAGTGGTCATTCCAAGATTTACCAATGTCACGTGAGATTTTAATCACTGGGTCCTGCAAGAAGAATCTAGAATGGTGGCTTCATTCCCCTCTGGTGGCAATAGGCAGGATGTTTCTAACCCCCAACCCATAGCCACAGTGATCAGACGGTTCCCAGAAAGGGTAGGGTGGCATTATCTGGAGCAGACATTTCAAGGGACTTGGCAGCAACATGAGTACCACTTGCACATGAGTGTCCTAGAGATGCGAGCAATGCTTCTGGCGTTGCAAGCATTTCAAGACTCCCTACCTACAGGGACTGTAGCAATTCAGACTGACTATGTCTGTAGTATGGTACATCAAGAAACAGGGAGGAACCAGGTCTTATCCTCTGTCGGGAGGCTGTACGAGTATGGCAATGGGCGATGTCTTTCCAGCATTTTCTGATCACAATCCACATTCCGGGGAAATCCAACGTGATAGCGGACAAGCTCAGACGGGTGATTCTGATACCTCACCAGTGGTCTCTGAAACAGGAAATTGCAGACTTGATTTTTTGCAAATGGGCTTGCCATGCTGCAGTCTTTTTGCCCTCCCTCCCCCCCAAACAACAAATGCAGCAGCTACTTTGCCCTAGTCCCACCACCGGGACATTCACCTAGGGACGCACTTGTTCATGATTGGCCCCCGTGACTGCTTTATACCTTTCCACCATTCCCCCTGATCCCCAAGGTTCTTCAGAAAGCAAAGTCGCTGGTTTGCAAAATAATCTTTATTACCTCTTACTGGCCTCATCAGATATTGTTCCCATTCCTTTGGCCTTATCTGCAGGGGAGCCTTGGATCCTGGACACAGTTCCAGATGATCTGAAGCATCAGTCTGGTGCCGCTCCACCCTTCCATCCAAACTCTCAAGCTGACTGCTTGGTTTCTCCACTTAGTCTTAACCAGGCTTCCTGATATTTCCCTGGCAGTTCAACACATTTTGATTTCCTCCCGCAAACCCACTACCAGGAAAACTCTATGCTAGTAAATGGAAGAGGTTCTCTCTTTGGGCACACAAGAACAAGATTGATCCCTTTACTGCACCCATTTCAAAGATTCTCGAATTTCTTGCTGAAACGTTTGAGCGAGGAGCAGCTGCAGCCACTATCCAAGTTCAGTTGGCTGCTATTTCTAATTTTCATTTGGGAGAAATGGGCTCTAACGTTGCGTCACAAAGCTGTGCAAAGCATTCCTAAGAAGTACTATTCTCTTAAGACCTCCAATAAGAGAACCCCCCCCCCCCAGGACCTAAATTTAGTGGCTCTTATTCTCCCCCCACCCACCTTTGAGCCAGCTGCTACTTGTCCCCTAAACTTTTTGACATGGAATACCCTTTTAACTGCCATTACCACAGCTAGGAGGGTTTCAGAATTACAGCCCTTATCAGTTCATCCATCATACTTAATTTTCCCCAAAGATAGTCTCTCTCAGAACCATTCCCTTCTTTTTATCAAAGGTGTGTTTAGAGTACAACTTTAATCAGTCCATAGAGCTTCCTGTATTCTTCCCCAATCATGGCAATAAGGCAGAGTATAAGCTCCATCAGTTGGACGTTCATAGACGGTTAACGTTTTTATTTACACAGGACCAAGGACATCAGAAAATCCGTCCAATTGTTTATATCCTTTGCAGAGAATAGAAGGTTATTCAGTCTCAAAAGTGACCTTATCGAAGTGGCTTTCAGACACCATCACCTATGTGTACGATTTACGGAACAAACATCTTCCAGGGAAAGTTAGAGGTCACTCAACTAGGGCCTTGGCTACTTCTATTGCCTTTCAAGCCAAACTGCCTTTAGATTCGATGTGTGGCAGCTACATAGGCTAATCCTCATACCTTTATCACTCATTACAAAGTGGATGTGGCCTCCCAGAACAGAGCATCCTTTGGTTCCACAGTCATGGAGAGTCTTTTCCAGTGAGCCCCCCCCCCCAAGAAACAGGTGTTTGGTACGTAGCCCCAACCAGCAAGAGCAAAGCGAGATGGGGACAACCTAACATAGAGAAGTAATGTACTCACCATAACATTCCATGTTTGTTGTTTTTGAGCTCATCCTCCTCCTTGCGTCCCACCCTCCTTCCCCCTTCCTGGAGGATCGAGAGGAGTTCCTTTCATTGGGTACACTGGCTGAGTTTCCCTTTACCATACCAGTTAGTTATACCTAGACTCCCTTTCTATCCCTTTGCAGATTATTTACACCTTTATACTCATGTGTTTTCTTGTATGTAAAAATCTTAGTTTTTACTTGCATAGTCTAGTGTTTGGGTTATCACAAACGAGAACTCCCACTAGGAATGTTGGGATAGGGGCTAGCCTCAAGCCAGTAAAAGCTGTCAAGCTATAGTATACAGCCAAGTCGGAGCCGAGGATCGGCTCTGAACCCAACCAGCAAGAAGGAAGGTGAGATCAAGGACAACAAACATGGAGTGTTATGGTGAGTACATAACTTTTCTCAGAGAAAAACAGAAAATTGAAGAAATTCCCAGATGTTCCACCCTGTCACAGGGATGCAGCAATCTTAGAAATTCAGAACCTGCTCGACAGTCATCCATGCAGTCCCACCAGAACCAATAGGATCCAGAGTTGACTCAAGATTCTTTTTAGTGAAAAAGAAAACGGGGGACTAGAGACTGGTTTTGGCTCTCAGTTGAACAAACCAAATTCCGGATGGTCACTGTTCAGTTTATACTTCTGTTTTTAGAAAGATAATTGTATGTGCTTAGTAGATCTTCAGGATGTGTATTACCACATAAAATGGACATGCGATCCAGAAGATTCTTGCGCTTCCTGCTGGAAGGCAGTCATCAGTTCAGAGCCCTGCCCTTTGTTCTCACCACAGGGTGTTCACAAATGCATTGGCAGTGGTCGCAGCCCACTTCAGACTGTATGGATTCCAGGTGTTTCCATACCTAGATGACTGGCTCCTCATTGCTCCCACCATGCATCTACTCTTACAGTCAAGAGACTGCGTTATTCAAACTTCTCTCATTGGGAATCACTTTAAACTATAAAAAATCCCATCTAGAGTCACCACAGCAATTGAAACTCATAGGAGCGATGCTAAACACAAATCTTGGTATCGCATCTCTTCCCCCATAAGGACATCAAATAAGATTGCAAGTCAGATTATTCACAGCAAAAAGGTGACTGCAAGGCTGTTGCTACAATCTCCAAGAACAATGTCAGCATCCATCCCCTTGCGAGATATCACATGCAGATTCTTCAGTGGCTCTTGGCATCCCAGTGGTCATTACTGATTCAGCCAATGTCCCATCTGGTATTAATCACAAACTTATGGAAGAGAGACTTGAGTCGGTGGCTTCACTCCAATGACGTTTTGTCAGGGAGTTCCTTTGTTCCTCTTCAGCTCCAAGCCATAGTGGTAAGGGCTGTGCCCCACATTTGGGGAGGGGGGGGCATTATTTGGGAAAGACTGTCCAAGGCACTTGGTACCAGCTAGAGGCCAGTTTGCACATCAGTGCTCTAGAGGTGAGGGCAGTGCTGTTAGTGTTGCAGGCATTCCAAGAAACTCTCCCTTTGGGAATGATTCTGATTCAAAGACATGTCAGTAGTCTGGTACATCAACAAGCAAAGGAGAACCAGATCTTATCCTCTTTGTCGAGAAGCACTCTGAGTATGGCAATGGACAATTTTATCCAACCACTTTCTAACTGCATTGCACATTCTGGGGAGCTCCAATGTGATTGCGGACAAATTGAGCAGGACCCATCCCAATGCCTCATGAGTGGTCTCTCAAGCCATTGGTGATGGAAGAGATTCTGCCACTGGGGCCAGCCCTGCTGCAATTTCTTTGCATCCCCCTGAACAAATGCAGCAGCTACTTTGCTCTAATTCCCCCTCCAGAGGAGTCACTGAGACATGCTGTCTTCACGATTGCACCCCCCTGGTCTGTTGTATGCCTTCCCCGGATTATTCTTGTATCCCAGATATTCTTCGTGTTTCACTGTTACTGTCATTACATTTGGGTTATCTGCTTGCAGTAGCCCTCACTCAGCCTGATTAGCAAAGTCTTGGGTCCTACGTTGGTTGCTGTCTCCTCTTCCGTGACGTCAGGTCGTCAGGGGTATAAAACATGCAGCCGACATCATTATGTCAGTCTTTCTTGCTATGCGGTGCCTGAAGCAGAAGCAGTTCGCAAGTGCTGGTCGGCCGACTCCGGAAATTTTCATTTTTGAGTTTCAGAACCGAAGTCTTCAACTAAAAGTTAAGTACCCCATTGGGGAAACTTTTTTTCTTGCTCTAATCCGATGTCAGTAAAAGTAAATAATTGCATTTCTTGTGGAAAGCAAATACCTCAAAGATTTCCATTTGTACTCTATTCCTTGCCTAGGCCCTGACCACGACGTACCTCGCTGTCAGTTTTGTGCCTTATTTAAACCATGAGCTATCCGTCATCTGTATATTTGCGCTTCTAAATATTTTGGTGCTCTGTTCAATTATCCTGATATGTCTTCGGTAAGCCATTCGACTACCGACATTCCAAAAAAATGCAAAGATAGACAGGCCGCCCAGTTCGCCGGTACTCAGTGAGGCGCTTTCGCAGCCCCTGATACCCACTACTTCAGATTCGCATGCCTCTACCGCCGCGAGATGCTTCAATTGTGGAACCTGCGGATGTCTCTACCTTGGATTGGTCCGGAACCGCTGTGCAGGCACCGGCTTCTGAGGGTGTATTCAGGCCTACTGACTTGCATATTAAACCGATGCCATCTTCTTCTTCAAGGCCTAAAACTCGAACCATGCCTAGAAAACTGACTCCCAGACCGCATGGTCAGACCTCTATGCCTAAAAAACGAATGATGAGAATGACTGAAGATTATCTTACTTAATCAGGCGAAGCCAACCTTCCCCCCTCTGAGACCTAGGACTGAGTTTGCTTATGATACTTCTGACCAGGATTCTGAAATTTGTTTCCTCTGATGACCAGGATTTACCCTTCTCTACCTATGAGGATTCTGATGCTGAGGATTCTATTCCCTCTGCTCCCCCCCCCCCAGAGGATTTCTCTCTTGGTGAAACCTTGCATACTCTCGGAGAGCATTTTCATTGGGAAAGTCCGGATTTCTCTGATTCTAAAGAGAGGCTTAGGGATTTCTTACTCCTGCCCCAGCACAGGCCTTTAGGTATACCTCCTGTACTGGACATTGTTGATGGTGCGTTTTTGGAATCTAGCATGGCCCCTGACTCTCTACCTCCTGCTTCCAGAAAACCTGATAGATATTACAGGGTTCCTGACTCTCAAGTTCCTTTTCAAAAATCCTACTGCAGATCCTGAAACCGTTTCACAGGGACCCAAGGGCATTAAATCTACTACTGCCAAAAATCCTACCCCCCCCCCCCCCCCCCCCCGATAGACTCCAGGGCTCTGGATAGATGGGGTAAGAGGGTACTTCTGCAACTTTGGCCTTTAGGGCCTTGAAATGCCAGTTTCATTTGTTAAAGTATCAGCTGCATATTATTGGATTACTTAAACAGAAAATTATGTTTCCTGATTGTGCTGAAAATAAGGATTTACAAGATTTAATGCATTCTACTGAACAAGTTTTTAAACCTACATTGCAGTGTGATTTTGATTCGCTAGAAGCATCTTGCAGGGCAGCGGTAACTGGGTCTGTACTTAGAAGACATGCTTGGCTTAAGGAGCAATCCTTGCCAAGTCATGTTAAAGCAAAATTACTGGATGCTCCCTTAAATCAGGACCACCTGTTTGGCAACAGGGCAGAAGTTCTTAAAATGGAGGAAAAAGCTAAATCTATGCAAACTATTAAAGATTTTTTTACGAGTACAACCTCCAAGATTTAGTAGCCATTGGCCTTCTAAGAATTGGTCCTTTCTTGCCTCTTCCAGACCTTCTCAGTCCAAATCCAGATCCAGCAGAGCACCCAGGCTTCAGTCCCAGGGGACGCACAGGACTAAGCAGTGGGGGGCCTCCACTTCCAAATCTGGGGAGTAATAAAATTCTCCCCTATGGTAAACTCTGACTTTTTAAAACTTCCAAGCACTTCTCAGCTGACTGCCCCTTTGGGGGGAAGTATTGAACTTCATGCAAAGAATTGGGGGCTCATTACCCAGGACGAATGGGTTTTAAATAGTGTCCCAATGATACAGATTTCACTTCCACGTTACCAACTCCAAGCGGTTGGCCGGATCTACCTCCAAATCAGTGGGCAGAGGCCCAAAAGCTAGTACTCTCTCTCAAGCATAGGGGCTATTCAGTTGGTACCAGAAGAAGAAAAGGGACAAGGTTTCTACTCAAATTTTTCCGGTACCCAGAAAAGACAATTGATGACGTCATACCCTGGCCCTGCCTACTCTAAATACCTTTTTGGTGATTCCAAAATTAAAGATGCTGACTCTCTACCAGTTGCTTCCTATGCTAAGCAAAGATGCCTAGTTGGCAACACTAAATTTAAAGGAAGCATACCTGCACATCCCAATCAGGGAATCTTGCAGAAGATACCTACGCTTCAAAGCAGGCTACTGCACTATCAGTTCTCTACATTGCCCTTTTGCTTATCTACTGCACCCAGAGTAATCACAAAGTGCCTAGCTCCAGTCATTGCATTTTGCAGACAAAGAAATATTCAGATATACCAATACCTGGACGATTGTCTAATTCAGGCAGAAAACCAGGACATACTTTTGAATCATCTGGCTTTTGTACAAAGGGTGCTAACTTGTCTGAGGTACACCATAAACGAAAATAAATCACGCCTGGTACCCTGTCAACAAATGATATTCCTGGGAGTGAGCTTGAATACAACTTCCCAGATGGCTTTCCTCACGCCAGAGAAACAAATTCACTTTACAACCTACTTTAAAGTGGCCACAAAAACCCTGCTATATCTGCAAGGCAAATACAACAAGACTTGGGGTTCATGGCCTCCTGCATTCTTCTAATTCCATATGCAAGACTACATATGAGGAAACTACAATGGTATCTAAAAAGCCTATGGTGTCAGCATTCTCAAGATCTAGAAGCAATGATTCCTATCATTCCTTGTCTACACCTAGAGTCCCTTTGGTGGGCAGAGGCCTGCCACCAAAACAAGGGACTACCATTCACACTAACCCCTGCCGCCCAAACCCTAACAGACACATCAGACTATGCATGGGGGAGCGCACTTGGCAGGGAAGTGCATTCAGGGCAAATGGAACCCAATTCAAATGCACCTTCAGATCAGTCATAAAGAAATGTTAGCTATATAGAATACCCTGACTGCCTTCAAAGACCACATTCTTCCAGGACAATTCAGGAAATCCTTCTATGTGGCACACCTCATCACGAAGGGCTTTTCATCCAGAAAAAAAGGAGGTCATTGTCCCACTGTACTCATCCCTCATTAGACCCATTATAGAATACAACGCCCTATTTGGTATGTACCTCTCAAGACATCTGCAACAACTGGAAAGGCCTCAGAAATACCTCACTAAAAGAATCACAGGCCTAAAGCAGATGCCCTATGCTGACTGCCTTAAACTCCAGCTACACTCTGTCGCATATCGTCTACTCAGAGGTGATCTCTGCTTAACATACAAGGCCATGTCAAACCCAGAGCTGTTGGACATGCTACACTTAAAGAAATCCCAATCCCTCAGAGCTACACGCTCCAGGGATCTAAACCTTGTCATCACAATAAACAAAACATGCTGGAGGGATAGGTTCCTGACCCAGAGACTCCCCAGACTCTGGAATAGATTGCCCATACATGTCAAGCAGAGTGCCTCTTTGGACCTCTTCAAGAGGAACCTTGACGATTGGATGGGAGAAAGGAAATTCACCCCTAGGGATCACGTCAGTCGCCCTGCTAGACAGGGGTCCAGGAAAGTAAATAATGTGGGAAGAAATAGCCAGGGAATTGTTATGGCTAGGATTGTATAGGCCCTAGGGCTGATAGCCTAGTACCAGCCTATGAACCTATTCATGGCAAAGACAGACAAACACCACTGTTATGTGGTACATAAACAAGCAGGGGGTACACATTCTTACCCCCTCTGCAGACTAACCATGGCATTGTGGAACACAGCCTTGAGCTACCAGGTGCATCTACAAGCTCAGTTCCTGCCAGGAAAACTAAATTCACTGGCAGACGGACTAAGCAGAAACCTCATGGACCCACACAAGTGGAAACTGGAACCAAGGATTTTCAACATGTTGACAAGCAAATGGGGGAGCCCAGATATAGACCTGTTTGCCTACCCCGAGAACTATCAGTTGGAAAAAATTTGCGCAAGGGCTCCCCACAGACAACCTTGGAAGGTGGTTGCTCTGTCCTTCAGCTGGAAAAACCTATCCGTTTATGCCTTTCCTCCTCTGCCTGTACTCTCCAAAGTACTACTAAGTATCACACAAGACAAACCAAGGATGATTTTGATTGCACCAGCCTGGCCACGCTAACACTGATACCCGATCCTGCGCAGCGTCACTGTTGGCCCCATGGCACCTGGCTCAGACTCCTGTCCTGCTGTCTCGGCAGGAGAACCAAATTCCGCACCCTCAGCTTCAAACACTGAACCTAGCAGCCTGCCTAATTACCTAAGCTCTCCTTTACCATCCCTCAGTAAACCAGTGATGGATGTCATTTTAGAGGCATGGGGGCCTAGTTCTAGAAAATCTTATGCCGAAAAATGGAAAAGATTATGTGCTTGGAACCAATCTCAAGGGATGAGCACAGCAGTGTCCAATTTACCTCAGATTTTACAGTACTTAACTGAGATGTTTCACAAGGGCCTGTCTTTTTCCTCAATAAAAATTCACGCCTCAGCCATTTCAGCTCATAACACAGAACCTCCCCTCTTCTCTCATCCACTGCTCAAGCAGTTCCTCAGAGGGGCCAAAAATGTAAGACTACCCAGGAGAGCTCCAACTCCAGCCTGGGACCATAACTTTGTATTGGAGAAACTCACCCTTCCTCCTTTCGAGCCAGCTGCTACTGCAGATTTAAAATTCCTTTCTTGGAAAACAGCTTCCCTTTTAGCCATCACTTCAGCAAGAAGGGTATCTGAATTACAGGCCCTTATGGCAGTGGAGCCTTTCATCATCTTTCATGCGGACAGGGTATTCCCTCAGGACAAATCCCTCTTTCATGCCAAAGGTGGTATCCAGTGTGGCCTTTCATCAGTCCATTTATTTGCCAACCTTCTTTCCTAATCCACAGAACAAAGGGGAACGGATACTGCACTCCTTAGATGTGCACAGACAACTTAGATTCTACTTGGACAGGACTAAACCTCAAAGGAAATCTGAACTGCTGATGGCAATTGCTGCAGGCACAGAGGTGAAGGCTTTTTCAAAGCAAAGCATTACCAAATGGCTAGGCATTGCATTCATTCCTGCTATAAGCACCATGGAAAACCTATCCCACAGGGGATCAGACCCCACTCGACCAGGGCTGCATCTACCTCTACAGCCTTTCTCAGAGGCGTACCTACCAGGGACATCCTAGCAGCTGCTACCTGGAGTTCTGTACATAGTTTCACCAAGCATTACTATTTGCCAATTTTCTCTAAATCCAGAGCTGGCTTTGCCACTGCAGTTTTCCAGGGCCTTATAACTGATCCTAATGCTATCCAAATCCCTCCTCTCATCCTTAGCTTTGGGAATCTACCCAAATGTAATGACTGCAGCAGTGAAAAACGAACATAGTACAGTTGTGTACACTTACCATAAATGTAGATGTTCGAGTGTATTCACTGTTGCAGTCCTGGTTACCCTCCTTCCAGCCTCCTGACTTTTTTGGCTATACCTCTTCTCTCCTTTTCAATGCTTAAAAGCTTTTTGGTGTATTTGCTTTTTTGTTCGAGGTATAACCTTGCATATTTATAGATTTAATTGCTTCCCATTAGGGGGGCACTTGACATCTGAGGCAAGAAAAACTGATGTAATGACATTGGCTGCATGCTTTTATACCCCTGATGACCAGTCGTCACGGAAGAAGAGAGAGTAACCGGCGTAGGACCCAAGACTTTGTTAATCAGGCCGACTGAGGGCTGCAACAGTGAATACACTCTAACATCTGCATTTATGGTAAGTGTACACAACTGTACTTTTCTAAAGAAAACAAACAGGTTGCCCCATTCTGGCCTCATTAGGTGTGGTTTCCCTTTCTTTGGCCTCATCTAATTTGGAAACATTGGACACAGGACCAAGATCCAGACCTGTTGTCCAGCTTGGATGGAGTAGTTCATCTGAATCTTCAAAATCTCAAGCTCACTGCTTGGCTTCTCCAGTTCCAGTGATGGTCAGGCATTGTACTCTCACTTCCCCAGTTAAAAGAATTGTTCTAGCCTCCCACAAACCTTTGACTAGTCACTATTTTATGCAGACTCACTCTGAGGGTAATCCTGAGAGGAGCATTATGGGTAGAGCTTAGCTTGAGAATTTTGGAGGGCGTGAGTTGGAGTAACTGCAGAGTTTGTTCTGATATACGGAACCGAACCAACAGTCAAGGATAACTGAACGACAACACAGAATATTTTGGCAAGACACAACTTTTTTTTCTGAGTCACCCTGGACATGAGATACTTGCCTGGAAAGGAGGATTCCACTTTTTTCTCCCTTCGTTAAGGAAGTTAATACTCAAGTCAACAACTGTGGCGGTTTTTCTCCATTCTGGCAGTCAAGAACTGAACCAGAAAGTGTGCACACACCTCTGATTACACAATGAGAGTATGTTAGGTGGGCCAAAAATCTCATATGTAATGGTAAAGATGATTGAAGGTAGTTAAGCTCTACAGGCTTTCAACTTAGAATTCAACCCAAGAACCCTGTAAGATGCGTATAGTCAGCAGTATGTAGAAAATATAAATCCCTGACCATGCCCCAGATGATGAGTTTTAAGTAACTGCCTCCATACTAGATAAGCCAATTCCCCCACCCACCCCCTGCCCGTGAGTGGAACAGTACTTGCCCTGCTCACTTCTCATTGTGAAGTTTGACACATTGGAAGGGCTGACTTTTGCCTACTTGAGACTGGGACATTAAAAATCTGCATGTAGCTTGGCTAGGCATATTTGTGGTACTTGCAGAAAGCATTGCTGTCTGGAAGGAGCTGACACGTAATACCTTTCTGAATTATTAGGCTGTAAATGTGCTCTATCTTCCTGTAGAGACTCCATTCTCTCCCAGCTTTGTTTTAAAGGTGTTCTGAAAGATCCCTTGCACTCAATGCCCTCGAGGAGATCTACCCTTCCTCCCTGGATTTTGAACTTTGTAAATGAAACTCTGGCCTTTACTTTTTGAGCTTGGTAGGTCTGTCATTAGACTCCTCTTATCTAGTACTTCAGTCATAAGGTTATCAGAGTTACAAGAATTGATGTATTGAAAGCCTTACCTAGTCTTTCATGTGGACAGGATAGCATTTGTAAGTCCTATTTAATCTCTGATCTCTCTGTGGTCTAACGCACTTTTCACCCCCAGTTCACAGTATAAATGTGAGGTGATTCTTCATATCACAGGCAGTGTATACTGATCGACGTGTCTCCTTTTTTTTCTCAAAAAGGAGTGGGATAATATCCAGGCATGTTCTTAATATGGCTAATCATTTGCATTGTCTTTTGTTAGTGACAGTCATGGAAAGGTTAGTTAGCAAAGTCAGACAGAAAATGCTGCACAAGGACAGTTACCACTGCAACCTTCATGAATGAGCAGAATGCATTTGGAGGGCTGTCTTAAGATTCTTGCACTTTTTCCCCAGGTCCATTACCTAGAAACAAGGATTGATTTTGATTCTGCTGTACTAAATGGTGTAGGCTTGTGCATCTCATTCCAGATGTGGAGTTTGGTACAGTCTCGCTGCTTAGTCACTTCTCATTTGAGTGAACTGCAACAGTGATCCTGGGGACGAACATACAGCTGTCTAGGATATTCCCGTTAATTGTTTGTATATTAGAATCATTGTAGTAATAGCTCCCACGGTCTCCCAGATTTTCTACTTTTATGCATTACTCCTTTGTGATTTAAGCAGCATTACAGTGATCCATCTTGAGTATAGTCTCTGCAGTTATAACCTTGTACCTGTGTTGGTGAATATATTGTGTGTAGCAGAGAGCCCCACTTTATGGGTTGTTGCTTTATTATTGTTCCCTGGTCCAGGTATCGTATGCTCCCCTCTACTAGTTGAGGTTAAGTACATTTTTTGGCTTGCGTAGAGCAGATTACTGGGACCTCTCGTTTAGTGTCTACTTTTCTGAAGTAAAAGCCAATACCAAAGGGCTCTGGCTGACTAAGTTTGCAGATGACTGCAAGATAAGAACAGTCATTGAATCCCCAAGTGACATGGCCATCCTGCAGGAAGGTTTGTCCCAAATAAATAACTGGTGTCAAAATCGTGGACTGAAACTAAAACCCAAAAAATGCACTGTTGTATCCAGGGAATTACCACATTGACAACATGTCACTAGGTGTTGACTCATTTCAGGATTAGGGAACTTGGTGGACAAAGACCTAACTTTTGACAAATATGTCTGTTGTAAGAAAGTCATTTTGTATTGCATAGCTTATAATCAAAGGGGTTGTGTTTACATCTATGGATGTCATTGCTCCCTTTTACTCGGTCTTCATTAAGCCTGTCATTGACTATAATGCCCCTTTTGACATATATCTATCCAGACACGTGCAACAACTAGAATGTCCACAGAGATACTTTACTAAAAGGATACAGTCCTAAACATGTGGGATACCTTACTAAAAGGATACAAGGCCTAAACATGTCCTACACAGACTGACTCAAATTCTGCCAATGTACCCTGTATCCTACAGATTGCTAAGAGGTGACCTGTGTCTGGCATACAAGGCATCCTCCAGCCCGTTACTGACTGACTTAGTGCACATCAGCAAGTCAAATGGCATCCAAAATACTGTCTAGGGATCTAAACCTGTTCTGCAACATCAGCAGAATGGTTTGGAGGGACAGGTATCTCGCTGAGGATACCACTGCTGGACTCCCCAGAGACTCCCCCTTCCATGTAAAACAAAGTTCACTCCTGTCAGTATTCAAGTGCAACTTAGGTCTGTGGATAGGAAACAGAAAATTTACCCCAGGACTGCCTCTGTGCTACTATTGGACAGAGGCAGCTTCTAAGTGCTTTAGCTTATGCGTGGGTCACCTCAAATTTATTTGTAGTATCTCTGTTCTCATTAGGAGTAATATGTAATTGTCAACCAAGGGATGAGTAAGGCCAGTCTAACCAAATGGGATAGGTTATTTTGAGGAGAAAAGGGGAAATTGGTTAGGCTTGAAATGACCTGCAAGAACAGCTAGCCTAGTACTTGCCTATGATTCTTGGGTGTGAGTTACTGCCTGCTTTGCAACAGAGTTTCCATCTGACATCCTCAGTATGGAAGGTAGACATGTTCTTGGTCAGAGGATGCCTGACTGCACTTGAAGCTTTGGAAGTCTGACAACATTCTGTGTCTTAAGTTCTAGCTGTTTATGAATGGACTGCAGCAGTGGTTATTGTAATTGTACATCTACAGTTCGTGAGTACTCCCCCAAAGCTGTACTTTGTCATCTTACACAGGCTAAAAGCCCTATACCTGTACTGTTTCATACAGACTCCTCAGAGGTAACCTCTGTTTGGCATACAAAGCTATCTCTGACCCCACCTTAATGGGACTGCTGCATATCTGCAAGCCAAGCTCCACTCTAGTAACCCGCACACCGGCCTCAACCTGATCTATGACGTCATTGGGACTTGTTGGTGGGACTGATTTGTGTCCCAGAGACTCCCCCATCTGGAATAGACTTCCTTTCCACGTCAAGCAAGGGTACCTCTTTACCTCTTTTTAAGTGCAACCTGGATAAATGGATGGGAGATGGAAAATACATCCCTGGGATTCCACCCGTGTCCCTGCTGGACAGGGACATTGGGTGCTGATTTTATCTGTACATGAGCTAAACTCTTGGCTAGGCTTTTAAGGGCCTCGGGGCCAATAGCCTAACCTGTTGTGTGGACTTGAGTAGAATGATTGGGGCTATAGGAGGGCTCTTCTAACCAGGGAGAACTCTCTTGCTGTAAAGAGAAGGCTGTTTGGAAGAAGGTAGAGGAGTCATTGGACAAGGTCCTGACTGGAGGGAGAGGGGTGGGAACGCCTTACCCATTTGTTCATGGATAATTGACTGTCTTATTCATAATTGCTCATTTGTAATCAGTTTTCAGTAGTTTCTGGAATGTATTTGATCAGTTTATCAAAGCAGCTTTCATGCATTTCCAGTTGCCTTTATAATAGAAATCTGTTGGTTTTGTCTTTTTAACATACATGTTCTACTTCTCTTGTATTTTTTCTTGGCAATGATTTGATATCCTAACTTTTATCCCTGTTGCATGGGTAGGCAGAAATTGACATTTAGTGATTTTGATTTGTTTTTATAGATGAGCCCATCTTAGAAGAGCCAAGCCGCCTGCAGGAAACTATTATAGAAGGCAGCCGGACAGTGTTGGATGAATCTGTTATGCCACCACCTCCACCAGCTGATACAGTAGTCCAGCCAGAGGTACAGCCAGATGTCCAGCAGACAGAACAGCCAATGGAACAAGAACCTGTAATTCCTGTGAGTAAATAAGTTTAATGTTTAGAATCTCCTGTTTCAATAATCTGTTGTCTTTATTAGGGATGATTTATAGAGGTGTGCCCAACAGGCATTTTATCTGAAGTGTCTTGTCCAGTTAAAAAAAAAATTCAAACTCCACTGCATATGAAGATGTGCTATAGTCATCCCTGCATCTTGTTTAAGAAAATGCTCGCTGCTAATATGTTATTATGTCTTGTTGCTCATTTTCTGTATGTCATCGTAGCATTTGTGGGGAAAAATGAACTTCTCATTACTGATGTGAAAAAAAAAAAAATACATAAACTAGTGTCAGTGTGGTCATCAAGGACTGAAGTACGGATCTCGTCTATATTTACCTAAATTACCTTGTAACTATTGAAGGTCTGTTGCGTCATTTACAGTTTATCAAAATTTAATTCCCATACTCTTAATATAATTAGACCAAGCTGGAGTGTGGAGTAGGCTAGATGAAGGTGCCTGGCTCAGTGATTCACCAGTCTTTCAGCAGCACAATTCTGTAAAGTTTGAGAGCAGAAATAAATACAGGCTTGTTTATGTCTTCACTGAGGCTACTGCAGCTGGCGGTCTTTTGACGCATCATTTGCAAGCGGGCATTGTTTTTTTTTTTTTTTTTTTTTTTTTTTTTTTGAAAGAGGAAGCTTCAGCCACTAATTTAAGTAATGCATTTTCCCCACAAATATTGTGTAGGACGTTCTGTCTTCAGGCCAGACCCGATGTCCTTCAAGGATGCATCTGCAGTCATAACATATGGGTTGTCCTGCCTCAGGCAGCCCTTCAGTCGGCCGGATTCCAAAGTCTGGGTCTGGCCTCTGCTGATGTCGCACTTTCCCCGACGTCAGAGCGTCTGGGGTATAAAAGCATCAGCCGACGCCATTTTCCTCAGTCTTTCTTGCCGCGCAGTGCCCGAAGCAGAAGCTGTTCGCAAGTGCCGGTCAGTCAGATCCAGTGATTTCAGCTACCGAAGACTTCGAAAAAAGCTAAGTACACCGTTGGGGACTCTTTCTTGCCTCAGCCGATGTCAGACAAAGTAAATAATTGTTTAACTTGTGGGAAACAAATACCTCATAAGGATTTCCATTCTTACTGCCTTCCTTGCTTAGGCCCAGACCACGATGTATCGCAGACCACGATGTATCGGCCTGTTTAGCCTGTGCCTCCTTCAACCGACGAACTCTTAGACGTCGGTCGGAGTTTGCAGAGGAATTTTTTGGAACCGCTTTTGCTTATAAAATGCCGTCGGAGACTCCGACTTGGCATATGGTCAAAAAACGCAAGGAAAAGGACCGACACTAGCGGCCCGCGGTTTCGGCTGAAACCCCGGCTAGGCCTACCACGAGTGTCTCAGTTTCGGCCGAAACCGAGTCCTTGGCGATTCCTTCTTCCGAAACCATACTTCCGACCACCGAGAGGCCCCGGCTGAGTCTGCTTCAGAACTACCTACTGAAGCTAGTGTTCAGGAATTGTCCGACACCATACCTTTGGACATTTCTACCCCCTGCACGTGGGGCAGCTAGGCCCCCAGCTTCTATGTCCATTAAGTCCTTTTCTAGGGCTAAAGCTGCCAAACTTTCTAAAGCTTTGCCTGCCAAATCTACCTCCCAGAGGCCTACCTCTAGTTCACAGATCCTCAGCCTTGCTGAGGGCCTTATCTCCTTAATTAGGGGTTCCCAACCTCACCCAGACAGGGCCTCTCAACCTCCTCCAGACAAAAGGCCTAGGACTGACCCCTCTGAACCTCACTCCTCAGATGATTCCACAGATGGATCTGACTTGTCAGACCACCAGGAAGGGGCTTACTCGCCTTATGAGGATTCAGATGCAGAGGAATCTATCCCTTCGGCCTCCCCTCCTGAAGAGTTTTCCTTTGGGGAGACTTTACACTCCATGGGAGAGCACTTTCAATGGCAAGGTCAGGATTTCTCTGATTCTAGAAAAAGATTAAGGACCTTTTTGTATTTGCCTCAGCATAGGCCCTTAGCTATACCTCCTGTTCTAAATGTAATTGATGATGTGTACAATGATGTCAGTACAGCCCCTGATACTCTTCCTCCGGCCCCTGCCAAACCTGACAGATATTACAGGGTCCCGGATTCTCATTTCCATCTGTATAAAGCCCATGCTGCAGACCCAGAAACTATTTCTCAGGGCCCTAAAGGGGTTGCAGCCGCTACTGCCAAAAATCCCCTACCCTCTGAAAGAGAGTCTGGAGCTTTAGAGAGATGGAGAAAGAAGGTGTATACATCTGCAACTCTTTCTGTCAGGGCATTAAACTGTCATTTCCTTATGATACAGTACCAAGAGTATTTGTTAGATGAACTGAATAAGAAACTTTCTTCTCCTGAACCCTTAGACCGTAAATCCCTTCAGGATTTGGTACATAACTCACAACAGGTTAGTAATCATTTCTTAAAATGTGGCTATGATGCACTGGAGGCTTCATTTAGATCAGCTATGACTGGGGCAGTTATTCGTAGGCATGCCTGGCTGAAGGAGCAATCTTTGCCAGACAGTGTCAAAGCTAAACTCCTCGATGCTCTAATGGAGAAACAGAATTCATTTGGCTCCCCTGCACAGGAGATTCTAAAAAAGGTTGAAGAAAAAGCAAAATCTGTGCAAACAGTTAAAGATTTCCTGCAAGTTCAACCACCGAGATTCATCAGAAACTGGCCTACAAAGAATTGGTCCTTTCCAGACTCAAACAGAGCCCAGAGAGGCAGGAACAGGCGCCCTAGAGGCAGAGGTCAATGGAAAGGGCTCCTACAGAGGCCGTCAGTGGCAGCCTGCCAACCAGAGGAGTAGTGCAACAGCTACAACTACAACCACTACTACAGGACAGACCCAGTGACTTGACTCTGATTCCGCCTACCAGGGATTAACTGGAAGCACCCTTGGGCGGAAAGCTGGCTTTATTCTCAAAAAACTGGCATTGCATTACAAAGGATACATGGACATTGCAAATAATAGACAAAGGATACAGGTTTCACTTCCACGCTTTGCCAAAAAGAAGCGGAATGCCAAACCTTCCACCAAATCGGAAAGCTGGCTTTATTCTCAAAAAAACTGGCATTGCATTACAAAGGATACATGGACATTGCAAATAATAGACAAAGGATACAGGTTTCACTTCCACACTTTGCCAAAAAGAAGCGGAATGCCAAACCTTCCACCAAATCAGAAGGCAGAGGCTTTAAGACAAATCAGCAATTTACTTCAGATGAAAGCTATAGAAAAGGTACCATGTTCAGAACAAGGCCAAGGATTTTACTCCAGACTATTCCTTGTACCAAGAAAAGAAAACCAATGGAGGCCTATTCTCGACCTGTCCGCACTGAACACTTCTCATTGTGCCAAAATTCAAAATGCTGACCCTACAGCAACTTCTTCCCATGTTGGGCAAGGAGTCTTGGCTGGTGACTCTAGATCTCAAGGAGGCATACCTGCACGTCCCTACCCGACCAAATTGCAGAAGACACCTCAGATTTCTTGCAGGATCAGAGCATTATCAATTCTCAGCATTGCCCTTTGGCTTATCTACTGCGCCCAGAGTATTCACGAAATGCCTGGCATCAGTAATTGCACATTGCAGAGTACAGGGAATTCAAATTTATCCATACTTTGACGACTGCCTAATACAAGCGGACAACAAGAAAAAATTGTTAAAGGACTTGGCCTATGCCATACACCTGCTACAGACCTTGGGATACACAGTCAACATCCAAAAGTCAAGACTAGTACCATCCCAAAGGATAACCTTTTTGGGTGCAGATCTGGACACAAACACCCAGATGGCTTTTCTCACAGAAGAAAAACAAAAACAACTTCCAGATTACTTCATGATTCTGACAAGACAAACTCAGCTTACTGCAAGGAAAATCCTGCAGGCCCTGGGTTACATGGCATCCTGCATAATTTTAATCCCACATGCCAGGCTGCATATGAGGAAATTACAATGGTACTTAAGGAGTGTATGGTCTCAACACAGTCACAGTTTAGAAACCATGATACCAATCATTCCATGCCTTCAAAAGGAATTCCTGTGGTGGGCTCAGGCCTGCCAGTCCAACAGAGGGTTGCCTTTCAACAAACCAAAAACAAGGCAGACCATCACCACGGACGCCTCAGACCGAGGATGGGGAGCACACATGGAGGACAAATGTATCCAAGGCCTATGGCCTCAAGGGCAGCTAAGCATGCACATAAACCAAAAGGAAATGCTGGCAGTGAGGCATGCAATCGAGGCATTCAAACCCTTCCTCCAACAAGGACATCTGTTAATAAGGACAGACAACACCACGGTCATGTGGTACATAAACAGGGAGGCACACATTCTTACCCTCAATGCCGGATGGCTATGAATCTGTGGGATCTATGCCTGAGTCTCAATATCCAACTACAGGCCCAATTCGTGCCAGGAAAATAAAATGCACTGGCGGACAGCTTAAGCAGAACTACCATGGATGCACACGAATGAATGCTGCACCCAGACATCTTCAAACTCATAACAAAGACATGGGGAATGCCGGAGATCTGTTCGCCTCCCCACTCAACCACCAACTGAAGACCTTCTGCTCAAGGACATACCACCCACAAGCTTGGAGGGTGGACTCTCTCTCTTTCAGCTGGAATGCCCTAACAGTATATGCCTTCCCACCTCTCCCATTGATGTACAAGGTTCTACTGAAGATCAGGGAGGAACAGCCAAAAGTGATACTAATAGCTCCGGACTGGCCAAGACAACACTGGTACCCACTATTGAGAAGCATGTCTCAGGCAAATTCATGGCCTCTCCCCCTATGGCCTCTTCTAACACAGAACAATTTCAAGACCCTGCATCCCAACTTGAAAACATTGCAGCTAACTGCTTGGAAAATTCCTTAAATTCCAATCAAACTGTTTTATCTCAGAGGGTGAAGGACATTATCCTGGAGGCTCACAGGCCTTCCACAAGGAAAGACATACTCAGCTAAATGGAAGAGATTTCTCATTTGGAGCACATCAAAGGGTACAGATGTCACAATGGCAAACCTAGCACATATCCTAGAATACTTAGCAGAATTGTTCCACAATGGCCTGTCTTATTCTTCCATTAAGATTCATGCTTCAGCAATTTCAGCAGAATACAATGTGGATCCACCCATCTTCTCACACCCAGACAATTTCTGAGAGGGATCAAAAATGTTAAACTTCCAATAAGACCCCCCTCTACCTGCCTGGGATCTCAATTTTGTGCTGGAAAAACTGACACTGCCTGCTTTTGAACCAGCAGCATCAGCGGATCTACAGTTTCTATCTTGGAAAACTGCATTCCTTCTGGCAATCACTTCAGCAAGAAGAGTATCTGAGTTACAAGCGTTAAGGGCAGTGCAGCCTTTTCTTATTTTCCACCAGGATAGAGTGTCACTAAGAACCAATCCTACTTTTATGCCAAAGGTGGTATCTAGGGTATCCTTGAACCAAGCTATTCACTTGCCTAAGTTCTTCCCTAATCCACAGAATAAAGGGGAAAAACTTTTGCACACCCTGGATATACACACACAACTACGCTACTATTTGGACAGAACAAAAACTAGCAGAAAAACTGACCAACTTTTTGTAGCATTTGCAACTGGGGTGCAAGGAAGAGCAATTTCCAAACAGACAATTTCAAAATGAATAGGAAATTGCATTCGCTTTTGCTACTCCTTTCATGGAAAGACAGTTCCTGAAAATATCAGGCCTCACTCCACAAGGGCCACGGCCACCACTACAGCTTTCCTACGGGGGGGGGTGGCTACCAAGGACATTTTAGAAGCTGCTACTTGGAGCTCCGTGCATACATTTGCCAAGCATTACAATCTACCTTTATACTCTAGATCCAGAGCAGGGTTTGCAACTGCAGTCCTGCAGGGGATCTTAACTACACCATCCTTCTCTTAGTACCTCCTCCCCCAGATTGGCTATGGTATTCTACCCATATGTTATGACTGCAGATGCATCCTTGAAAGACATAATACAGTTTTGTACCTACCATAAATGTAGATGTCCGATAGGTATGCATCTGCAGTCAGGATTACCCTCCCTCCTTCCCCTCTGTGGTATTCCTAGGGTGCTTACCCCTCTTTTAGCTAGCTGGGGGAATCAATTATGGTGTATTTGTTTGTTTATTCATGTATATAATTTGCAAATGTTTGGAACTTTTCAGCATTTATCCAAATTTAGCCTTCCTAGAGGGCACCTGGCATCTGGGGCAAGAAAAACTGAGGAAAATGGCGTCTGCTGATGCTTTTATACCCCAGACGCTCTGACGTCGGGGAAAGTGCGACATCAGCCGAGGCCAGACCCAGACTTTGGAATCCGGCCGACCGAAGGGCTGCCTGAGGCAGGACAACCCATATGTTATGACTGCAGATGCATACCTATCGGACATCTACATTTATGGTAGGTACAAAACTGTACTTTTTTGATATTGGTAGCTGTGTGCCTTTTCACAAGCAGTAAGTGCAGTGTTTGACAACCTTGAGACTTTCTAATGGTAACTGCTTCTCTGGCTGATTCTACCTTCACAAGTTTCTCTTGCAGGCCTTGCTTTGGGGTCCATTGTTCATGGAAACTCTGACCACTGATTTTGCTTGCTGTTTAAACATTTACTCCACCTGACTTATTCACAGAAGCTGATCCCTTGCAGCCCCAGTCAAAGCCCATACACAGAGCCAGTAAAGTTTCTCTGCCCATCCCCTTGAGCCATGTCCCTTCCCTGGCTCTTCCATTTCTTTTCATAGCTTAAGTACTAGGGGTGGCGCAGTACCTCACAGCAAGACGTTCACTGGTTTGATTCTCAGATGGGGGTGCCTTCTGTGCAGAGTCTGCATGGTCCTCCCCACATTTGCATGGGTGTCTTCCAGTTGCTCTGGTTTCCTCCCACATTCCAAAGACTTGCATGTGGAGCATTTCTCCCCAGGCCTCTGCTGAAAATGGGCTCTGTTTCCAGTCAGACTTTCCCAGCAAACAAATGTAAAATAAACTGCCCTTGTGGGCCATTATAAGCCAGGTCAAGTTTCCCCTCAAAAGTAAGATTCAAACTTTGTATTTGTAAGGCAAATACCTTGATCATTATGCCAACCCATTTGCTAATGGTGGTACTGTTAGTACTACTGCTGCTGCTCTACCTTTCTGAGCATTGTATTTTAGAAAGGTAAACTTAAGGAAAAAGAAACCAGAATATGCACGCACTCATTCACTATACCCCCCCCCCCCCAAAAAAAAAAAAAAACTCATTCCCTTTAGATTAAGCTCAGACACTGATTTTCTCTTGGAAGCCCAGAGAAGAGAGACTTGGATTCAGCTGACCACAGGCAGGTTGATTCTGATTTACTTTTTTTTCTAGGTTAGTCCCAGTGGGAGCATGGCTTGTTTTGGGGGGAAACCAGCTGGCTAGTTTGGCTATGACATCAGGAAAGTTATTCTCTTCTTTCTGGACGGTGCCATGGAGTCTTTAATATCTATATGATCTGCCATCCATGTGATCTGTAGTAGTTGCCAGCAGTGCAGGCAGATGGGATTGATCTCATCTGAGGGGACAATACCCTGTAATACTGCACTCCATTGTCATTGTTGAAAGATGAATCTCTCCAGTCTTCTAATTTTCCATGAGTCAGAGTGAAGTCTGCAGGGACTTAGTGACAGCCATTGCCAGTTGTGCAAACCCCTCCCATACACACCCATACTGACAGGTTTCCTTTAAAGAGTGACAGTTGGCAATGATTTATATTCTTCTTACCATGTTGAAACTTGGAGATCTCAAATTTTAATTCATGTCTATCCATTTGCTACACCTTGTATTGAAGCCTTTCCCTTGCTTTTCAGGTCCTACTTATGTCTGGGATCAAGGAGTCTCTCACCCCAGACATGGCTCCACCCTTCTGCTTTATTTGCCTTGGCTAGGGTAATGGACAGCAACACATACTTGCAGCCAATGGGTTTGCTAATATTGCCTCTCTGGAGGACAAACTGCATGAATCCCTACTTGATGCTGTATTCAGCATGAGTGGAATCTTGAGAGGGGCTGCAGTCCATGCCTTCCTTGGTGTTTAGTGCACAGCCCCCTTTGTCAGGGATCTACTCCATTTGCTGAAGTCTGGCCCTTCTCACGGGAGTCTGTTTTGTGGGCATAATGGATATAGTATTAGAAATGCTTTGTGGCTACCCAACCTGAGTCTAGCAGACTATCTTTAAATATTCTGTGCTGTCAGAGACTGCAAGGGGAGGGAGTTGATGTCCTTCCATTTAACTGTTGCAGTATTCCTTACAATAGGGATCCCCTACCAAGGGGAGGCACAACATCCGGCCAGTGTACTAAAGCATTTAGGTTGCTAAGGGTACGCTGTATGCCACACATGTTCCCTGCGTGCAGTGTAGGGCGTAAAGGAAATGTCCAGATGTGCCATCCTCTGAACAACTTTGCTGCCAGTCCAAATGCCATCTTCAGTCGTCATTTTGAACTTGCTTAGTTTGTAGGTTCAAGCTATTTTTCAGATAAAGTAGCCCATTGGGGTTTTGTCTTTTTTCCTTTGTCTTTGTTGCTTGTGGGGTCCATATCATCCAGAAAGGGTAAATGTCGGTGCAGGAGACAGATTCCCCATATAGATCTTCACAAGCAGTGTTTATTTTGGCTAGGTGCTTCCCACAGCCATACATCCTTTGCTATTTGCCAGGCTTGCATCAAAGACTCTGCATATTCAGCTTTCCTCCTTAGCCATATATTTAGAAAATCAACGTCTTAAGCTTTTGGCAAAAGACACACCATGGAAGGAACTTCCCACTCCAAGGGTCAGCCGTCCGTGAAGAAGGCCCAGAAAGCTATGTCTGTTTCTTCAGCTGTGCCACCTCCACCAGACATCTCTCATGGCAAGTGAAAGCCCAGATCATCACCTGGCTCCTTTGCTGGATTCCTCTGCCGTGACCCCTTCAGAGGCTGGCATGACTCTGGCTTCTCGCATGTACCCTGGAGGCCTTGCAGATGTCCTCTTTTGATCAGGTGAAACCATGGCTGATTACCTAAAGGGCCTAGGATTGTTCCTCAGATTTTGGTTAGGGAAGAGGTACAGACTACTACTAGAGTGTTGTATGGGGTCTGATCCTTTTAAGTTTTACAAGGCTGACATCCCTTTAAAGAAGAAACAAAGAAAACATGTTTCTCATGCTCCTAAGGACTCGGTGAATGGTCAAATTTTACTCAAGGTTTGTTTTAATGCCCTTATGGCTTTGAAGCTGCCTCGAGGAGTTCTTGTTCCAGCTGCCCCTTGATCTCCTCTTAATAGGCTTAGGGAACAAGATTCATCAAAGGAGGATTTGGATGAGGAATCCCTTGCCTTTTCTTCCTGGATTCCTTTTCTTTAGATTATTGTTCTGAGGAAGAGGAGTTCACTAGTCCTGACTCTCCTTTTGAGGAGATTGCCTTTGGGGGACAATTTCCAGAATGATGGAATTTTTCAAATGGGATTGTGCAGAGGTGTCTGAGATTCAGAAGAGGTACTGCAAGCTTCTGTAAATGGACTCTCCTAGGCCTTAGCCTGTTCCCCCTTCTAGCTGCCTTGTTGGATGCCTTTTCTGCTGCATCTCGGGCTTCTGATTCCAAGATGTTCTTCATCCCACATTGCTGCAGTCCTAACACTTGGGTAGTCCGCTGTCCCAGTCGGCCCGAATACCAAAGTATAAGGCTGACGTCGGTCAGGGCGCATTAGTCTGGCGTCAGGACGTCAGGGTACAAATGCGCATGACCGACGTCATATCCTCAGTCTTTTTTGCCGCATGGTCCGATGCAGAAGCAGTTTTGCGAGTGCAGGTTGGCGTTCTGAAATTTTCTGAAGTCGGAGTTTCAGACCGAATCAAAGTTGGCTAAGTACCCCGTTGGGGAATATTTTGTTTTTTTCTTGCCTCAGTATTTAACCGGATGTCAGAAAAAGTGAATAATTGTATTTCTTGTGGGAAGCAGATACCTCATAGGGATTACCATACCTTGTGTATACCTTGCTTAGGGCCTGAGCACGACTTTGTTGGATGCCGCTCTTGTGCTAGATTTAACAAACGCACTATTAAGAGAAGGCTAGACTGTGCCAGGTTAGTTTTTGGGAAGCGTTGTAATTATAAAATGCCGTCGGATGCTCTGACGGCCGCTTTCAAAAAGCGCAAGGACAAAGCTGCAAAGCCTAGGTTGGAAGAACCGTCTGTCCCGGACGTCGGTTCTTTAGAGGGCTCGGTGGAGCCGGAGGTTCTGCCAGAAGTCTCTCTGCAGTCTCAGGGAGAGACTTTACTGTTGCAGGATGTTTCCTCTCAGGAGGTAGGCCAGGCTGAGGGGGCTTCTCAGGTAGCTGTTCTCCCCTCCCTTCCTAAGGTGGTTAGGCCCTCCCCTTCTGTTTCCAAGGCTTCTTCGAGAGGCAGGCCAGGTTTTACTTCAGTTGGGGTTTCTCCTAGTTCTTCAGGGTCTCTGCCTAAGAAACATATGCTTAAAATGGCAGAAGATTTGATTACTATGATTAGAGGTTCTATGCCCCCTCCTGATAAGAGGCCTAGGGTGGAACCTGAGCTTGAGAGTTTTGAGCAGTGTTCGGAGGCTTCTGAGTCTTCGGCTGAAGACTTGCAGGAGTATCCTCCTTATTCTGATTCTGATGTAGATGATTCTGCTCCTTGGGCTTCTCCTCCTGAGGATTTTTCTTTTTCAGAGACTCTTCATTCCATGAGGGAGCATTTTAAATGGGAAGGTCAAGATTTCTCTGATTCCAGGAAAAGGCTAAGGGAATTTTTGTTTTTACCCCAGCACAGGCCTTTGGCTATACCTCCTGTTCTGGATGTGGTGGAAGATGTTTTTGCAGAGGCTTCCCTGAACCCTGATTCTTTGCCTCCTGCCCCAGTTAAACCGGATAGGTATTATAGGGTGCCTGAAGCTCATAAGTATCTTTTTAAGAGTCCTAGGGCAGACCCAGAAACCGTTTCTCAGGGGCCTAAAGGTGTTAAGGCTTCTGTTGTTAAAAATCCTGTTCCTCCTGATAGAGGCAAGGGCGTTGGATAGATGGGGAAAGAAGGTGTATACTTCTTCCACTTTAGCCATGAGGGCTTTGAATTGCCAGTTCCACATGTTAAAATACCAAAATTATCTCCTTTCACGATTGAAGTCTAAGGTGGATGCTCTGGCGGAAGGTATTGAGTGTAAAGAGTTGCAGGATTTAGTTCATGTTTCTGAACAGGTGGGTAAGCATTCTTTGCAATGTGGTTTTGATGCTGTACAGGCCTCTTCGAGGGTGGCTGCCACTGGTTCTGTTCTTCGCAGGCACGCCTGGTTGAGGGATCAGAATTTGGCTGAGCATGTTAAGACAAGGATTTTAGATGCTCCGTTACAATCTGATGTGTTGTTTGGTTTGCCTGTGGAAGCAGTTTTAAAGAAAATGGAGGACAAGGCTAAGTCTATGCAGACTGTTAAAGATTTTTTGCAGGTTCAGCCTCCGAAGTTTAGTAGAAATTGGCCTACTAAGGGGTGGACATATCCTTCTTATGATTCCCAGTCTAGGGGTAGGTCTAGGCGTGGCAGGGGCAGAACTCAAGGTTCTTTTAGGCCTAGAACAGGGAGTTCACCTGCTCAGTCTTCTGGTGAGGGCAGGGGTCAGTCCTTTCGTAAACAGACCCAATGACCTGCCTTTTCAGCTGCCAGAGCCTTCTCGTCTGGCAGCACCTTTGGGAGGAAGGCTGGCACTTTTCAAAGAAAATTGGAGTTTAATTACCCAAGACAGATGGGTATTGGATATCATTCACCACGGTTACAGGTTTTATTTCCATACCTTGCCTCCTTTCAAAGGCATGCCAGACATTCCTCCTCTACAAAGAAAAGAGGCTCACAAGCAAATTTCTCTGTTACTCCAAATAGGGGCCATTCAGCCGGTTCCTGTGCCAGAAAGGGGCCTAGGATTTTATTCTCGCCTGTTCCTAGTACCAAAGAAGGGGAACACGTGGAGACCAATTTTGGATTTGTCTATCCTCAACACTTATCTGCACATTCCCAAGTTCAAGATGTTGACGTTGCAACAGCTTTTACCTCTGCTGGGAAAAGATCATCGGATGGTAACTTTAGATCTCAAGGAGGCTTACCTTCATGTGCCTATCAGACTAAGTTGCAGGAAGTATCTGCGTTTTCGAGCTGGGAATTCTCATTATCAGTTCTCTGCATTGCCCTTTGGCTTATCTACTGCGCCCAGAGTATTCACAAAAGTTCTGGCTCCAGTGATAGCTTATTTCAGGATAAAAGGCATACAAATCTATCCTTACTTGGACGACTGCCTGATTCTGGCTCAAGAAAAGGAAGACCTTTTTCAACATTTGGAATATGTGATAGCAGTGCTAAGATGCCTGGGGTATTCTGTGAACGAAATAAAGTCCAGTCTAGTACCCTCTCAAGACGTGCTTTCTGGGTGTGAGACTGAATACAGCAGCCCAGATGGCCTTTTTAACCCCGGACAAACAAAAGAATCTGTCTCTCTACTTCCATCAACTATCTCTTCAGTCCGGGCTGACCAAGGACAGTCCTTCAAGCCTTAGGGTTCATGGCATCTTGTATTCTGGTGCTTCCCAATGCCAAACTGCATATGAGGAAGCTGCAATGGTATCTCAAAAATGTATGGACACAGCACTGCCAGGATTTGGACACTATCATTCAAATAATTCCTTGCATTCAAAGGGAATTTTTGTGGTGGGCTCAGGAATGTCACCTAAACAAGGGACTCTGTGACCCGGCCAGAGGCGAGTCAAATTCTTACGACAGATGCCTCAGACATAGCTTGGGGAGCTCATCTGAATGGAAAGTGGATACAAGACAAGTGGCCTGCCAGACTACAGCATCTACATATCAACATGAAGGAGATGTTAGCAGTCCAGTTTGCATTAATGGCTTTCAAGGAGTTACTTCTTCCAGGGCAGGTGTTGATTCTAACAGACAACACAACTGTCATGTGGTACATCAACAAACAAGGGGGAACTCATTCTTATCCTCTATGCAGGCAAGCAATGATTTTGTGGGAGACTGCGCTCAGCTTGCAACTAAATCTTCAGGCAAGGTTTCTGCCGGGAGCACAGAACTCCTTAGCAGATGTGTTAAGCAGGCAAATCATGGATCCCCACGAGTGGAAACTGGATCTTCATGTATTTCGAAAATTGACAGTGTCATGGGGAACTCCAGACATAGATCTGTTCGCTTCTCCACTAAACCACCAGCTGCCAAAGTTTTGCACGAAAAGGTTTCATCACACAGCTTGGAAAGTGGATGCTCTTTCTTTCAGTTGGAAAAATCTTCATGTGTATGCCTTTCCACCTCTGCCTCTCCTCCCAAAGGTACTCCTAAAGGTCAGACAAGACAAGCCAAGGATGATTTTAATAGCTCCAGATTGGCCTCGGCAACATTGGTACCCATTACTGAGGAGTCTGGTAAGGAAGCCTCCATGGCCTTTACCTTTGATTCCACACCTATTGTCTCAGAGGGACGGTCATCTACTCAATGTCAAGCTTCACTCTCTTCATCTAACAGCCTGGCATATTCTGTTTTGAAACACAGCAGGTCTCAGCTTCCTCAACAAGTTTTGAATGTGATTATGGAAGCCAGAAGACCTAGTACAAGGAAAGTGTACGCAGAAAAATGGAAGAGATTTTTATTTTGGAGTGCAGCAAAGGATTTGGAGGTTTCTGAGCCTAATTTGAGTGTGGCTCTTCAATATCTTACTGAGTTATTGGACAAAGGTTTGTCTTTCTCTTCCATTAAGATTCATGCTGCAGCGATTTCAGCTCACTATGATTGTGACCCACCATTGTTTTCTCCTCCTTTGTTCAAGCAATTTCTTAGAGGGGCAAAGAATATAAGACCCCCACGTAGAGCTCCTACTCCTGCTTGGGACCTCAATTTTGTGTTGGAGAAACTTACTCTACAACCTTTTGAGCCTGCGGCTACTGCTGAATTGAAATACTTGTCATGGAAGACTGCTTTTTTGTTGACCATTACTTCTGCAAGAAGGGTTTCTGAATTGCAGGCCCTTATGGCGGTTGAGCCTTTTTTGATTTTCCATAAGGATAGGGTATCATTACGTACTAATCCTTCCTTTATGCCTAAGGTGGTCTCTAGTGTGGCTTTAAACCAAACTATTCATTTGCCCACTTTTTATTCAGATCCCCAAAATAAGGGGGAAAAGATTTTGCACACTTTAGATGTACACAGGCAGTTGCGTTATTATTTAAGCAGGACTAAGGATTTTAGGCAGTCTCAGCAGTTGTTTGTTTCTTTTGCTTTGAGTTCTCAGGGCAAGCCTGTGTCAAAACAAACTATTTCTAAGTGGATTGGGTTTTGCATTGCATTTTGTTATTCCCATCATGGCAAGGAGATTCCAGCTGGGATTAGGCCTCATTCCACTAGGGCTACTGCCACTTCAACAGCATTTCTAAGGGGGGTGGCAACTAAGGATATTTTGGAGGCAGCTACTTGGAGTTCAGTGCATACTTTCTGTAAGCATTACCACCTTCCTCTCTACTCTAAATCTAGGGCTGGTTTTGCCACGGCTATTTTGCAGGGCATGTTGACAGCTCCAGCTTCTTTATGACTTGCCAGCCTCCCTTACCTCTGCTTTGGGATTCTACCCAAGTGTTAGGACTGCAGCAATGTGGGATGAAGAACATAGTACAGTTTTGTACCTACTATAAATGTAGATGTTCGAAGATCCACATTGCTGCAGTCCAATTTACCCTCCCTCCTTCCCCTCTGTGTTTAGGGGTGGTTGTGTGGGTGAGGTTGTACTTTTGTAAATTGTATATATTGTATATATATTTGGTACAGGAGTGTTTGGTGTTTTTTGGTTTTGGCCTTATCTTTTTAGGGTCTTCTGACATCTGGGGCAAGAAAAGACTGAGGATATGACGTCGGTCATGCGCATTTGTACCCTGACGTCCTGACGTCAGACTAATGCGCCCTGACCGACGTCAGCCTTATACTTTGGTATTCGGGCCGACTGGGACAGCGGACTACCCAAGTGTTAGGACTGCAGCAATGTGGATCTTCGAACATCTACATTTATGGTAGGTACAAAACTGTACTTTTCCTGCTCTCAAAAAGACTCATAGGTTAAATAGTGCCTGATTGCGAGTTACTTTATAATTGCCCCCCTGCTGACCATTCTGTGGTGTCTGCGATATCTGACAATCCTTCAAAGTTACTGCCTTCTACTAAGGTGCTTTCTTCTGATAGACAGCAGAACTATAGAAAGACTGGCTAAGAAAGTATATACCTAGGCTACCCTTGCTTTTAGGGCTGTAAATGATCAGCCCCATATGACAAGATATATTTTGCATCTTCTGTTTCGGGCCTATCAGGTTATTTCTGATCTTCACTCTGAGGGGAAGACTTCTGCTCTCTACTTGTTAGAGACTTCTTCCCAGGTGGCTTGCCATTCAATTAAATGCAGTTGTGATGCATCAGATGCTTCTTCTAGGGCTGATGCCTTTGGTTCTGTTTTGAGGATATGTTACTGGCTTCAGCCATTGCCTGATATTAAGGCTCTAAGTTGATGGATGCTCCTCTGGGTAACCAGCATTTTAGTGGTGCTGCTGCAAAATTGTTTCAAGTCCTTACAGGATCTAAAACAGTTTTTTTTCTCTTGTACATAAACTCCAAAGGCATTACTCTAATAAACTGGGATTTGTTTGTAGACTCTCACCCTCCCCCCAAAGGTAGGAAGAGTGGAACTGCTTCTGCTAAGGCTACCCAGACACCGTTTTATTTAACATTTGTTGACCAGGAAACTCAAACTAGGACAGAGCCTATTTTCAGTGGGGGGCCTGGGGAAAAACGCTCCAGCTGCATATCTTTAAAATGTAGGAGGAAACCCATGGGAACGCAGGCAGAACGTGCAAACTCTACACCTAAGGCACTCCAGCCGAGAATCGAACCAGAGAACATCTTATGAGGTGACGACATTAACCGCTGCACCACTGCGCTGCCCTCTTAGCTCAGAAATTTTTTCTAACACACCATGTGCTGTCTGACTATCCTGTTCTTCTCAGCCACATTCCTCTTTCTAATATTTCCCTAATGTTCATCGTGCATACAGCTGCAATCATAACAGATGGGTTCTCCTGCCGTCAGGCGGGTCCTCGGTCGGCCGAATTCCAAAGTCTAGGTCCGGCGTCGTTTGTCGTCGCTTCTTCCCTGACGTCAGTGCGACAGGGGTATAAAGGAACCAGCCGACGCCATTTTCTTCAGTCTTTCTTGCCGCGCGGTGCCCGAAGCAGAAGCAGTTCGCAAGTGCCGGTCGGCCAGCTCCTGAAATTACGAAAATTTTGAAACCGAAGTCTCCTTGAAAGCTAAGTACCCCCTTGGGGAAACTTTTCTTGCCTCAGACCGATGTCAGACAAAGTTAATAATTGTATTTCATGTGGGAAGCAAATACCGCATAAGGATTTCTATTCCCTCTGTATACCTTGTTTAGGCCCAGACCACGACGTCTCGGTCTGTCGCTTTTGTGCTACATTCAACAAACGCACCATTAAGCGTCGGGCGGAGTTCGCCCAGCATTATTTTGGAAAAACATTTAACTGTATTATGTCGTCTGATACTCCGACTCCAGTTTTGTCTAAAAAAACGCAAAGATAAGGACCGACACACGAGGTCCGCGGCCTCTACCAACACCACGCCAAAGCCGACTACACGTGGTCCGGTTCTCAGCGAGGCGCATACGCAGCCCCTGACTGCCAACGACACTTCATTGACGGTGTCTTCTGTGCCCGAGGTCGCAGGCTCCTCGGCCCACACCCCGACTACAGATACCAAAGCCACTCTTGGCATTGAACCTCAAAATGTGGACAGGTCTACCTCCACTCAAGGTGTCTTCAGACCTTCCTCTTCTTTTTCCATCAAGGCTTTCACTAAGTCTAAAGCAGCCATGCATTCTAAGAGACAAGCTACACAGGGCCCATCTCCAGGCCCCATGCCTAAAAAACAGATGCTTAAAATGCCTGAGGATTTAATTACTCTTATAAGGGGTTCTCAACCCCCACCGGACAAAAGGCCCAGAGTGGAGGAAGAATCACCCTCCTCTGATCAGGGCTCCATTATTTCAGAGCACTCTGATGATCAGGAACATTCTTACTCCCCTTTTCAAGACTCTGATGCAGAGGAGTCCATTCCTTCTGTATCCCCCCCAGAGGATTACTCATTTGGGGAAACTTTGCATACCTTAAGGGAACACTTCCACTGGGAAGGCCAAGATTATTCAGATTCCAAGAAAAGGCTTAGGGAATTTCTCTTGCTACCTCAGCACAGGCCTCTGGCTATACCTTCTGTCTTGGACATCCTAGATGACGTTTACTCGGAGGCCTGCCTTAACCCGGATTCTCTGCCTCCAGCCCCAGTCAAGCCTGACAGGTACTACAGGGTTCCTGACTCTCACCAATTTCTATACAAAAGCCATGCTGCTGACCCAGAAACCATCTCGCAGGGCCCCAAGGGAATTAAGGCCTCCACTGCTAAAAATCCATTACCTTCCGAGAGAGATTCCAGATCCTTAGAAAGGTGGGGAAAAAAGGTATATACCTCGGCTACCTTAACCATGAGGGCCTTAAACTGTCAGTTCCATATGCTAAAATACCAACAGTTTTTGTCATCACAATTGAAAAGTAAAATGTCACAACCTGAACAACCAGACTTGAAGGAGTTGCAGGACTTGATGCATAGTGCAGAACAAGTTGGTAAGCATACCTTACAATGTGGTTTTGATGCTCTAGAGGCCTCATGTAGAGCTACTGTTAATGGATCAGTCATACGTAGACATGCCTGGCTCAAGGAGCAAACCTTGCCTGATCATGTCAAAGCTAAATTACTAGATGCCCCTCTACAAAAGGATGTATTATTTGGTGCTAATGCTGAGGAGGTATTAAGGAAAATGGAGGAAAAAGCTAAATCAATGCAAACTGTGAAAGATTTCCTACAGGTACAACCCCCACGTTTCAGTAGAAATTGGCCTCCCAAAAACTGGTCCTTTCCAGCCACGGATAGACCCCAAAGAGGTAGATACAGGCGCCCAAGGGGCAATGGACAATCCCAAGGATCGTTTAGAGGCAGACAATGGCAAGCTCCTACACAAAGAGGTGGTGAGGATAACTCACAATCATTCAGAAAGCAAGCCCAATGACTTCCCCTTTCCATGCCAAGCAAGACTCAAATGGCAGCCCCCTTAGGAGGAAAACTGGCATTATTTTCAAAAAATTGGCATATTGTCACAAAAGACAAATGGATCCTGGACATTATAAACAGAGGCTACAGATTCCATTTTCACACCCTTCCAAAAATGAGAGGCATGCCAAACCTGCCACACAATCAAAGGGCAGAGGCACAAAGGCAAATTACAGATCTCATAGACATGAAAGCTGTTCAAGAGGTACCTACGCACGAACAAGGTCAAGGTTTTTATTCCAGACTATTCCTGGTACCAAGGAAGGGAAAAGATTGGAGACCTATTTTGGACCTATCCATCCTAAACAGATTTCTACTCGTACCAAAATTCAAGATGCTCACTCTACAGCAGCTTCTTCCCATGCTGGGCATGGAGTCTTGGCTGGTAACATTGGACCTTAAGGAGGCATACCTGCATGTCCCAATCAGACAAAATTGCAGAAGATACCTCAGATTTCTTGCAGGTTCAACCCATTATCAATTCTCTGCATTGCCCTTTGGCTTATCTACTGTGCCCAGAGTATTGACGAAATGCCTGGCATCAGTAATTGCCTACTGCAGACTTCAAGGGATAAAAATATACCCCTATTTGGACGACTGCCTGATCCAAGCGGACAGCAAGCACATTCTTCTGAAACATCTGGCTTATGTAATAATGTTGTTGAACTCTCTGGGATACACAGTCAACAAAAAGAAATCAAGGCTAATACCCTCTTGGAAGATAATTTTCCTGGGTGCCAACTTGGACACAAACACCCAGATGGCCTATCTCACGCCAGAGAAGCGGGGGCAACTAACTCAATACTTCAGAGCACTAGCAAATTGCACCAGGCTGACTGCAAGGAAAATCCTGCAGGCTCTGGGATTCATGGCATCTTGCATCTTACTAATCCCATGTGCAAAGCTGCATATGAGGAAACTTCAATGGTACCTGAAAAACCTATGGTCTCAACACAGTCACAGTTTGGAAACAATACCACCACTAATTCCATGTCTACAAAAGGAAATTCTGGGGTGGGCTCAAGCATGCCAAACAAACTCAGGTCTTCCATTCAGCAAGCCTCAAGCAAATCAAGTCATCACAACAGACGCCTCGGACTACGCCTGGGGGGCGCACATGACAGATCGGTGCATTCAGGGCAAATGGTCCCAAAAAGAAAAGCACCTTCACATCAATCAAAAGGAAATGCTAGCAGTAATAAATGCTATTATAGCTTTCAAAGACCTTCTGCAACCAGGTCAACTATTGATAAGAACAGACAACACCACAGTTATGTGGTACATAAACAGGGAGGAACACATTCATATACCCCCTATGCAGACTGGCCATGTCATTTTGGAACATGGCCATGGACTTACAAATCGAACTACAAGCACAGTACTTGCCAGGCAAGGAAAACACGCTGGCAGACAACCTAAGCAGAAATATGACCGATCCACACGGATGGAAGTTGCATCCAAAAGTTTTTACAGAGATAATCCAAGCATGGGGAAGGCCAGACATAGATCTCTTTGCCTCCCACAAAAATCACCAGTTGACAAAATTCTGCTCAAGGATTTTCCATCCAAAGGCCTGGAGAGTGGACGCTGTCTCTCAGTTGGACATCAATGACAGTTTGTCTTCCCACCTCTTCCTCTGCTGCCCAAAGTTCTATTGAAAACCAGAGCAGACAGACCAAAGATGATTCTCATTGCTCCAGACTGGCCAAGACAACACTGGTACCCACTCCTGAGGAGCCTGACGCACTCCCCACCATGGACCCTGCCTCTATTGCCTCTTCTCCTGACTCAGCACAGCTTCAAAACTCTTCACAGCCAGCTAAAAACACTCTATCTAGCCACATGAAAGATTCCTTAGCATCACAACAGACCCTACTCTCCAAGGAGGTGCAGGATGTCATTTTGGAGGCCAGAAGGCCGTCAACTAGAAAAGCTTACTCCGCAAAATGGAAACGGTTTTGTATCTGGAATGATAAAAAGGGCCAGGATCCTGGAAAACTGAATTTACCTCAAATACTACAGTATCTAGCTGAGCTGCTAAGCAGTGGACTTTCATTCTCCTCCATCAAAATCCATGCCTCAGCCATTTCTGCAGAATACAACACTGATCCACCCTTATTCTCTCACCCTCTCTTAAGACAGTTCCTCAGAGGGGCTAAGAATCTAAGACCCCCAAGCAAACAACCAATACCTGCTTGGGATCTCAGTTTCATTCTGGAAAAACTGACCTTTCCTCCCTTTGAGCCAGCTGCCTCATCAGATTTGCAATATTTGTCCTGGAAATCAGCTTTCCTTTTGGTTATCACCTCAGCTCGTAGAGTTTCAGAACTACAAGCTCTCATGGCTGTGCAGCCTTTTATCATCTTCCATCAGGACAGAGTTTCCTTACGAACCAACCCGTCCTTTATGCCTAAAGTGGTATCCAGGGTAGCTTTGAATCAGGCCATACACTTACCTACCTTTTATCCTAATCCTCAAAACAAAGGGGAGAGATTACTACATTCCTTGGACATCCACAGACAACTGCGTTATTTGGACAGAACAAAGCCTTTCAGAAAATCAGAACAGCTCTTCGTGTCCTATGCTATAGAAGCTCAAGGAAAGCCAATTTCCAAGCAGACAATCTCAAAATGGATAGCCCACTGCATACGCTTTTGCTATTCTTTTCATGGCAAAACTGTACCTACAGGCATCAGATCTCACTCCACAAGGGCCACAGCTCCCTCTGCAGCTTTCCTCAGAGGAGTTCCTACCAAAGATATTTTGAAAGCAGCCACTTGGAGTTCTATGCATACCTTCTCCAAACACTACCACCTACCATTATACTCCAAAACTAAAGCAGGCTTTGCCACTGCAGTCTTGCAGGGCATCCTGGCTCCTCCTAGTTCCACCTAGTGCCTGCCACCCCTTTCTTAGCTTTGGGATTCTACCCATCTGTTATGACTGCAGCTGTATGCACGATGAACATAGTACAATTTTGTACCTACCATAAATGTAGATGCTGGAGTGCTAATACAGCTGCAGTCCAGGTTTCCCTCCCTCCTTCCCCTCTTGGGACAGGCCTATTGGCTAACACCTCCTCATACAACCTGATTGGGGTATTCATTTATGGTGTATTTGCTTGCAACTACTGTATTTTGATATTTTGATTATATTGCATTGCTTTATTACACAAATTTATGTATTGCCTTCCTTCTGGGGGCACTTGACATCTGGGGCAAGAAAAACTGAAGAAAATGGCATCGGCTGGTTCCTTTATATCCCTGTCGCACTGACGTCAGGGAAGAAGCGACGACAACCGACGCCGGACCTAGACTTTGGAATTCGGCCGACCGAGGACCCGCCTGACGGCAGGAGAACCCATCTGTTATGACTGCAGCTGTATTAGCACTCTAACATCTACATTTATGGTAGGTACAAAACTGTACTTCCCTTCCTGTTTGGTTAAAGTTTACTCAAGATTCCTAGCTTCTTTCCATTATTCGTCAAGGGTACTACGTGGTCTGGAAATCTCTTCATCCATTCATGAGCATTTCATGAGTCTGTTCCTACTTTTTTAGTTTTCTATAAGGACAGAGTATCCCTTTGTACTAATCCTCCTTTTATGCCCAAAGTAGTGAAGGAGTTGTCTCTCAATCACTGTTCATTTACCCACGTTTTCCCTTCTCCACAATCTGCTAGT
This sequence comes from Protopterus annectens, assembly GCF_019279795.1. Taxonomy (NCBI): domain Eukaryota; kingdom Metazoa; phylum Chordata; order Ceratodontiformes; family Protopteridae; genus Protopterus; species Protopterus annectens. The sequence goes on along the minus strand of NC_056732.1, from coordinate 712,911,760 downwards.
GAGAAGGTTTTCCACACTTGGGATAAGTATAGATAACTCTGAATGTTAAGTTGTCAATCTCGCCTTCATTCTTGCTTGATGGGTTCGGAGCCGATCCCTCGGCTCCGACTCGGCACTTGCTAAGCTCGAGAGTCACTTTTACCAGCTCGAGGCAGCCCCATATCCCATGATGCAAGGCGGTAAGTACCCAGATCTCGTTTGCCGCTTCGCTTATGAGGTCCTCCTTTTACCAGCTCCTGGTAAGTGATTCACTTTTTGGATATTTAAGCCCCTTTTTGTTAAAAAAACCTTAATTGTTAGTTATTAGTTAATTATTTACATTTTGTGACAGAAAATCCCTGTCTCTTCTAATTTTTTTTAGTCAAACTTTACCCATCCCATCCCCTCCCTGTTAGGGTGTGTGTGTTTGTTTATAGGAATACCTTTTGGTATTTTATTTAAGTTAATTTTTTGACTGGTGTGTGTGTGTGTTTTTGTAAAGCACCATGTCAAAGGAGAGGGTCTCAGGTTTTAAGAAGTGTGACTCGTGCTGTCAGAAGATGTCTCTGACAGACGGTCACACTTCTTGCCTGTATTGCCTGGAGCCTCTTCACCTGCAGGACTCCTGTGCTATTTGTCATTCCTTCAGCCAGAGAGTCCTGCAGGAAAGACGCAACAAGCTGATCCTTAGGGGCCTTCTTGCCGGAGGGCTCTCCGGCTAAGTCGGCTCCATCAAAATCAGCTAAATCTTCCAAGGCCCAGGCTTCTGTGTCTAAGCCTGCGGCCTCGGCTCCGACTCGTTCCGAGTCGAGATCGGCTCCGGCTGGAGCCAATTCTGGCTTAACAAAGCCTTCGGCACCGATGGCTATCGGTGCCGAATCTGCATCGACCACTTCGGTGTCGGCTCCGATCGGTTCCGACACCCATGTGGCACAGGCATCGGTGTTGGCTCCGATCGGCTCCGACACCGTTACTTTGGTGGCTGTATCGGCTCCGGCTGGAGCCGATACATCGAGGCTTCCTGTCGGCTCCGAGAAGTCGGCTCCGACAGGATCTATGCTATCGGTTCCGATGGCTCATTCCAGGAAGAGGTCGAGGTCTCCTTCCTTGGAGCCGATACTTTCGGCTCGGCTTCACCTCTTCTTCGAACGGAGCCATCGGAGCCGATCTTCAGGGTCATCCAGACTGTCAGATCATGACCTAGAGAGTGGTCAGTAGATTACTTAAGTCACAGGTACTGGCCCAAATGTTACATAGTCCGTCTCAACAGGCGACTGTTGGTCCACACCCGTTACAGTTCCTCCTTCAACTCTACCCCAGAGCTTGGAGTTGGAGTCTTCAGGAATGGTTACTGCTACGGCTGGAGGACGGATACCCCTTCTGTTCCTTCAGCCTCTACTCTTATCTCCTCTTGAGACCTTCCTTAGAGGGATTCGTGGTCGGGCTTCCATGGTCTCCTCCGAGGGGTGAGTGGCATCGGACCCTTGTCGAACCCGCTCTTCCCCATGGAGCCTCGGCCTTGGTGAGCTCGGCTCCGACATCTGCCTCGGAGACTTCCCTTCGGTGGTCCCTGGAGTTCCTAGCTCTTGGAGCGGGTTCTCTCGGACCTGCCTGGGAGGGCAGCATTCGAGGTGATGAAGAGTGTACTGGCCACTGGTATCAGTCAGCAGTCTGTTCCCGTAGCTCCTCCCTCTATAGTACCTGTTGACATCTCTGCCACTTCTCTTGCTACAGGACCCAGAGATCCTCCGCCTCAGGTTTCCCCATTGGGAATTTGCCCCTCTTCCGAGGATTCTCCTGATGTTTCGGGAGATCCTCCTAGGAAGAGGACTTGTAAGAGGAAGCATGTAGACTCCCCGAGTCTGTCACTTCGGATACTGATTTTGATGAGTCAGAGGGATCCCTAGATCCCCTCTGAGGATGTCTCCTTCTCAGACATCCTAGAACTCCTTAAACAGAGGGGAAACTGGCCCACCAACAATCCCTCTGAGGATGAGTCCGTATACCTAGAGGCGTTTGGATCTCGGCCCTCCACCTCCTGGGTGTCTCCGCCTTCGACCCCTTATGCAGGTTATTGCACGAAGGCGTGGGCAGCTCCTGACTCTGTAGAGCCAGTCCCTAGGAGGCCTTCAAAATTTATCACTGCCCGTGTGACAAGCAATTCCTCACTAAGGGTGTCCCCGCTGATGCCATGGTGGTGGCTGCGCCACCAAAAGGAACTTGCAGATCCTTCCGTGCCGTCCATCCTCCTAATAAGGACTCTAGGACCATGGATAGGTACGTAAGCGGATGTTTTCCTCAGCGACCTTTGCTATGCGCGCTGAATTACCTATGTCACTTCACCAGACTCCAGAGGGATATCCTTAAGGAGCTGGGTGAAGTAGTTCAGGATCTTACAGCTGCAGGGGCTCAAGAAAAAATTGCTTCGCAGCTAGGAACCCTCAATTCCATTGCAAACTCCTCCATGCGGCTAATATCTTATGCTGCGGATGGAGCGAGTAGAGCCGCAGGTACAGGTGTGGCTCTTAGACGCCAAGCCTGGATGCGGCTATGTGATTTTGCGGATCCCTTTAAGGCGTCCTTCACAAATTCTCCCTTTGATGGGTCAGCTTTGTTTGGCCCTCAGGTGAAGGAAACCTTGACCGGGTGCGAACAGGATGGCAAGACTCTTTCTGCTGTTGGAGTCCGTTTTTCCACCCCTTCTAGACCTTATCCCAAAGGACAGAAAGGTGGGAAAATGTGGTTCCGTAAATCCCAAGGAGTCACGCCGGATTCACGTGGTCAGTTTACCCCTAGAGGCAGAGGGGGTAACAACAACAGGCGCTCTAGAGGCAGAGGGGGTCCGAAAAACCAGGGAAACAGAGAGCCTCTCTCTGACGAGCCCTTTCAACATCCCTGAGATGTTGCCCGGCTGTCCCTCCTTGGAGGCAGTCGGGGGAAGATTATCACTGTACCCAGAAGCCTGGCATTCCCTCACTCAAGACAGATGGGTACAGTCGATCATATCCAAGGGTTACATAATTCCTTTCGAGGAAAGTCCCTTCCCCTCAAATTCCCTTCCAGATGTACCACCCGGTCTAAGGGAAATTGCAGAGTTAGAAGTCTCAAAACTACTGCAAAAAAGAGCCATTCAGCCAGTTACAATAGACCATTCAGAGCCCGGAATCTACTCAAGGTTCTTTTGGTCCCCAAAAAGACGGGAGACTGGAGACCAATATTGGATCTCAGCAGACTCAACAAGTCTGTCAGGAAGACAAGAATGGTCACTCTTCAGTCAATTCTGCCCTTCTTACAGAAGGACAACTGGATGTGCTCAATAGATCTTCAGGATGCGTACTATCACATCAAAATTCACAGACGCTCCAGGAGATTTCCCGCCTTTCGGCTGGGGTCCAGTCATTTCCAGTTCAGAGCCCTGCCCTTTGGTCTCACTACAGCCCCCAGAGTGTTCACCAAATGCATGGCAGTGGTCACGGCTCACCTGAGACGTCAAGGATTCCAGGTGTTTCCGTATCTCGACGACTGGCTCCTGTCAGCCACCACCAGGCATCAGCTTATACAAGCCAGGGATTACACAATAAACCTTTGTTCTCATTTGGGCATCTCAATCAACTTCGAAAAGTCATCCTTATCGCCCTGCCAGTCTATTACCTTCATAGGCAAACTTAAACACTGTTCGGATGTCAGCTACCCTTACAGATCAAAGAGTTTCAGACATTCAGAGTCATGTCAGGATCATTCTGGCCAACAAGAAAGTACAGGCCAGAATGGTTCTAAAGGTATTAGGTCTCATGGCTGCGGCCATTACTCTTCTTCCCCTGGCTCGATTCTACATGCCTTCTTCAGTGGATGCTGTTCACACAATGGTCATACCAGCAACTTCCAATGCGTCACCAGATTCTGGTGACACAGACATGCAAAGAGCATCTTGCTTGGTGGATCACATCTCCTCAGGTTCACCAAGGCAGGTACTTTGTACCCCCATCCCCGATAGCCACTGTCACCACGGATGCCTCCCTGATAGGGTGGGGGGGTCATTATCAGGGCAGGATTGTTCATGGGACGTGGCAGCCGTTCGAGTACCATCTGCACATAAATGTCCTGGAGATGAGAGCAGTGCTTTTAACGTTGCAAGCCCTCAACGACTTTCTTCCCGTAGGGACAATTGCAGTCCACACAGACAACATGTCTGTAGTTTGGTATATCAACAAACAGGGCGGAACCAAGTCCTACCCCTTGTGTCGAGAAGCGCTCAGACTATGGCAATGGGCGATCTCCTCTCATCGGTTTCTGGTAGCAACGCATATCCCTGGGAAAACCAACATTGTAGCGGACAGATTGAGCAGAGCTATTCTCATGCCTCACGAGTGGTCTCTCAAGCAATCTATAGCGGAAGAGATTTTTCTGGAATGGGGTCGTCCATGTTGCGATCTTTTTGCTACTCCCCAAAACAGCAAATGTCCAGACTTCTTCAGCCTCTTCCCTCTATCAGGCCATTCCCCCAGAGACGCTCTGACCCAGGATTGGCCCCAGGGACTTCTTTATGCCTTCCCTCCATTTCCTCTGATCCCTCAGGTTATCCAGAAAGCTACCATTTTGAGAGCCAAATTGATTCTCATTGCCCCTTACTGGCCTCGACAGGTTTGGTTCCCGTTCCTCCATCATCATCTTTTGGTGCAGCCGTGGCATCTGGACCCAGTGCCAGATCTTCTGATACACCAATCGGGTCAGCTGCACCGGTCAATCCCTTCTCTCAACCTCACAGCATGGTTGCTCCACTTCCTTCCTTAGCCAGGCTTCCTTTGATCTCTAACCCAGTTAGAGACATCATAGTAGCTTCGCTAAAATCCTCTACCAGGAGGATTTATACAAGCAAATGGAAACGTTTCTCTTATTGGGCTAAGACCAAGAATATCGATCCTTTTACTGCCCCTGTTCAGGCAGTCCTGGACTTCTTAGCAGAGATTTTTCATGCAGGCTCCTCTTCTTCCACAGTCAGAGTTCAATTGGCTGCTATTTCCAATTTTCATGTCTGGATAGCAGATCATAATATTATGTCCCATAGGCTCTGCAGGGCCTTCTTGAAAGGAATTTTCCTACTAAAACCTCCAATCAGGAATCCTCCTCCTCAGTGGGATCTAAATTTAGTGCTGACATCCTTGATTCTTCCCCCCTTCGAGCCAGCTGCTTCTTGTTCCCTGAAATATCTTTCTTGGAAAACTTTATTCCTAGTGGCTATTACATCGGCCAGAAGGGTGTCTGAACTTCATGCTCTTTCGGTTCGACCCCCCCTATTTGGTTTTTCACAAAGACAGAGTATCTTTGAGAACTAACCCAACCTTTTTGCCTAAGGTCGCTTCAAAGAACAATTTGAATCAATCCATTGATCTCCCTGTATTTTTCCCTAACTATTCAGATAGAGCTGAACAAAAGCTACATTATCTTGATGTCCACCGTCAACTTAGATATTATTTGGACAGAACAAAAAAAATTAGAAAATCTGATCAACTTTTTGTTTCCTATGCGGATAATAAAAAAGGCCTTCCTGTTTCTAAAGAGACTTTGTCTAGATGGCTTTCTTCGGTCATCTCTGAAATTTATCTGCTCAGGGGAAAACAGCGGTGCTCAAAACCTAAAGCACATTCAACTAGGAGCTTAGCTACTTCTACAGCTTTTCAAGCTAGACTTCCTTTAGACACTATTTGTGCAGCGGCCACTTGGGCCACTCCTCACACTTTTGTTTCCCATTACAAATTGGACTTGGCCTCCAGGGACAGAGCCAGTTTTGGCTCTACAGTCCTCAAGAGTTTGTTCCATTGAGCCACCCAGGATAGAGGTGCTAGGGACGCGGTCCCATCAAGCAAGAATGAAGGCGAGATTGACAACTTAACATTAAGAAGTTATGTACCTACCATAACGTTCCATGTTAGTTGTCTTCTCTCGCCTTCTTTCTTGACCCTCCCTCCTTCCCTGGCCTGGACAGACCTTGTTATAAGAAACTGTTATGCTGAAGACCATTCAGACCTGGTCCTTCTTCCATCTGTAAGTTTTCTTTCTTCCTTTTGGAAGTATTTTATGCTTGGTGCTGTTGCCCTTTGTCATCAAACGAGATCTGGGTACTTACCGCCTTGCATCATGGGATATGGGGCTGCCTCGAGCTGGTAAAAGTGACTCTCGAGCTTAGCAAGTGCCGAGTCGGAGCCGAGGGATCGGCTCCGAACCCATCAAGCAAGAAAGAAGGCGAGAGAAGACAACTAACATGGAACGTTATGGTAGGTACATAACTTCTTATTTTATTTGGATAAGTCCAAAGCTTTTCGCATATCTGATCAGCTTTTTGTTTCCTTTCATTCTAGATCTTTAGGATTGGCTGTTATAAGCGATAAATGGGTTTATACTTCCTCCTTAGCCTTTTGTATTGGGTTAAATATCAGTGATACCTTCAGACCACACCTCTCATCCTCTTAGAGCATCAGATGTGGAGAAAGTCATAAAAGGGAGGCAAAGGCACAAAACTAAGAATTTTTAAATGCTCTTACAAACGTATAAAGTTGATAAGTTTTGCATTAGCATGAATTTTCTGAAGGGTATGAAGTCAAACTTAAATGTCTGTCATTTTCTAACTTCAGTCTTTAATGATTTGCCAGTAATTTGTCAGAAACCCACAGTTATGAAAAACGTACCAAAATATGAGGCAAAAATCTGGACATCCTGTGGAAATCTGTACAGTTGAGAGGTATGCTTCAGAGATAGGACATGGCTGGAAAGAGCTCTGATAGTCATAGTGAGGCACACCAGCTCAAATTTAGGCTGTGAAAAGTACACAAGTCATTTTTAGTACGTGTTTCAGTGGTAATGAACCATAATGTATTACATCACAAATGGATGTTGAGCTATTGAAGTTTTTCAGACTTTGGAATATCCCTTCACAGGGTCACCATTTCCGCATTGTTGGATGTCAGTAGGGTGCATTGTGTAAAAGGGATGGATGCCTAACAAGTTATTTTGCAACAAAGTGAAAGTCCTTCCACTGTTCCTATCCAAGCAACCAGCAGGGCTGTGGTACCCTTTTAGAGAGTTTTCCTTGGAATAAATGCACAATGTTAGCCTAATTAGATCTATGAGCAGCATTTTCTGCGAGATCAGAGAAAAGTCAATGGCAGGTTTACTTGCAGCCACCTGATTTTCACATTTAGTGCCTTTTCTGCTTTGAATTCTCAATTAATTTTAAGTTTTTAACAAAAACTGTTTTGTGAAGAGTGTGAAACTTAAATGCTTGTTTACAGAAAAAATGTCTTCCTTTAGGACAAGGAACAACTGTCCCTGAAACTGAAGGTGTTTCCCCACAAGTCATCTGGAGTCAAAGAATTCTGAAGTGTCAAACTACTTGAAGGATTTTTCAAGATGATAGCAGTAGTGAAAGCAGCTGTAGTCAGAGCTCTTGGCATTGAGCAGTTTAAAACTATAAAAATCCTGCAAGGGTACTGTAAAGTGTTAACAGAAAAAAAATTGTACCTGAAGTGTGAGATCTAGAAGGTCAACAAAGTGAGACTGCAGTCTCCCCTCCACTTCCCCTTGAGTTTTCAAACAGTGGTGGAAGAGCGCTATGAAAAGCAGACTGTAATGGCAGCTGAAGGACAAAACACTTCAGTCACCCTACTGAGAGAGAGTGACTGCCATTTGAGGTTTTAATGATGATTGGGTCTTCTCCGTTGGAATGCATAGACAAAAAATGGTTGCAGGAAATGTTTTAACCAGGCATTAAAAGGAAATGGTTGATTTGCAAACTGCTGAAAAGGAAATGAAAAAATGATGGAACGGCAAATAAAATGTATACAAGTGACACAGAAGCTTGTTGAACTTGAAGAGGTCACACTGGGAGCTTGTGATTTACAGCAGTATTGATAAAACTCTGGAGGATGTAAGGAGGAAGTATTTTCTTCTAACAGAGCAGTCAGTTTATAACCATTAAAAAGCAGTAACAAAGTTGAACAGGTTTTCTTTCATTTCCTGTATGCAGAAATTTGGCAGCTAGGGAGACTAACTGGCATGTGCATTTGGTCAAGAGAAAGAGTGTGGCCAACTTGGTGAGTAGCCCTCAGACTGCAAGGACTGCTCCTTTCGTGGGCAGGGAATAAAGAAGGATAGTAAATACAGTAAGAAAATGCCTTTGCATATGGACTGGGCTTTCTGTTATTACTAACAGAGCCCATAGAGTAAATAGTCCCAATCTGAGATTGAGAATGCAGCTGAGACCCATACTAATTACTGCAGACATGTCGACTAAAGGAGTAAATTCCCTTTTGGAGGAAGGGAACAGTCTTAGACATGAGTTTATATGCATAATGATTTTTCATTACAAACATGAACTAAAAGAAATGCTTTTCTTCTGTCTGTAAGACTGCAGGGAAACGTAACCTTGTTTCAAGTTATTGTAACCTGCATAACTATTGAGTCTTCTATCCACTTGGATTAAAAATAACCTAAATAGACACCACTCCAAACATAAGATCAACTGATACAGAACAGATTGAGGCAAGAGAAAGTGTGGTGCAAACAGCCAGACACAGAAAAGCAAACTATGGCAACTTTGAGTGATCTTCCCTGTTTTCCAGAAGTAAATGATGGATAAAACAAAGTAGATTAAGCAATTTTCAAACCAGAGGAAGCTGGCAGTGATGTAGGAGAGACTGGGCATTGAAAATTGAATGAGAATGTAAATGTTTGTATATGAGAGGATGTGATCTTAATGAGCATTGCATCCTTGATGATAGCTTAACTACATTGACATTGGTAATTATTGGACAAAATTTGATGTAATACAGGTATTACATGGTAAAACTTTATTTAAAAAAGAAAAGTCCACCCCTTCCTGCAGTTCAACTCACCCTTCAGTATGGTTTCAGTATTCTTTAGGTACCAGCAACATAACCTGTACTTTATAAAGCTTTCATTTTCTTGCCTTATCAAAGGGAAGTGAAAGCCCAGCCACTTTCATATTTTTAAATTTCTCGCGTGCTTTGGGAGAGGAAATAGATCTGTACATACATGTCTGCATGATACACTTGAGAAAGAGTGAAATGTTTTTCCACTGTTTTGGATATTGCCTTCTCTCTTACATAGGTGATTAGTCCTGCTGATGTCAACAACTGATATTAAAACAAATGCTGTTGCAGAGAAAATTAACTGTGCACATAATTGGGAGGGTTGCCACCCTTCCCTCTTTCTCCGGGGCTGTTCTGATTTAGGAAGGTCTGTCTTGGAGGTTGGAGTAAAGAAAAATGACCGATTTCTTTTACAAGGAAACTATTTTACGACTTTTCTCAAGTTTTGCTGAAAATTGACTACATTTAAATTATGTTATATAAAGCGTTATAAACTAACATTGCATGTCAGAGTCTCTAAGATGAAAGTTTTTTCATTAGTCGATGGGATGATATGTTCTGCAAAATCTCAAGTTTCAGCAAGAATGTCCCACTTTGGACCTCTAAAAAGATGGCAGCCTTAATAGCTGGCCATGTTTTTTTATAGGGAATCCACTTGTAAGAGGTGGTGTTTTCTGTAGCTGCACCAGTTTTATAGAAGCTAGATGGTAGTTTTAGCACAGAGAACTAATTTGTCAAGCTCAAAAATGATGGTTTTGATGAAGTCAATGTGCTGCAATCTAACAAATCAAAACTAACTGCAAAAGTGGGAAATTGTAAAACACAGGATTTATGGCTCAGTTGAAAACAATCTCGTAACACAAATTCAACAACAGATGGCTGTAATTTTTATGTACTTAACAGTTTTTGCTCAAGTGTTTTATAAGCCCATTTCAACATTCTGGATAAGAGCACACACCGTCAATCTACATAAACTGGTGAGCAGCAGATCCTGGATTGCAGAGATAACCAGGGTTGCCAGATTTCGTATCGGCAAGGTAGGGACGAAAAAAAAAGTGAAGAGCAAAAAAAAAGGTCTTTAATGCAAAACACAGTACCACATTAAAGATCTGCACTAAACAGATCTGCAGTAAACACGGAGCTTCTCGTGTTTAATGCGGAACATTGCAGTTCCGCATTCAACAGAAGTAGCTCTGTGTTTAGCGATGTTTGATTAGCCCGTATACCGACATACGGGTCAATCAAAAATCGCTAAACACGGAGAGCTACTTCTGTTTAATGCAGAACACAAGAAGCTCCGTGTTTAGCGATTTTTGATTGGCCTGTATGCCAGGTATACAGACCAATCAAAAAAAAAAAAAAACAAAGCGGAGGCTGGCCGGGATTTAAACCTGCAGGGCGGGACTCTGGATCAGGCTGCTGATCTCGGGACAGTCCTGCCCAAATAGGGACGTCTGGCAACCCTGGAGATAACTGACACCTTTGGAACCTTTTGTGGAAGGGTTTGTAAGGGCTTAGGATCACAAGCTGGCAGTCCTTATAAATTCTTGAAATTTTAGTTACTTTCTTCAGCTGGAGTTGCACAACCACTGTGAACAGCTTTTTAAAACAAATGCTCAGAGATGTGTAGGAAATATGCAAGCACTCCTGCTACAGAAGGTTTGTAAGGTACCTGAGAGACTCACTATTGCCGTTTTATCTCAATGGGAAGATGGCATTTCTTTGTTTAGCATGTCTTCTCTAAAGGGACGTTAAAGTGATTCTGGGGCAGAAACATGAAAGCATTAAACCAAGATTACATTAGTGAGGCAGGCCCCATGTTAACCATTTTGTAGGAAATGTTAGTTATATAAACACCTTGAGTGTTTTTTGATGCATTAAATTCAAAATTAAAAATACAGTGGTGGGGCACTGAGATCAAGATGGAATTCCCCTTTAAAGGAGAATCGCACCCACAGACTCAAACGTGTTTATTTCATCATGGTTTGGCATTTACAACACTAACACTACTCTGGGACTATTTACAGGTTTTTAAGTATTTCTGCATGTAATTTCCGTGTCTAACCACATGGAGTCTGGCATCTTGAAATAATTCTGGTTTAGTCTGCCTCTAGATATCCCACAACACAGTGCTTGTCTGTAAAAAAAAATAAATAAATAAATTACATCACGCAGGCCTCTCTCTTCCTAAAGTTCCTGTCACTGCATTGATTTTACATGCATACACTGCCGTCTTTCAGTCAGTTAGGATAACGTAACATTGTTACTTAAAACTATCTTGCCTTCATTCTTCACTGATGTGTTCAGAACCGATCATCAATTCCAGCTCTGCCTATACAAAAACTCGGACTTCCACCAGCTTGTGGCTGTAACACCTATCCCATCATGCTCAGGGAAGATTACTCTGATCTCATTTGTCGCTAAACAAGATCAGGTGCTTCCAGTCAGGCTCTGGTTAAGTGAAAATTTTATTTTTTTCTAATTGTATTTAGTAGTTGAGAATTGTTTTCTTATCTGTGATAGAAACTATTAGAGAGTTGTTAGCTTTATTCTTGGTGAGGGTTTTGCTATTTTGCGATAGTTCGCCTTATTGTTGGCTGTTTTACTGTGGCTGTTGTACCTACCTCTAGGCCCTTTTTTCTTCCTATCCTGGCTATCATCCTTATCCACGCTCGTTTAAGTTAGAGAGCTTGGATAAAAGATACTAGACCTTTTCTGTCATAATTCGTTTACATTTTGTCTTGTTCCCCGAGGTAGCTCGTTTAAGTTAAAGGGCTTCCTTTGGCCCATTTAACGTAAGAGGGCCTGTCTTCCCTTGTTCATGTCTCTCCCCTTTCTAGTGGCAAGTTTTGTTAGACAACTGTCTTAGTTTTTTTTTGCTTTTAGTGTGCTGTTAAAAACAAAATGTGTGTGTGTGTGTGTGTGTGTGTGTGTGTGTGTGTGTGTGTGTGTGTGTAAAATATACACATGCAAACATATTTATTGTTTCATCTAGTTTTTTTCATTGTTGGTAGTACCATTCTTTCAATATGTCAAAGGATTTGAGAGATTCGAATCCTGGTTTTAAAAAAATATGATAAATATAGCCAGAAAATGCCCTTAACAGATGGCCACACTAGTTGATTATTGTTTGGATGCAGTCCACCTTCAGAAGTTATGTGCCTTTTGTCATGCCTTTAGTTCCAGGGTTTTGGTGGAGAGAAAAAATAAACTTTATTTTAAGAAGATTAGTAAAGCCTCCATTTGCATAAGCTATAGAAAAGACCAAGTGCATCCAAGTCTCCAAAATCCCCGTCTTCCAGGTCTGAGAAGTCAGGCAAGAGAACATCCACCTCTGTTCCTCTTTCGGAACAGACAAAAAAGATTGCAAGAGAGTCATCCTCTGACCCAAAGGCTTTCGGGCCCGGAAAACTTTTTCCTCCTTGGCTCCGGGGTCTATGGAGTTTTCAGTTCAGAGCAGGTCCCCTGTGTTGGAGCCTGTCTCCCCGACTTTTAGATCTCCCTTATTGCAGCCAATGAGGTCTCCTACCCTTTCCTCTTGGTCCTCCAAGAGCCTCTCTGACAGATGTTGATCGTGTAGTGAGAAGACTTCTACAGACACCCTCGCTGGCCAAGATACTGCCGACTCCAACCCAGAGGGATTCGGAGCCAGAGAAGACTACCTCCCCTTCATTGATTCATCCTCCAACCCTATTTGTGACTTTAGAGCCGGAGTGTCTGTATCCAGTCGTAGTGGAACAGTATGTACCGAGACCTGCACTGGGATCTTCGGGCCCTACTACCACTCCGACTTGCTCTGTTCCATCGGAGTTTGAGGGGTCTTGGAGCATATGCTGTTCTGTCGGGTCTGGTGAGGAGAGTCTGTTCAGGTAGCTGTCTGATCCAAACTTGCCTCTCAGGGCTTCTGTGCGGGTGAGCTCGGCTCCTACATTGGTCTCTGAGCCCACCGCCTTGGTTCCGGGGAGGCATTTGAGTTCTTAGGAGCCAGAAGTTTCCTCAGATCAGAGCCTGGGGGCTTTCGAGATGAGTGGTATCACCACAGACAACTCCGCTTTCAGAATCTGGTGCTCTTCCCCCTGAAGTGCCAGCAGTTTCTCTGAGTACCATCACATCCACACAGACGTGGAGACAGCCTCAGGATGCCCGACTGGGTGAAGCCCCTCTCCCAAAAACCTCTGTTACCTCTCCAAAGAGGTCCCTCATAAGAGGTTATGCAAGAGGAAACATTTAGACTCCCCAGACCAGTCTGTCACTTCATTTACGGACCTTGATGAGTCAGAAGGATCCCCACGGTCACCCTCTGAAGATGTCTGCTTTTCAGACCTTTTTGAAATCTTTAAGCTGGAAGCCCATCACTCCTTCTGAGGATGAGTCTTTATAGCCGGAGGCTTTTGGGTCTCGCCCTTCCACCTCTTGGATGTCTCCGCCTTTCGAACAGCTCATGCATGTAGTCTTGTCTAAAGGCATGGGGCTCCCCAGACTCAGTGGAACCTGCTCGTAGGAGGCCAGATAAGTTAATCATTGTAGATGCTATGGTGGTGGTGATGGCCACCAAGAAGGAGCTTTCAGAGACTTCCTCATCTGTCCATCCACCGAACAAGGAGTCTCGCACGATGGACAGGTATGGAAAGCACATGTTTTCTTCAGCATCTTTTGCTGTCAGGTCGCTGAACTAATTGACCCAGTTTACTAGGCTTCAGAGGGATCTCCTGAACGAGCTAGGAGATGGTCGCCAAGGTTCTGTAGCTGCGGGGGTTTAGATAAGTTTTCCTCCCAGCTGTCCACCTTAAATTGTGGTAAACTCCATGAGACTCTAATCTTATGCAGCTGGTGGAGCGAATAGAGCAGCGGGTACAAGAATTTTCTTAAGGAAACATTCCTTGGATGCGCTTGTGATTTTGCGGCACCCTTCGTCTTACTTTATTAACACCCACTTTGATGGCTCATTCTTGTTCGGGCCAAAAGTTACTCTAACCAGTGTGAACAGGAAGGAAAAAGTCTCTCTGCCATTACAGTCAGTTTCTCCCTACCTACCAGACCTTATCCCAAAGGTCTGAAGGAGGGAAAAATATGTTTTCAAAAATCTCAGCTTTCCCAGACACGGACAGTGATTCTTCCCCCCGGGGCAGAGGGGAAAGTAACAATGGAAGATGCTGACCATGTGGCAGAGGAGGTCTGCAGAACCAGGGCGGCAGGGACTTTTTCCTTGTTAAGCCCTTCCAGTGCTCCTGAGAGGAGGCCTGTCTGTCCATCTCGGTAGGCAGTCAGGGGTCTCTTAATCTTTGTACCCAAGCGCCTGTCTGGAAATAAGACAAATGGGTACAAACTATCATATCCAGAGGTTATCGCATCTTTTCCCTCCTTAAAAACAAAATCAATCCCAGATGTTCCACCCAGTCGAAGGGGTCATGCAACTGTAGAAGTACAAAAGTTTCTAGACAAGTCATCCAAACTGTCCCTACAGACCAAATTGTATCCAGAGCTTACTCAAGGTTCTTTTTAGTTCCAAAAAGGACATGGGACTGAAGGCCAATTTTGGATCTCAGCAGAATGAACAAGTCCATAAAAAAAAAAAATCAAAGTTTGGATGGTGACTGCAATCGCTACTACCTTTTTTGGGAAAAGACGATTGAATGTGCTTCATAGATTTCTAGGATGCGTACTACCATATCAAAATGGACAGTCGATCAGGAGGCATTTGCACTTTGGCTGGGAGGCGGTCACTACCAGTTTCAAGCTCTGCATTTTGGTCTCTCTACAGCCCCCAGAGTGTTCACCAAATGCATGGCAGTGGTTATGGCTCACTTGAGGCATCTAGGGTTCCGGGTTTTTCCATACTTGATGACTGGCTTCTAACTGCCACCTCCAAGTATCTACTCACAAGAACGAGAGACACCACAATTCACCTTTGCTCCCATCTAGGGATCACCATAAATTTTGAAAAAATCTGCATTGTTGCCATCACAGCATATCATCTGTATAGGGGCAGACTTTGATACAAAAAGAATGCTGGCCAGGCTTCTCCCCCAAAAGAGTTTGAACCCTACACCATCAAGTGAAAAAGCTTCTGACCAAGAGAAATGTGCAAGCAACAGTGGTTCTAAAACTTTTGGGTACCATGGCGGCAGCAATAACCTTGATACCATTAGCACGTCTGCACTCGGTGGTCCATGCAGGAACTACCCA
Source organism: Protopterus annectens (assembly GCF_019279795.1). NCBI lineage: Eukaryota > Metazoa > Chordata > Ceratodontiformes > Protopteridae > Protopterus > Protopterus annectens. The sequence continues at coordinate 712,896,710 of NC_056732.1, read as the reverse complement.
TGTCTCACCATATTTTACAGAAACCTGCAAAAGAGGCCTTTGTTGGTGGCTTTGTTACGCTCAGGTGACCCAAGGCTGACAGTTTTGTTTTTCCACAACCAGTAGACACAGTGACCACAGACGCTTCCCAGATTTGGGGGGGGGGCATTATCTGGGAAAGACATTCCAGTGCTTTGGAAAGATCATGAGACTCACTTGCATATCAACATCTTGGAGATGAGTGGTGATTCTGGCGTTGCAAGCATTCTAAGAGACTCTTCCGTTGGGAACGATTGCAGTACAGACAGGCATGTCAGTTGTGTGGTACATAAACAAGGAAGAACCAAGTCTTACTCCCTCTGTCGAGAGGCCATAAGTGTATGAAAGTGGGCAATCTCTTCCCAACGCTTTCTGATAGCAACACACACATCCCAGGGAGATCCAATGTGATAGCGGACAAACTCAGCAGAACTATTAAAATGTCTCACGAGTGGTCCCTAAAGCTGGAAGTAGTGGTAAAGATCTTCCAGAAATGGGGCCAGGCTTGCTGTGATCTCTTCGCCATGTCCATGAATGCCAAGTGTAGCGGCTATTTTGCCCTAATCCCCCCCCCCCCCGGGGGAGTCCCCAACGGATGCACTCTTACACGATTGGCCCCCGGGTCTCCTCTATGCTCGCCCCTTTCCCTTGATTTCCAAAGTCCTTCAGAAAGCCAGCTCATTGGGAAAGAATATGATACTCGTCACCCCATACTGGCTTCGTCAAATTTCTTTCCCCTTTCTTTGGCCCCATCTCCAGAAGGAGCCGTGGATTCTGGACCCAGTGCCAGACCTGACTCACTCTTCAGGGATGCTCCATCCATCAGTTCAAACCCTCAAGTTGACAGCTTGGCTGCTCCAGTTCCACACACAGCCAGGCTTCCTGTCATTTCCCCTGCTGTGAAACATATTTTGACTTAGTCTCGTAAGGCTTCAACCAGGAAATTATATTCAAGCAAATGGAAAACATTTTCCCATTGGGCGCTTTTCAATGAGGGTGCTGCTGCAGCTACTATTAAGAGTTCAGCTAGCAGCCATATCTAACTATTATATCGGAGAAGTGGGACTAAGGATCATATCCCACAGGCTTTGCAAAGCATTTCTGAAGGGTACCTTCTTGCTCAGGACTCCAGTCAAAGAATCCCCAGTGCCATGGGACCCCTTAACTGTTTTATCTAATCTGATCTCCCCCCCTTTGAAACCTGTATCATGTGACCTAAAGTTCTTAACATGGAAGACAGCCTTTCTGGTAACCATCATGTCTGCTAGACTGATATCAGAACTTCAACCATTGTCAGTATACCCCCCTTGTATAGTTTTCTACAAAGACAGTTTTTCTGCGAACCAACCCTTCCTTCCTACCCAAAGTGTGTCCAGAATCTAATTTAATCAGTCTATTGACTTACTAGATTTTTCCCCAACTATGGCAACTGGGCAGTGTATAAATTACACCAGCTAGATGTGCATAGACAATTACGTTTTTTACTAAAAACAAAAGATTTCAGGAGATCGGACCAGTTGTTTGTATCATCTTTAGACAAAAAGAAAGATGCCCCCATGTCAAAGGTCACACTTTCAAAATGGCTTACAGATTGTATTACGTTCACTTATAAATTCCAAAACAGACAACTTGCAGGAAAGATAAAAGGTCAGTCTACAAGGGCAAAAGAAATTTAGTCTGCCTTTCATGCTAGGCTACCTATAGATTCTATTTGTGTAGCAGCGACATGGGCCAAGCTTCATGCCTTTATCACTCATTACAAAGTAGATTTGGCCTCCTTTGGGTCCATTGTTCTAAAGAGTTTCTTCCCTTGAGCCACCCAGGAAAGATGGTGCTAGGGATGGTTTCCCAACAAGTGAAGAATGAAGGCGAGATAGGACAACATAACATAAAGAAGTTATGTACTCACCATAACGTTCCAGATTTGTTGTCCATCTCTCCTTCATTCTCACGTCCCACCCTCCTCCCCCCAGCCTTTTGCTTCTGGAAGACTGAGCGGTATTAACTGGAAAATAATGTTCTCTGACTCTCTTCACTAGTCTGTTTAGCCATGTAAATATTTTTTGACAAGTACATCTAATTGTAAACAAGATCTGGGTAATCTTCCCTGAGCATGATGGGATAGGAGTTACAGCCACGAGCAGGTGGAAGTCCTCCAGCTTTTGTGTGGGTAGAGTCTGAACTGATAGGTTCCGAACCCAACCAGTGAAGAATGAAGGCAGGATGGACAACAAACATGGAACGTTATGGTGAGTACATAACTTCTTATCTGAAGTTGTTAATCTTCTTCCATTCCTCACTGATGGGTATGCTTCCAAACCCTCAGGACCGAGTTGGCCAAATACCAAGCTAGCATACACCAAACTCTCGAGCCACGGTACTACCCACAATGCCCTTCATCCCATACATCAGATCTTGTTTGACGCACAGCCATATAGCAGCGTTTTCACCGAGCTCTCCAGCTAAGTAGTTTTGACTTGTATAAATTGTGTATTTCTCCAATAATTTTTCTACTAGTGTCTTTCTCATAGTTTAGCTCTACCCACAGGTATTCCTTTTCTTACCATTGTTGGTATTTTCTTGCCTTTCCTTACTTTTTACCACCCTCGTGGTAACTCTTCATACCATTGCTGGTAGTCTTGCCTTTCTCTCCCTCTCTTCTTTTGTCTGGGTGAGTGCTAGAATGTCAGAGAAAAAGGGTACTTCAGGTTTTTAACACTGCACGTTGTGCAGTGTTAAATTACAGAACAGCGACTTGCATTTTAAATGCGTTTATTGTTTGAGCGTTTCGCACCTTTCTGCGACTCCCCCATGTGATATTTTTGAGAGTTTGTCAACGGACGTTGAATGAACGGTGCAACAAATTGATTCTGAAAGGATTGCTTTCCTCTCCTTTCTGAGGTTGTTTCTGCAGAGGTCTCAACCTCTCGAGTAAAGGACAAGAAGTGACCCCGTTCAAACCCCTCTTCACCGTCTGGTGACAGGGGCAAGAAACATCGATCTATGGCCTGTAGATCTTCCTCCAAGCATCGGCTCACTGCCTCGGTGCCACCGATTTCGATGCAGAGCACAGTTTCTGGGAAGTCTGAATTGTCTGTTCCGGGCTCGGCACAAACTACTGAGCCGCTGATTACTTCGGTTCCAACCAGTCTGGTTCTGGACACCTCGGCACCGACCTCACCTTTACAGAAACCGGCTCAGACGACCTCTGATCCGATTTTGACTACTATCCCGATTGTGACTTAGGCTGAGTCCCCTCTCTGTGCCGACCTTACCGTTTACGCAATTCAAATCAGAATCCTCGGCTCCATTGAGTTCCTTACCACAGACCAGGTATTCATCTTCTGTGGATCAGTTTGCCAGACAAACCTACAGTCCCTTTCTGGACCGGCCTGAATCCCCTTCTGGGATATCGGTTAGGTCTGCCAGAAGCTTGTCCGAAATAGACATTGTTCGTCTCGTGGATCAGGTACTGACTGCTAGTGGAATCTCTAGACCCTGTTCCACTTCGGGTGTTGGGATTTTTCCTCCTTCGTATTCTTCTGATGGGGATCCTTCGGTTCCAAGGCCCCCCCTTGCCTGTTGCTTTCAAGGGGACCTTCCTTCGGCACTGACTACTATGATGCCTGAAGCATCTAAGCCCTGGTGGGTGTCAGTTCCAACGGCAGCCCACTTAACTCAACCCCTTGCTTCGGGGGTGGAATATTCGGATGTTCTTCTTCTTTCACTATTGCAATCATTACATTTTGGTAGTCTTGCTGGCAGGTTGCCCTCAGTCAGCCTGATTAACAAAGTCTTGGGTCCTGCGTCAGTTGCTGTCCCTTCTTCCATGACGTCAGGTAGTCAGGGGGTATAAAACATGCAGCTGACGCCATTACATCAGTCTTTCTTGTTGCGCAGTGCCCGAAGCAGAAGCAGTTCGCAAGTGCCTGTTGGCTGACACCTGAAATTTTCATTTTTGAGTTTCAGAACCGAAGTCTTCAACTAAAAGCTAAGTACCCCGTTGGGGAGACTTTTTCTTGCTCCTTACTGGTGTCAGTAAAAGTTAATAATTGCATTACTTGTGAGAAGCAAATACCTCATAAGGATTTTCATTTGTACTGTATTCCTTGCCTAGGCCCTGATCATAACGTACCTGTTGTCGGTTTTGTGCTAGATTTAATCAACGCACTATTAAATGTCGGTACATTTTTGCTTCTAAATATTTTGGCTCATGATTTAACTATCCAGAAATTGTCAATTAGCAATCTGACTACTGCAATACCTAAAAAACGTAAAGAAAAAGAGGCCGTCGAGGTCCAAAACCAACAACGCTTCTCCTAAGCCAGTCGCTAGTTCGCCGGTACTCAGGCGCTTTCGCAGCCCCTGATGCTTGCTACTTTTGATTCGCAGGTCTCTACTGAGACCCATTCGGAGTCCGGTATGCCGTGAGATGCTTTAAGTATTGAACCCGTGGATGTCTCTACCTTCGATGGGTCTGGAGCCGCTGTGCAGGCATCTGCTTCTGAGGGAGTTTTCAGGCCTAAAGATTTGTACATTAAACTGATGCCATCTTCAAAACTAAGGCCAAAATCTACTACTTTGTCTAAAAAAACGACGATTGGGCCACGTGTGCAGGCCCCTATGCCTAAAAAGCAAATGATCAAAATGGCTGAAGATTTAATTATCTTGATGAGGGGTAGCCAACCCCCTCCTGCTAAGAGGCCTAGGCAGGACATTGATTATGAATCTTCTGATCAGGATTCTATTTCTGCTGATTCTTCTACTGAACAGGATTAATCTATACCTACTTATGAGGACTCTGAGGCAGAAGATTCCATTCCTTCTGCTTCTCCCCCGGAAGATTTCTCTTTTGGAGAAACTTTACATACCTTAAGGGAACATTTCCACTGGGAAAGTCAGGATTTCTCTGAATTTAAAAAGAGACTTAGGGATTTTCTTCTTCTTCCTCAACATAGGCCTTTGGTTATACCTACTGTTCTAGACATTGTTGATGATGTTTTTTCAGAATCTAATATGACTCCTGATTCTCTGCCTCCGGCTCCTAGTAAGCCAGACAGATACTACAGGCTTCCTGACTCCTACAAATTCCTTTTCAAAAATCCTACTGCCGATCCTGAAACAATTTCTCAGGGTCGCAAGGACATTAAGGCCTCTACTGCTAAAAATCCTACCCCTTTTGATAGCGATTCCAGGGAGATGGATAGATGGGGTAAGAAGGTTTACACGTCTGCAACCTTGGCAGTCATGGCTTTAAACTGTCAATTTCATATGCTTAAATATCAACAGCATATCATGGGACTACTTAAACAGAAAATATTAATCTCTGACTGTGTGGAAAATAAAGATTTGCAGGATTTATTACATTCAGCTGAACAAGTTGGAAAACATACTTTGCAATGTGGTTTTGATTCCTTGAAGGCCTCTTGCAGGGCTGCTGTGACTGGATCTGTGCTAAGAAGGCTTGCTTGGCTCAAAAAGCAAACTGCCTGGCCATGTTAAAGCAAAATTGTTGGATGCTCCTTAACAGGACTGTCTCTTTGGTAATAAGGCTGAAGAAGTGTTAAAAAAGATGGAAGATAAATTTATTTATTTATTTATATTTGTTGACCGGGAGTGTCCGACTGGATGTAGGTCCATTTTCAGCGGAGGCCCGGGTAGAAAAGCTCCACAGTTAAAATAAAGCTAAATCTATGCAAACTGCGAAAGATTTCTTGCAAGTGCAACTTCCAAGATTTAGTAAGCACTGGCCTACTAAGAACTGGTCTTTTCCAGTCCCTTCGAGAGCCGCTCAAGTCAAATCCAGACATTCCAAAGGCTCCAGGTTTCACTCGCAAGGAACTTTTAGAACAAAACAATGGGGTGCCTCCACCTCCAAATCTGGGAACAAGGCACCTCCCTATGGTAAACAGTCTCCATGACTTCCCTCTACAATCACCAAGCACTTACCTTTTAGCCGCCCCATTTGGGGGGGAAACTGGCACTTCATGCACAAAATTGGCAACTTATTACCCAGGACAAATGGGTTTTAAATATATCCCAGGGATACAGATTTCATTTACATACGTTGCCAATCCCAAACGGATGGCCAGATCTGCCCCCAAATCAGTGGGCAGAGGCCCAGAAACAAGTTTTGTCCCTCATGAACATGGGGGCTATTCAACCAGTACCAGAAGAGGAAAAGGGACAAGGTTTCTATTCAAAACTTTTCCTGGTACCCAGAAAAGACAAATCATGGCGTCCAATTCTGGACTTATCCACTCTAAACACATTTCTGGACATTCCAAAATTCAAGATGCTGACTCTTCGACAATTACTACCTATGCTAGGCAATGATGCCTGGTTGGTAATTCTAGGCTTAAAAGAGGCTTACCTGCATATCCCAATCAGGGAATCTTGCAGAAGATACCTCAGCTTCAAAACAGGCTACTTGCATTACCAGTTCTCTGCACTGCCCTTTGGCTTATCTGTTGCGCTCAGGGTCTTCACAAAGTGCCTGGCTCCAGTAATTACATTTTGCAGGCAAAGAAATATTCAAATATATCCATACCTGGACGATTGTGTAATTCACGCAGAAAACAAGGACATTCTTCTCAAGCATCTGGCATTTGTAAAAAGGGTTCTAACTTGTCTAGGGTACACCATAAACAAAAAGAAATCACAACTGCTACCCTCTCAAAAAATTACATTCCTGGGTGCAAGCTTGAATACAACTGCCCAGATGACTTACCTTACGCCAGAAAAGCAAATTCAATTGGTGACTTACTTCAAACAGGTGGCCACAGAAACCCTGCTATCTGCAAGACAAATTCTGCAAGCCTTGGGGTTCATGGCCTCCTGCATTCTTCTAATTCCATATGCAAAACTGCATATGAGGAAACTTCAGTGGTACTTAAAAAGTTTATGGAGTCAACATTGTCACAGCCTGGAAACAATGATTCCTATCATACCTTGCCTGTAACTAGAGTTCCTATGGTGGGCAGAGCCCTACCACCAAAACAAGGGACTGCCATTCACTCCACCCCCTGCCGCCCAAACCCTAACTACAGACGCATCAGACTATGCTTGGGGGGCTCATCTGGCAGAAAAGTGCATTCAGGGCAAATGGAACCCAAATCAAATGCACCTACATATCAATCAGAAAGAGATGCTAGCTGTACAGAATGCACTGACGGCCTTCAAGGACTACTTTCATCCAGGACAACTAATGCTAGACAGATAACACCACAGTTATGTGGTACATAAACAAGCAGGGGGTACACATTCCTACCCCCTTTGCAGATTAGCCATGGCATTGTGGAACACGGCCTTGACCTACCAAATACAACTACAAGCTCAATTCCTGCCAGGAAAGCTAAATACTCTGGCAGACGAACTAAGCAGAGATTTTATGGACCCACATAAATGGAAACTGAAATCACAAGTTTTCAACATGTTGACACGCAAATGGGGGGATTCCAGACCTAGATCTTTTTGCCTCACCCCAGAACTATCAGTTGGACAAATTCTGCACAATAATTCATCACAAAAAAAGCTTGAAAAGTGGATGCTCTATCATTCAGCTGGAAAAACCCATCAGTCAATGCTTTTCCCCCTCTGCCTCTGCTCGCCAATGTTCTAAATGTCCGACAGGACAAACCAAAACTGATCGGTTGCTCCAGACTGGCCTCGCCAACACTGGTACCCACTCCTGCGCAATGTCATACCTTCGTCCGTGGCACCTACCTCAGACACCTTACCTACTGTCTCAGCAGAACTACCAAATTCTGCACACTCTGCTCCAATCTTTGAATCTTGCAGCGTGACTAATCAACTAATTTCACCCTTGGCATCAGTCAGCAAACCTGTGATGGATGTCATTTTGGAGGCTAGAAGGCTTAGTACTAGAAAATCTTATGCTGACAAATGGAAAAGATTCTGTGCCTGGAACCAATCACAAGGAATTAAGCACAGCAATGCCCAATATTCCTCAGATTCTGCAATACTTAACTGAGATGTTTCACAAGGGTCTATCTTTTTCTTCCATAAAAATCCATGCCTCTGCCATTTCAGCTCATTACAACACAAAACCTCCCCTCTTCTCTCATCCTCTGCAGAAGCAGTATCTCAGAGGGGCCAAAAATTTAAGACCTCCCAGGAGAGCGCCAACCCCTGCATGGGACCTCAATTTTGTTTTGGAAAAACTCTCACCCTCCTTTTGAGCCAGTTGCTACTGCAGACCTAAAATTTCTCTCCTGGAAAACAGCTTTTGTTTTAGCAGTCACTTCAGCTAGAAGGATTTCAGAATTACAGGCTGTTATGGCAGTGGAGCCTTTCATTATTTTTCATCCGGACAGGGTGTTTCTCAGTACCAATCCAGCTTTCCTCACTAAAATGGTATCCAGTGTGGCTCTTAATCAGACCATTCATTTGCCAACTTTCTTTCCCAATCCATAGAACAAGGGTGAGCGGATTCTGCATTCATTGGATGTACACAGACAACTTAGATTCTACTTAAACAGGATAAAATCTCTAAGAAAATCTGAACAACTACTAGTGGCATTTGCTCGGGGGGAGTGGGCAAGGCTATTTCAAAATGGACCATTTCTGATTGGATAAGCCTTTGTATTCGTTTCTGCTCTATGCACCATGGTAAACCTATCCCCAAAGGGATCAGATCTCCTTCCACCAGGGCTGCATCTACTTCTGCAACCTTTCTGAGAGGGGTCCCTACCACCGACTTTCTAGAAGCTGGTACTTGGAGCTCAGTTCATACGTTTACCAAACATTACCATTTACCTCTCTTCTCTAAATCCAGAGCTGGCTTTGCCAGTGCTGTCTTGCAGGGCCTTATAGCTGCTCCTAATGCTGTATAAATCCATCCTCCCAACCATAGCCTTAGGAATCTACCAAAATGTAATGACTGCAACAGTGAAACACGAAGAACATAGTACAATTGTAACACTTACCCTAAATGTAGATGTTCAAGTGTATTCACTGTTGTAGTCCTGGTTAACTTCCCTCCAGGCTCCTGTTTTTCTCTTAGTATACCTTTCCTTTCTTTTACTATGCTTAAAAGCCTTTTTGGTGTATTTGCTTTTGTTTGGAGGTATATTTTTTGTGTTTTACATTATGTACATATATATATATATATATATATATATATATATATATATATATATATATATATATATATACCTCCCCATTTGGGGGGGCACCTGACATCTGGGGCAAGAAAAACTGATGTAATGGCGTCGGCTGCATGTTTTATACTCTTGACGACCTGACATCATGGAAGAAGTGGACAGCAACTGACGCAGGACCCAAGACTTTGTTAATCAGGCCGACTGAGGGCAACCTGCCAGCAGATTACCCAAATGTAATGACTGTAACAGTGAATACACTCGAACATCTATCTTTATGGTAAGTGTATACAACTGTACTTTCCAACCCCAGCACAGACTGTCTTTTTGGTTCCCGTGTCGGGATCCGAGAGATATATCCGCACCGAACCCCTCTCAAACTCCAGTCCGGGAGGTGGGCTTTTCAGAGCGGGGTGTGACCCTGGTTCCAATTCAGTCCTCTTCGGTTCTGGGCTCCCATCTCTCTTCTGGTGGGCCCGCCTTCCGGGTTATGGAAAGGCCGCTGGCGGCTAGCAATCTCCCTCCTTCAGCTACGCCTTTGGTTCCCCCCAACTCAGCCATCACCGGTCCTTAGCAGGGGGCCACTAATAAAAAAGGCACCCGCCTTTCCGAGGCCTCTTCGGACATCCCCACCGAAGAGCCCCTTTGGAAGAGGGTGTGCAAGAGAAAAACACATGGACTCACCTGAAGAGTCCCTTACTGAGGATATGGACTACGATGATGGGGGATGTTCCCCTAGATCACCCCCTGACAATGTTTCCTTTGGGGATATCTTGGAGATTTTGAGTCAGTGGGGTGACTGGAAATCTTCCACCCCTTCCCCGGAGGAACCCGTATTCCTACATGTTTTCCGTTCCCGGCACACTACTTCCTGGGTGACCCATCCTGCAGATGAGTTGGTCAAATTCATTGTGCAGTGAACGTGGAAGAGTCCGGATTCAGTCTAAGCTATCCCCAGGAGGTCAGACAAAGTACTTTCTCCACCAGAGGATCAACCCCATTGGTCGAAAGGCTTGCCAGTAGGTGCTGTGGTGGTGGTGGCGGCCACAAAGAAGGACCTGGCAGAATCCGCCCAACAGGGAGTTCCGGGCAGTGGACAGGTTAGGGGAGTGAGTTTTTGCCGCAGCGACCTTTGCCATGCGTTTGCTGAATTTCCTGGCACACTGTACGAGACTCTAGAGAGACCTTATTTCCAAACTCTCTGGTAGCCTCGCGGGTCAAGTGTCAGATGTAGCACGTGACAGTGGCTTCCCAACTTGCCACCCTTAAAGCGATTTCAAATTCTTCCATGAGTTTGCTCTCTCACGCAACTGAAGGAGCAGCAGGTGCTGGCGTGGTTGCAGCCATGCCTGGATGCGCATTTCTGACCTACTGGATTCCTTCAAGTCTTCCTTTTTGAATACCCCTATTGAGCCTTCCACGCTCTTTGGTTCTAAGGTCAAGGATACTTTGGCCAGGTGCGAGCAGGACGGAACGACCTTGTCTGCCATGGGCCTGCGCTTCTCCAAACCTCAGCGTTCCTTCTCCAGGAACCAGAGGAGTGGAAAGTTGTGGCACAAGAAGTCGCAAGGTTTCTTTTGTGACGCACATGGCGAGGACTCCAGAGGCAGAGGGGGTTCGACAGTGGAAGACTCCCCTTTAGGGGCAGAGGGGGTTACCAGAATCAGGGCTTCAGAGATTTTCTCCGGTAGGCCCCATCAGCGCTTCTGAAGCGTTGCCCAATTGCTTTCTTCTGGAAGCAGCCGGGGCGCATTTCTCTGCACCAAACAGTCTAGTCCTACATTATCGACTATCTATGGGTGCAGAGAATTATCACCAGAGGCTATCACATTCCCCTCAAGTCCTTTCCAAGACCTCAATTCTCCCTTCCCGACGTACCACCCAGTCAAAGGGAGGAGGCAGCTTCCGAAATAAAGACGTTTCTTCTAAAGCAAGTCATCCAAAAGGTCCCCCCAGATCAATGCTGATTAGGGTTCTACTCCAGACTCTTTGGTGCCAAAAAAGACAGGGGACTGGAGGCCCATCCTGGATCTCAGTCGTTTGAATGAGTCAGTCATACAGACCAAGTTCTGCATGGTCACTATTCAGTCCATCCTTCCATGCCTTCAGGAAGGTGTGTGAATGGTGCTCTCTAGATCTCCGGGATGCGTATTACCACATCAAAATGGACAAACGCTCCAGGAGACTTTTAGGTTCATAGGTTGATACTAGGCTATCTGCCCTAGGGCATTTACAAGCCTAGCCAGAGTGTGTTTGGCTTTTGCCACCCTTCTTAGATTGGTTGACTGTGCCTGTGTATAGTAGGTCACAGAAGATAGCCCATTTAAGGTTAGTTTACCGTGCCTCTGTCTAGCAATGACACAGAAGAGATCCCAGGGGTAAATTTAGGATCTCCCATCCAAACGTCAAGATTCTTATTGAAGAGGGTCATTGAGGGGCTCTGTCTGACATGGTTTGGGATTTTGTTCCAGAGTGAGGGGAGCCTCTGGGATATGAATCTGTCCCTCCAGCATGTTCTATTTATTTCTGTGCTGAGGTTTGTCACTGGAGCGTGTAGTTCTGATGGATTTGGATTTCTTGAGGTGGAGCATGTCTATTAATTCTGGGTTGGACATGGCTTTATACGTCAGGCACAGATCGCCTCTGAGTAGGCGGTAAGCAACTGAGTAGAGCTGGAGTTTCTTTAGCCTAACTGCGTAGGGCATCTGAGTCCCTTGATCCTCTTGGTGAGGTACATTTGGGGTCTTTCTAGTTGTAGCAGGTGTCTGGAAAGGTACATCCCAAATGGGGCATTGTATTCAGTTATGGGCCTGATGAGTAGAGGGGCACAATGACCTCTCTTGATCTAGATGTGAACCCCTTCGTGATAAGGTGGGCTATATAGAATGTCTTTCTAACCACTTTGGCAATGTGATTGTCAAAGGAGAGATTGCAATCTACTTGGGTCTCCAAATCCCTAATTACTTCTTCCGTACTTAATGGATTATCACCTACGTGGTAATTTGGGGGCACTTTGTTTTTCCCAAAGGGGATGACTATGCACTTTTTGGCATTTAGCTTTAGGCCATGGCTCTGGCACCAGTTATCCGTCTCTGAGAGATCTTTTTGGAGGATGCTTGTGTCAGCCGGCGAGTCGATTATGGCCCCCAGTTTGCAGTCATCTGCAAACTTTGTCAGCCGTAGTCCTCCTGTGTTAGCCTGTACCTCAGAGAAATATATACCGAACAAGAGAGGTCCCAGGACTGAGCCTTGTGGGACGCCACTTGTAACTGGTTTAGATTCTGACATGGCACCTGCAATTCTGACCATGTGGGTTCTATCCCTAAGCCAGTTTGCAACCCATCTTGTGACATAGGGGTTGATATTTAAGCTGGTGAGCTTATTTATGATGCCCGAGTGGGGTATTGTGTCTAAGGCTTTTGCAAGGTAAAGGTAGGCTGTGTGGACTACCTTCCCTTCGTCTATGGCCTTGGTGACTGTTTCAAAGAAATTGACCAGGTTCAAGAGGCAACATCTGCCCTTAAGAAAGCAGAATTGGGTAGGATCCAGTGTTTGGAGGTTCCCAATGTCTTTGTTTATGAGTTCCATGATGATACGCTCCATAGCTTTGCAGACCAGGCTAGTTAGGCTTATAGGGCGATAGTTTCTGGGGTCTGTTGTGGCACCACCTTTATGGAGTGGGACCACTGTTGCTGTACGCCATTCTTTGGGTACATATCCTGTTGTAAGGCTGAGACTGAACAGTGATTTTAAGTGAGGGTTCAGTTCTTCTTGGAGCTCATGTAAAACGCAGCCTAGTACACCGTCCGGTCCCATTGATGCTGTGTTTTTTTGCTTTGGAGAGGGCAGCTCTCACCTGTGCATCTGTGATGTCAGGGAGGCAACACTCTGTTGGTATAGTAATTTGCTCATTTGGGGGGGAGGGGGGGATGAGCATGTTCTGTTTAGCATTTGCAAAGAAGTTTAGGTTCATAGATTACTACTAGGCTAATTGCCCTTGTGGGCCATTTCAGCCTAGCCAATTACCCCATGTGAGAATCAAACCCTGCACCTTGTGCATGCGAGGTAACCACCTTAACCATTATGCCACCCTCTCACCCTTTGTGCTTCTGGGTGGGAGCCAATCATTTTCAATTCAGAGCCCTGCCTTTTCGGTTTCTCGACGGCCCCCAGTGTGTTCACGAAATGTCTAGCAGTGTTGACAGCTCACTTGAGACTTAACAGATTCCAGGTATTTCCTTATCTGGACGATTAACTCCTTTCCGGCCCCACCGAACATCTATTGACCAGGGCTCTTCGCTGCACTCTGTCTCTGGCTGAGTCTCTAAGTATTACTATCAAGTGGGAAAAAACAAACCTTCAGCTCTCACAACTGGAATTCATAGGGGCTATGTTCAACACTCAGTTCGGCCTAATATCTCTTCCTTATCACAGGCTCCTAAGACTGAGAACAGAAGTACAAGTGATACTCGACCGCAGGAAAGTGTCTGCAAGGGAAGTTCTGCAAGCTCTGGGTTCCATGGCGGCAACCATTCCCATTGTTCCGTTAGCCAGACTTCATATGCGCCTGTTACAGTGGCTTCTTCAAACTCAGTGGATACACAGTCATCATCCCTTGAGCACACTAATCCTCATCACCGCTCTCTGCAAGCAGAATCTCCTCTGGTGGATGAGAATGGACGAAAGTCTTTGGTGTCGCCCCTTTCAACCTCTTCAGCCCAACGCCACGGTGACTACGGACACTTCCTTGATAGGGTGGGGGGTCCACTGTCATGGAAAATCTGTTCAAGGCATCTGGTCTCCTCTAGAAGTCGACTTGCACATCAGCGTTCTAGAGCTCAGAGCTGTGTTACTGGTGTTACAAGCTCTCCCTCCTCTTCTTCCTCTCGGACCGATTGCTATCCAGTTCGACAACGTCTGTGGTCTGGTACATCAACAAGCAGGGAGGGACCAGATCTTACCCCCTTTGCCACAAAGCTATGAGAATCTGGCAGTGGGCGATAGCTTCCAACCGTTTCCTGATTGCTACACACATCCTGGGGAGTTCCAACGTGATTGCGGACAGGCTGAGCAGATGCATCCTGCTTCCTCACGAGTGGTCTCTCATCCCGAGAGTGGCGGAGGAAATTTTCAACAGCTGGGGCTGGCCTTGCTGCGATCTGTTTGCCTCCCCCTCCAATGCAAAGTGCAGCAGCTACTTTGCCCTCTTTCCTCCGCAGGGGGAGTCCCCGAGAGATGCTCTGAATCACAATTGGCCCGCGGGTCGCTTGTATGCTTATCCTCCCATCCCCTTGGTCTCAAGGAAAGCTACTCTGTTGAGAAGCAGAATGATTCTCATTGCTCCATTCTCGCTTCGACAGGTCTCATTCCTTTTCCTTCAGCCACATCTGCTCTGTCCTCCTTGGATCCTGGACTTCCATCAGGATCTCATTTCTCACCCCCAAGGGTTGTCGTCTCCAAATCTGACCATGCTCAAACTGACAGCTTGGTTGCTCCACTTCCGTTTAGTAGCCAGGCTTGAATCACTCTCTTGTCTAGTACAGAATATTATTTTGGCCTCCCATAAACCTTCTACCAGAAAACTTTATAAAGACAAGTGGAAACGCTTTTCCTTGTGGGCACAAGAGCTGTCTCTGGATCCTGTTTCTGTTCCAGTAGCTACGGCTCTTCAATACCTGACCGAGCTTTTCCTTAATGGGGCTTCTGCATCCACGATTCGGGTGCAGCTAGCTGCCATCTCCAGTTTCCATGATGGTTCAGATGGAATTCCTATTATATGTTCTCGTCTGTGTAAGACCTTCTTGAAGGGGATTTTTCATTCTAGACCTCCCATTAGACAACCTGTAGAATCATGGAATCTGTCTAGGGTGCTTCAAACTTTGGCTCTACCTCCCTTCGAGCCGGCTGCAACCTGTGATGTGAAATTTCTGTCTTGGAAGACCTTGTTTCTGGTGGTGGTTACTTCAGCCAGACGTTTATCAGAGCTGCAAGCATTATGCATTAAGAGCCCTTATTTGATTTTCCATAAGGACAGAGTACCACTTCGCACCAATCCCACTTTCTTATCCAAGGTGGTTTCGGAATTCTCTATTAATCAGTCCATTGAGTTGCCCATGTTTTTCCCTAATTATACCAACAAAGGGGGGAGTACTGTCTCCATTCCTTGGATGTCCACAGACAGTTACACTTTTATTTGGACAGGACAAAGTCATTTCGTAAGTCAGATCAGCTTTTTGGTGCCTTTGCGGGCTCTAGAATGTGATCGGCAGTGTCTAAGGTTACCTTGTCTAAATGGCTTGGGGATTGCTTCTCCTTTGTTTATTCTCTGGAGGAGGAATCCGCTCCTGGCTGCATTAAACCTCATTCCACTAGAGCTGTGGCCACTTCTGCTGCCTTTCATGCTAGGGCTTCCATGGATATTTGTGCAGCCGCCACTTGGGCTAAACCCCATACCTTTATCAAGCATTACAAATTGGATATGATCTCCAGGGAAAGAGCTGACTTTTGCTCTGTGGTTCTCCAGAATGTTCTTCCATGAGGGCCACCCAGATTCTGTAGTAGCTAGGGACTCTGTCCCATCAGTGAGGAATGGAAGAAGATTAACAACTTCAGATAAAGAAGTTATGTCTTACCATAACATTCCGTCTGAGTTGTTGTTCTTCTATTCATCACACACTCCCACCTTCCCTTGCCAAAGGCTCCTGGCAGATCTTCGGGTAATTTCGGTGTGTTAGGGCGTTTGCGCAGAGATTACCTCTGCCTTTATTTCTGTTTCTAATATATGGTTCTATTGTATGTTCTGCAAACTCGATCTGAGGTATGAGATGAAGGGCATTGTGGGTAGTAGTGTGGCTCGAGAGTTTGGTGTACGCTAGCTTGGTATTTGGCCGACTGCTCAGAGGGTTCGGAACCATACCCATCAGTGATGGATGATCAACAGCTCAGATGGAACGTTATGGTAAGACATAACTTCTTTTTTTCATGCCGCTCAGTGACTACTTAAAACACAGTACAAAATCCACAGAACAAACTTTCAAAGTGCTTTGTACTGCTGCTGCTTTTTAGAATGGCTAAATTGTAGTCTTTTGTAAAGCCTTAATTGTACTACTTTGACTTATCTCCCACCCCTCTTCACACCCTAACTTCCTTAGCTGTCAAAGTGATAAAGGGTAATTTTGAGCTGTTACCTGCTGTGATTGACAGCTCACAGCAAGAGACTTGACTCGTGCTCTTTCCTTGTTCTATCCTTTACTTTCAGTATGGATATGGGGAAGGACCAGGGAGCTGTGACTTCACAGCATGGGTGGGTTTTTAGGACAGTCATGGTGATGTCAGTTTAAGGAGGGAATTGGCCAGAAAAATACCTGTATTCATTGGCCTTGATATCGATGAATTGGAGACTGCAGGAAGCGTTTCTGGGTTGGGATAAAAAAAAATTTGAAAGTGAAACCACCACAGTACAGTAAGGTACTGTTCTAGTGGAGAGAAAGTCTACTTAAAATATTTTAAATGCTGTATTGTTCGCAGCAGGGACAGAAGTGAAGCATTTAATAGAATCCCTTTGTCCTTTAAACTGATTGGAGTACCCTGTACTTTCATACTAACAAAACTCCTTTGTCTCAAACTGTAAACTGTTTCTGCTGCTTTAATAAAGGCATTGTAACTGTGTGGAAGGGAGGGGGAGAGAAGGAAATGCTAGATGAATGAAAACTGAAGCACATGTAAACACATTGGGATAAGTTGCTACCACTTTTGAAAGTAACTTTTTTTATTACATGCTGTTTGAGAAGTTAATGTTTAAAAAGAAAACCCTAATATATTAGGTGATGGAAACCAACAGATAGCATTGTATAATAGTTAGGTAATGCATGCATTAGGAATGCATGCAAAACTAAGTATGTTCACTGAAAGATTAGATTTACAAAAGTAATACTTCGGAGAAACTGAGGGAAATTTGTTCAACTTCCAGTGTTTGATATAACCGTAATGTTCATAGGTAGGTACTAGGCTATTTGGCCCTAGGGCCTATATAAGCCTAGCCAAAAATGTACCCTGGTTTTCGCCACCCAAGAAAATTATTTTCCTGTGCCCCCATTGAGCAGAGCCACAGAAGTGATCCCTGGAGTTAATTTCCTATTTCCCATCCAATCATCAAGATTTTTCTTAGAGTGCTAATGAGGAGCTCTGTTTGACATAGGTAGTCTGAATTCTGTGGGACAGGAATCTATCCCTCCAGCATGTTCTGTTTATTGTGGTGACAAGATTTAGGTCCCTAGAAGTGTGTAGCTCGGAGGAATTGGGATTTTAAGTGGAGCATGTCCAACAGCTCTGGGTTTGACATAGCTTTGTATGTTAGGCAGAGATCGCCTCTGAGTAGGCGTTATGCGACAGAGTAAAGCTGAAGTTTTTTGAGATGGTCTGCGTAGGGCATATGTTTGAGGCCAGTAATCCTCTTTGTGAGGTATTTCTGTGGCCTTTTCAGTTGTTGTAGATGTCTTGTGAGGGTACATACCAAAAGGGACGTTGTACTCTATAATGGGTCTAATGAGTGATGAGTAGAGGAGAACAATGGCTTCTTTTTTCTGGATGAGAAACTTTTTGTGATGTGAGCCATGTAGAAGGATTTCCTGACCACTGCGGCGATGCGATTATCAAAGGAGAGACTACTGTCCACCTGTGACCCAAGGTCTCATCACATTTTCGGCATTAAGTAGACTACCAGCTGTGTGATAGTTCATGGTTAGAGTTTTTACCAAAGGGGATGACAATACACTTTTTGGCATTGAGCTTCAGGCCATGGCTTTGACACCAGGCATCTGTCTCAGTGAGGCCCTTTTGTAGTATGTCCCACATCATTAGGAGTTTCAATTATGGCTCCTAGTTTGCAGTCATCTGCAAACTTTGTTAGCCAAAGACCTTCTGTGTTAGCCTGTACTTCAGAGAAGTAGATACCAAACAGGAGAGGACCCAGGACTGAACCCTGTGGTACTCCACTTGCCCTGAAGTCAGATTTGGAGTCTGGTACTTTCACAGTGTGGGTTCTGTCCGTGAGCTAGTTGGCAGCCCATCTTGTGACATAGGGATTTATACCTAGTTTAGTGAACTTATCTATAATTCCAGAGTGGGGGATGGTGCCGATAGCCTTTGCGAGATCTAGATAAGCTGTGTGAACCACCTTACCCTCGTCTATGGCTTTGGTGACTGCTTCAGAGAAGTCAATCAGGTTTAGGAGACATGATCTGCCTTTTACAAATCCGAACTGGGTAGGGTCCAGAGTTTGGAGATTACCAATGTCTTTGAGTTCCATGATGATACGTTCCATGGCCTTGCAGACCAGGCTAGTCAGGCTAATTGAGCGGTAGTTCCCGGGGTCCGTCGTGGCTCCCCCTTTGTGGAGTGGGATAACCGTCGCGGTGCGCTATTCAGTGGGCACAAAGCCTGAGGTGAGGCTATGATTGAACATGGTACTTAGGTAGGGTGCCAGTTCATTCTGTAGTATGTGTAGAATGCAGCCTGGGATATTGTCAGGTCTGTGTTCTTGGCGTTGGAGAGTGTTTTTTTTACCTGTGCAACTGTGATTACAGGAACTTTGCATTCTTCCGGTATAGAGATGGACCCTCTAGGGGGTAAGAGAGCGGTAAAGTTAGCACTG
Source organism: Protopterus annectens (assembly GCF_019279795.1). Lineage (NCBI taxonomy): Eukaryota > Metazoa > Chordata > Ceratodontiformes > Protopteridae > Protopterus > Protopterus annectens. The sequence goes on along the minus strand of NC_056732.1, from coordinate 712,877,918 downwards.
AACCCATCTGCCAGGATGTTGGCAATATCGGTTGGTTCTGTATGTTTAGTGCCATTGTACTGTAACTCAGAGCAGATCTGAGTGTTGCCATTGATATTCTTGACATAGCTATAGAATGCTCTGTGGTTGTCTTTAGAGTCAGTGGCAATTTTTTTTTTTTTTTTCGTAACTAGCTTTGGAGGATTTTATGAGGGATCTCAGCTTCTTAATGTGGTTGACCAGGGGAGTTCCTCCAGTCATGGGATTTTACTCTCTTTTTGCAACAGTTTCTTCTGTTGTAGAGTTTGTTTATGGCAGAGGATCACCAGGTTGGCTTCTTTCTTTTTTCTTTTTTTTTTTTTTTTTTTTTTTTTGAGGATAGCATGATCCATGCACTCATAGGTTCGTAGGTTTATACTAGGCTATCTGCCCTAAGGCATTTATAAGCCTAGCCCAGAGTTTTGTGGCTTACGCCACCCCTTATGTTAAAAAATACTGTGCCCATTAGTTTGTTGTGCCTCTGTCCAGCAGTGACACAGAGATGATTCCCAGGGTAAACCTACGATCTCCCATCCACCGGTTAAGATTTCTCTTGAACAGAGTCAGCGAGGTGCTCTGCCTCACATGGACCGGGATTTTATTCCACAACATAGGGAGTCTCTGGGTGACAAATCTATCCCTCCAGCATGTTCTATTTATATCCGTGCTAAGGTTTAAGTCGCTTGCTCTAGTGGATCTGGTAGATTTGGATTTTTTGAGGTGGGGCATGTCCATTAATTCCGGATTGGACATGGCCTTGTACGTCAGGCACAGGTCACCTCTGAGCAGACGGTATGCAAATGAATAGAGTTTCTTCAGTCTGGCAGCATATGACAGATTTTGGAGTCCCTTTATCCTTTTGGTGAGGAACTTTTGGGGTCTCTCCAATTGCTGCAGGTGTCTGGTGAGATACATCCCGAATGGGGCATTGTACTCTATCGTTGGTCTGATAAGTGAAGAGTACAGGGGAACAATGACCTCACTTGATCTGGATGTGAGTTCCTTCATGATCAGGTGGGCATGTAAGTGCTTATAAAGTGCAAATGTGTAGGATTCAGCAGTCGTACCTCTACTGTCCGTCTGCATGGATGTCGTGATGTTTGCCACTTCTGTCTTAATTGTGAAGTTGGCTTTGGATAAGTTTTTTTATGGTGGTTTCCCTAATTGGGGGTGGGGGCCGGGATGTGGATGTCTAGGGTGATTAGCTTGTGGTCTGATCTGACCAACGATGAATTGACCCCTGGTGTGGAACACCGGTTGCCCGTGTTGGTAATGTCCAGATCTAGGATATTGCTGCTCCTGGTCAACATGCACACTGGAAAATATTTTTTCTTATCACATTTCTCAGGGGCTTTAGAGTAACATGTTCTCTGCCTGTGTAGACTGGCATATCGCCAGTACTTTAGAATGCATTCTGCCTTCCTTGACCAGCTTTGCTAATTGCAAGAGGGTGGAGTTGTACCTAGATACCAAATCTTGGCCTTTTAAATTTATAATAGCTGCACCGTCTGAAGTATTTACTGGATAGCTGCAGAAATATGTACTATAGGCAAAAGAAACGGATAAAATGAATCTCTACAGTTTGAATAATATTCATAGAAGCTTTATAGTGTTGCTTCTATGGAGGGACAGTTCTGTGGCATTAAAAATGTGTATAGCTAGTATTTCTTGCCCAGGGCTGGAACTGTTTCGTTTCCAGAGATCATGTTTAGTTGACAGTATGATGGAAAAAGATAGGAAATGGCACAAAAACTGATGCAAACTGATCCTTCATAGTCTCTCTCTTTTAACAAATACAAAATATAGGTTGAGTAAAATACAATCTGATTTACGGACTTGAAATGTAAAGAGAATTGTTGATATTGGAAAACAGGCAAAGGTAGTGGTATGCATTTACATTAGTAAGGCGCAAGTAATGTTAACAGGAAATGCATCTTAATCGGAGGATATTAAACTGTTTATAAAGAAAAGTGAGGAGGAGCATTTCTTTGCTGCAGCACAAGGGTTGAAAGAAAGGAGTCTTAGGGATCCAATGCCCGTCAGCCTGGGATGACATGCTCGACAAGCCACGATGCTTCGTTAGGGACGGCTTGCACCTGTCACCCCTGGGCTTTCGGATATTGGCAAAGGCTCTTGCTTCCCCCATAGTGCCTTTTTTTAGGCAAGGGTCAAAAGACAAACCCACCTCCATAGGTATCACAAGGGATAAGAAACTAAGAGTAATGCTACTCAATGCCAGAAGTCTAAACCTCAAGATGCACACACTCGAAACTCTCCTTAGCATGGAGAACATCGATATCTGTGCAGTAACAGAAACCTGGTTCAAGGCTCTTGAGAGCACCCCAGCACTACCAGGTTATACTCATACCATGCTTTTCGCCCCAAAACTTGGACCGAACCACAAAAGGAGGGGGAGTATCAATATTAGTCAAATACCCACACCTCCAGGTTGGTGGCACAGCACAAAGCATCAGAGACTATCCATGTGCAACTAACAGTGGGTAAAACTGCCTTCCAGTTATAGCCTACTACAGACCACCCTCCCAAACCCAGGAACCCCACTCTGCCTTCCTGAGAACACTGGAAAATATGAAGGTCTCTCCAAACACCATTATATTGGGTGACTTCAACTACCCAAACATAGACTGGGAGCATTACTCTAGCTCCAACACCCTAGACCAAAGGTTCCTAGAATTTATAAACTCAAATGCTTTGGAACAACTTGTTACCACTCCCACAAGAGGGGAAAACATACTGGACCTGATCATCACCAACATGGGGACTCTATGCTCCAGACCAGAAGTGTATCCCTCACTGGTAAGATCTGACCATAAACTAATCTCACTGGATATTCACATCCCGACCCCACCCCCTGCCCAGAAAACCACAGTGAAAAACTTCTCTAAAGCAAATTTCACACTTCTCAAAACCAAGGTGGAATCCTTCAAAGCCCCCGAGCATGTGGAAAATACGGCCCAGACCGCAGAATCCTTTATAAACGCATTCTATGAACACCTTCAGGAATGCATGGATCATGAAATCCCAAATAAAACCAAGACCCAATCCTCCAAAGGCAGACGTCCTGTCTGGTGGACCCCAGCCATAAACAAACTATACAATAGTAGGAGGAAGCTCCTACATGATGGAGCAAAATCCCAAAAAGGGAAGGCATCTCTGATCAGTATTAGCAAAAAACTACGGGCACTCATAAGATCGTCTAAGGCCAGCTTCGAGAGAAAAATTGCACAGGACACTAAGGATAATCACAAGGCTTTCTTTAGTTATGTTAGGAACCTGGGTGGGAACTCCCAGATATGCTCAGAATTAGTCCAAATTGACAAAAAATTCATCGAACCCACAGACATTGCCAACATCCTAGCTGACAGGTTCAGCGCAAACTCCCCCCCCCCCCCACCAAAAGGGCAAATATCTATCCCAGCAGAGTGCTTGCCCCCCTGACATCTCAGATGCTCGGGTAAGAGCCGCCCTCTCCATAGCAAAAAACACAGCATCAATGGGACCAGACTGTGTCCCGGGCTGCGTTCTACATGAACTCCAAGAAGAGCTAAACCCAAACATAAAACTACTGTTCAATTTCAGCCTTACTACAGGATATGTACCCAAAGAGTGGCGTACAGCAACAGTGGTCCCTCTCCACAAAGGTGGTGCCTCAACGGATCCTGGAAACTATCGCCCCATAAGCCTGACTAGCTTGGTCTGCAAAGCTATGGAAAGGATCATCATGGACCTCATAAATAAAGATATTGGGGACCTACAGACACTGGATCCTACCCAGTTCGGCTTTAAGGGCGGATCTTGCCTCTTAAACCTGGTCGATTTCTTTGAAACAGTCACCAAGGCCATTGACGAGGGGAAGGTGGTCCACACAGCCTACCTGGACCTCGCAAAAGCCTTCGATACAATACCCCACTCAGGCATTATAGATAAGCTCACCATCTTAAATATAAACCTCTGTGTCACTAGATGGGTTGCAAACTGTCTCAAGGACAGAACTCACATGGTTAGAATTGCTGGAGCCATGTCAGACTCCAAACCAGTTACAAGTGGCGTCCCACAAGGCTCATTCCTGGGACCTCTCTTGTTCGGTATATATTTCTCGGAGGTACAGGCCAACACGGAAGGACTGTAGCTGACCAAGTTCGCAGATGACTGCAAACTGGGCGCCATAATCGACTCTCCAGCCGACACAAGCATCCTCCAAAAGGGCCTCATAGAAACAGACAACTAAAACTGGTTGCCAGAGCCATGGCCTCAAGCTAAATGCCAAAAAGTGTATAGTCATCCCCTTTGGCAAAAATGAAGTGCCCACAAATTACCACATAGGTGGTAATCCATTAAGTACGGAAGAAGTAATTAGGGACCTGGGGACCCAAGTTGATGGCAATCTCTCATTTGACAACCACGTGGCCAAAGTGGTTAGAAAAACATTTTTTTATAGCCCACCTAATCATGAAGGGATTCACATCTAGATCAGGGGAGGTCATTGTGCCTCTTTACTCATCCCTCATCAGGCCCATAATTGAGTACAGTGCCCCTTTTGGGATGTACCTCACCAAGAGGATCAAAGGGCTCTAACAGATGCCATATGCTGCCCGGTTAAAGAAACTCCAGCTCTACTCAGTGGCATACAGCCTGCTCAGAGGCGATCTGTGCCTGACGTATAAAGCCATGTCCAACCTGGAATTAATGGACATGCTGCACCTCAGAAAGTCCAAATCCCATCGAGCTACGCGCTCGAGAGACTTGAACCTCAGCACTGAAATAAATAGGACATGCTAGGCTTATAAATGCCCTAGGGTAGATAGCCTAGTATGAACCTATGAAACCTATGAAACTATATAGGAATAAAGATGGACAACTGAATAACAGGTGGGGAATATTTATAATTGTTGTCCACGCTCATTAATCTTTGCATTATATTTAGAACTATTAGTTTATACATAAATGTGTATGTAAATGAAGTCGTAATGAAAAAGAACCCTTTTTTGCAGTCAGCACAACTTGGTGCTGGGCTTTCCCTTTTTGTGGGGTCGTATGAGATGACTGGGAATTTAGTTGACATGGGATGTTGAGCAGTCAGTTGGGGAAATGGAGGAAATAAGCAAGATAAGACTGTGTAAACTGTTAATGAACACCGATGTAAGATAAGTGATTGATATTTTGTTCCCACCCTCTCTATTTGGGTCAACCTTGTTTGTGTCAACAAAGATCAGATATGGAAGAATATCAAAAAGGAAATTGGGGAGTGTGTTTGAGATAAGAAAAGATGGTTCGGTGGGGGAAAACTAAGCTGCATGGCCTTATAATATGCTTCCTAATAAGAAAGTCCCAAATCACCCTGTTACTCTTGTCAGCATCAATGTATTTAATTCAGAATATATACCTAAGTAGTACAGTTAAATAGGATTTCACACGGGCATTTGGGCTAATCCAGGAAAAGAATATAAAGAAAATTGTGTACAACCTTGTATGCATAGAAGTATTAAGCATGTCTGTTAGACCTTGGAAAAGAGAATAAAACCAGTAGGTTATACTATCTGTAGTAATAAAGGCACAGAAGAGTGCTGCAAGCATTTGGAAAAGGGAAAAGTTTTTGGGAGCAGATTATAAAAGGTGATGACTTTAAACTAGATGAAGCTATGCATACTTTTTGGTTAGCAGACTCATATCAACTTTGCATACTTAGGACATGGGTGAAGTTCAAAAAAGATATGCAATGGTTAGTAATTCTGTTAAAACATTAATATGTTTTATAAAGCCAGGCTGTTAGTGTAGAAGGGCCAAGCCCTGACTACAGCCCAGGTGACCTGGGTTTGATTAGCAGCTCAAGCTACTGATGGAGAGGCACGGAAGAAATGTGTTACTATCCACAGGGTAGGGTGGTGACGTGTTGCTGTCCTGTGATCCTTGGTGGAGACTGGGGACATTGCACTGTAGGTGTGGTCCAAAGAGAAGACTGGGTGGACATGGCTGAGCTGCTGCAGAGTGATATGTTGCAACAGACCCATTCTGCATGCCCGCCCCTCGGATACAGCTACAGGCATTGAGATGGAGTGGGGAATGAGTACAAAAAATCCCCTTGAACAAAGTGCGAATATCCTGAGACCCAACCCCCCCCCCCACCCCCGATGCCCTTGGTTTCCACATCTGACTCAGCAGGATGACATAGTAACTTCAGAGGAGTTTTAACTGGTTATGGATATGGGGCAAGTAGGTGGTAGTGCTGAAAGGATGATGGGGGGGGGGCTCCCCCCTGAAATTTGTAGCTTGGACTAGAATGCAATTAATACATTAAAGCATGTACAGCAAAATTAGGTATGAAAAGGTAATATGTGGAGTAAATGTTTAAAGGTATTACTTGTATTTGTTTACTGGGGTAGTGCACTGATCAGTATTGACCAAATTCAGACTCTGCTCAAGGTGGTCACTTACAGATTAGTAGAAGGAAACGTGTCTTAGATATTCAGCTAATTTTAAGAAAATTTGGAAATTTTGCATGTGAATCTCAACAAATGTCCATCGGCCCGTGAGACGAGTTAAGCATGTGCATTAACTCATTCACTCCAATGGAACTCAGAGTTTGCACTGTAACTTCCAATGGGCGGAGCCTGAGCCTTTTTACAGAATCAAATTATGCCCTCACATTTCAAAACATATGTTCATATCTCTGGAACCATAGGGATTATGAAAGAAATATAAATGGCAAACCCTTCAGCACAACCAATTTTTATAGTGGTAGTATTCTTTAGGTTCTAGGTCTTAAACGGACTTTTATAAGTCACAGTAAACACTATTTGTAATGTTTTGTAAACAACTTACAATATCTCAGCAACCACTCAAGTTATACACCTACTGTCAGCAACATTTATCTAGCTGAGAGCGTTCATAAGAGGGCTAAGGAGGTTCTGTGTGTTGGTTCTTGATGTTTAGAAAAAGCTGTGAAAATGTCTGAATATCCTAAAAACAGTTAGTTTCTCTCTACTTGCACTAGACATAGGTCAAATATTAATGCAGCTGAGTTTGCCATTGTGTAAGCTTTAAGATGAAATCTTTTAAAGCATTGTACATAGTATGGTTTTGGAATTATTAATGGAAATATAAACCAGCAATATTTGATGCTTAAAGGCATCAGTAGGAGTAAACTGCAAGATGCACTTGGAGGCGTCACTCGAATGTAATGAGTTACAGATGAAAGGTTTGTTGACTAGTCTGAAAGTGGCTAAGGCAGCTGTTCCTAGAAAAAGGAAAAACAAATACAAACCATCATTAAGAGGAGTAAAAAAGATTACAGAGATTTAAAGAAAAATTTAACTGAACTATTAGAGATCAGAAGTAGAACTCCATAGTGAAAAATGAGGTCTGTATCAGAATCTCGAACGATCAGTGTCGAATCTGACATTGCCGACATGTAAACAGCGAAACCGCAGAACATCGAAGAAGTAAACGGAAATCTCTAAAGGGAGATTTCCGTTTACTTCAATGTAGTGTGGTCTTGGAGTTGGAATATTTAAGTAGCGGGGGGGGTGTAGGGGGTGCAGGGATGCTTGACCCCTGCTTAGAGCAAGTAGTTCTGTTTTTTTACTTTATTTCATGTTTTTATTAGGTATTCAATGTTACTGGACTTCGACGATATGGTGTCGATCATATCATATTCGAAGTTCAGTAACTTCGAGTATCTAGTATAGACCTGTAAAATGGACTGTATGGTACACTGTAAAGGTAATTGAGCTTCAGGAGGACATTGACACTGAACAAAATAGCTAGAATGCATATCTGGCTAGTAAAGTAGACTACACTAGTGGATGTGGAGCCACTGGTCCGTGTGTTAAGATTTGTAATGTAGTAAAAGTAAACCATTTTGGCTACTGTTTTACATCAGTTAAGATCATTAGTTAACTTGTGTATCAAACTACTTTTGTATTGAGCAATGGTGTCAAATGATAGTTTGTGTATTAAACTATTTTTTAATGAGCAGTGCTAAATCAAACTTAAGACTAGATAGAATAGTCAGCTGTAATTTTGAATTTACATGTTTAATGGCAAGTTAATGATTGTGTAAGCACTGAATGTTAAGTTGTCAATCTCGCCTTCATTCTTGCTTGATGGGTTCGGAGCCGATCCTCGGCTCCGACTCGGCACTTGCTAAGCTCGAGAGTCACTTTTACCAGCTCGAGGCAGCCCCATATCCCATGATGCAAGGCGGTAAGTACCCAGATCTCGTTTGCCGCTTCGCTGATGAGGTCCTCCTTTTACCAGCTCCTGGTAAGTGATTCATACACTAATACTTTTGCCCCTTTTTCAGTTTAAACTTATATTTATAGTTAAATTTAATAGTTTTACACTAGTTTTAGTCCTTTCCTGACTAAATTTCCCTCTCTTCTAAAACTTTTTAGTCAGGCCTTCTCCCATCCCATCCCCCCCCCCCTTGTTAGGGTGTGTGTGTGTTTGTGAGACAAAATTTTATTTTTTCCCTTTTGGGATTGTAAAATTCTTGGACAGGTGTTGTGTGAGTGTGTTACAACATGTCTAAGGAAAGGGTCTCAGGCTTTAAGAAGTGTGACTCGTGCTGTCAGAAAATGTCTCTGACAGACGGTCACACTTCTTGCCTTTACTGCCTGGGACCTCTCCACCTGCAGGACTCCTGTGCGATTTGTCATTCTTTTAGCCAGAAAGTCCTGCAGGAAAGGAGAAATAAGCTTATTTTGAGGGGCCTTCTTAAGCCGGAGAGCTCTCCGGCTAAGTCGGCTCCATCTAAGACTTCTAAGTCTTCCAAGGCCCAGGCTTCTGTGTCCAAGCCTGCGGCCTCGGCTCAGACTCTTTCAGAGTCGAGATCGGCTCCGGCTGGAGCCGACTCTGGTTTACACAAACCTTCGGCACCGATGGCTATCGGTGCCGATTCTGGTTCGACCACTTCGGTGTCGGCTCCGATCGGTTCCGATCACCATGTGGCTCAGGCCGTGTCGGCGCCGATCGGCTCCGACACACTTACCTTTAAGTCTGTATCGGCTCCGGCCGGAGCCGATGCATCGAAACTATCTGTCGGTGCCGAGAAGTTGTCGGCTCCGACAGCTTCTATAGTTTCATCGGCTCCGATGGTTCCTTCGAGGAAGAGGTCTAGGTCCCCTTCCTTGGAGCCGATACTCTCAGCTCCGGCTTCTCCTCTCCTCTCGGAACGGAGCCATCGGAGCCGATCTTCCAGGTCATCCAGGCTTTCTGACCATGATTTAGAGAGAGTGGTCAGCAGATTATTAAAGTCACAGGCACTAGCCCAAATGCTACATAGTCCGTCTCAACAGACGACTATTAGTCCACACCCCATTGCACTTCCTCCTTCGACTCTACCCCAGAGTTTGGAGTTGGAGTCTTCGGGAATAGTTTCTGCTACGGCTGAGGGACAGATACCCCCTTCTGCTCCTTCAGCCTCTACTCTTATCTCCTCTTCGAGACCTTCCTTAGAGGGATTCGGTGGTCGGGCTTCCCTGGTCTCCTCCGAGGGGGTGAGTGGCATCGGACCCTTGTCCGACCCCACTCTTCCCCTTGGAGCCTCGGCCTTGGTGAGCTCGGCTCCGACATCTGCCTCGAGCCTTCCCTTCGGTGGGTCCTGGAGTTCCTGGCTCTTGAACGGGTTCTCTCGGACCTCCTGGGAGGGAGCCTTCGAGGTGATGAAGAGTGTGCTGGCCACTGGACTCAGCCAGCAGTCTGTTCCCTTAGCTCCTCCCTCTATGGTGCCTGTAGACATCTCTGCCACTTCTCTTGCTCCCGGACCCAGAGATCCTCCGCCTCAGGTTTCCCCACTGGGAAGAACCCCCTCTTCCGAGGATTCTCCTGATTTGTCAGGAGATCCTCCGCGGAAGAGGACCTGTAAGAGGAAACACGTAGACTTCCCCCGAGTCTATCACTTCAGATACTGACTTAGATGAGTCAGAGGGATCCCCAAGATCCCCCTCTGAGGATGTCTCCTTCTCAGACATCCTAGAACTCCTTAGACAGAGGGGAAACTGGCCCACCAATAATCCCTCTGAGGATGAGTCAGTATACCTGGAGGCGTTTGGATCTCGGCCCTCCACCTCCTGGGTGTCTCCGCCTTCGACCCCTTATGCAGGTTATTGCTCGAAGGCGTGGGCTGCTCCTGACTCTGTAGAGCCAGTCCCTAGGAGGCCTTCTAAATTTATTACTGCCCCGTCGGACAAGCAATTCCTCACATAAGGTGTCCCTGCTGATGCCATGGTGGTGGCGGCCGCCACTAAGAAGGAACTTGCAGATCCTTCCGTACCTGTCCATCCTCCTAATAAGGACTCTAGGACCATGGATAGATATGGTAAGCGGATGTTCTCTTCAGCGACCTTTGCTATGCGTTCGCTGAACTACCTATGTCACTTCACCAGACTCCAGAGGGATATCCTTAAGGAGCTAGGTGAAGTAGTACAGGATCCTACAGCTGCAGGGGCTCAAGAAAAAATTGCTTCGCAGCTAGGAACCCTTAACTCCATTGCTAACTCCTCCATGCGACTAATATCTTATGCTGCTGATGGAGCGAGTAGGGCCGCAGGTACAGGTGTGGCTCTTCGACGCCAAGCCTGGATGCGGCTCTGTAATTTTGCAGATCCCTTTAAGGCGTCCTTCACAAACTCTCCCTTTGATGGGTCAGCTTTGTTTGGCCCTCAAGTGAAGGAAACGTTGACCAGGTGTGAGCAGGACGGCAAAACTCTTTCTGCCGTAGGAGTCCGTTTTTCCACCTCTTCTAGACCTTACCCCAAAGGACAGAAGGGTGGCAAAATGTGGTTCCGCAAATCCCAAGGAGTCACACGGATTCACGTGGGCAGTTTACCCCTAGAGGCAGAGGGGGTAACAACAACAGACGCCGCTCTAGAGGCAGAGGGGGTCCACAAAACCAGGGAAGCAGAGAGCCTCTCTCTGACGAGCCCTTTCAGCATCCCTGAGATGTTGCCCGGCTGTCCGTCCTTGGAGGCAGTCGGGGGAAGACTATCGCTGTACCCAGAAGCCTGGCGTTCCCTCACTCAAGACAGATGGGTACAGTCGATCATATCCGAGGGTTACAAAATTCCTTTCGAGGAAAGTCCTTTCTATCACTCAAATTCCCTTCCAGATGTACCACCCGGTCTAAGGGAAATTGCAGAGTTGGAAGTCTTAAAACTACTGCAAAAAAGAGCCATTCAGCCAGTTACAACAGATCATTCAGAGCCCAGAATCTACTCAAGGTTCTTTTTGGTCCCCAAAAAGACGGGAGACTGGAGACTAATATTGGATCTCAGCAGACTCAACAAGTCTGTGAGAGACAAGATTCCGAATGGTCACTCTTCAGTCAATTCTGCCCTTCTTGCAGAAGGACAACTGGATGTGCTCAATAGATCTTCAGGATGCGTACTATCACATAAAAATTCACAGACGCTCCAGGAGATTTCTCCGCTTTCGGCTGGGGTCCAGTCATTTCCAATTCAGAGCCCTCCCCTTTGGTCTCACTACAGCCCCCAGAGTGTTCACCAAATGTATGGCAGTGGTCACGGCTCACCTGAGACGTCAAGGATTCCAGGTGTTTCCGTATCTCGACGACTGGCTCCTTTCAGCCACCACCAGGCATCAGCTTGTTCAAGCCAGGGATTACACAATAAATCTTTGTTCTCAATTGGGCATCTCGATCAACTCCGAAATATCATCCTTATTGCCCTGCCAGTCTATTACTTTCATAGGCGCAAACTTAAACACTGTTCGGATGTCAGCTACCCTTACAGATCAAAGAATTTCAGATATTCAAAGTCACGTCAGGATCATTCTAGCCAACAAGAAGGTACAGGCCAGAATGGTTCTAAAGGTGTTAGGCCTCATGGCTGCAGCCATTACTCTTCTTCCCCTGGCTCGCTTCTACATGCGCCTTCTTCAATGGATGTTGTTCACTCAGTGGTCTTACCAACAACTTCCAATGCGTCACCAAATTCTGGTGACACAGATTTGCAAGAATCATCTTGCTTGGTGGATCACTTCTCCCCAGATTCACCAAGGCAGACACTTTGTACCCCCATCCCCCATAGCCACTGTCACCACGGATGCCTCCCTGATCGGGTGGGGGGGTCATTATCAGGGCAGGATGGTTCATGGGACATGGCAGCCTTTCGAATACCACCTGCACATAAATGTCCTAGAGATGAGAGCAGTGCTTTTAACGTTGCAAGCCCTCAACGACTTTCTTCCCGTAGGGACAATTGCAGTCCACACAGACAACATGTCTGTAGTTTGGTATATCAACAAACAGGGCGGAACCAAGTCCTACCCCTTGTGTCGAGAAGCGCTCAGACTTTGGCAATGGGCGATCTCCTCTCATCGGTTTCTGGTAGCAACGCACATCCCTGGGAAAACCAACATTTTAGCGGACAGATTGAGCAGAGCTATTCTCATGCCTCACGAGTGGTGTCTCAAGCAATCTATAGTGGAAGAGATTTTTCTGGAATGGGGTCGCCCATGTTGCGATCTTTTTGCTACTCCCCAAAACAGCAAATGCCCAGACTTCTTTTCTCTCTTCCCACTGCCAGGCCATCCCCCCAGAGACGCTCTGACCCAGGATTGGCCTCAGGGACTTCTTTATGCCTTTCCTCCTTTTCCTCTGATCCCTCAAGTTATCCAGAAAGCAACCGTTTTGAGAGCCAAATTGATTCTCATTGCTCCTTATTGGCCTCGACAAATTTGGTTTCCATTCCTCCATCGTCACCTTTTGGTGCAGCCGTGGCATCTGGACCCAGTGCCAGATCTTCTGATTCACCAATCCGGTCAGCTGCACTGGTCTATCCCTTCTCTCAACCTCACAGCATGGCTGCTCCACTTCCTTCCTTAGCCAGGCTTCCTATGCTCTCTAACCCTGTTAGAGACATCCTAGTAGCTTCATTAAAATCCTCTACCAGGAGGATTTACACAAGCAAATGGAAACGTTTCTCTTATTGGGCTAAAGCCAAGAATATTGATCCCTTCACTGCTCCAGTTCAAGCAGTTTTGGATTATTTAGCGGAGATTTTTCATGCGGGCTCCTCTTCTTCCACAGTTAGAGTTCAGTTGGCTGCTATCTCGAACTTTCATGTCGGGTTCGCAGATCACAACATTATGTCCCACAGGCTTTGTGTAGAGCCTTCTTGAAAGGAATTTTCCTCCTGAAGCCTCCAGTCAGGAGTCGTCCTCCTCAGTGGGACCTAAATTTAGTGCTGACATCCTTGATTCTTCCCCCCTTCGAGCCAGCTGTTTCTTGTTCCCTGAAATTTCTGTCATGGAAAACTTTATTCCTGGTAGCTATTACATCGGCTAGGAGGGTGTCTGAACTTCATGCTCTATCTGTTCGCCCCCCCTATTTGGTCTTCCACAAAGACAGAGTATCATTGAGAACTAACCCGACCTTTTTGCCTAAGGTCGCCTCAAAGACTAATTTGAATCAATCCATTGATCTCCCTGTATTTTTTCCAAACTATTCAAACAGATCGGAACAAAAACTACATTATCTTGATGTCCACCGCCAACTCAGATATTATTTGGACAGGACAAAATAATTCAGGAAATCCGATCAACTCTTTGTTTCCTATGCTGATAACAAGAAAGGCCTTCCTGTCTCAAAAGTGACCTTATCTAGATGGCTTTCTTCTCAAAAGTGACCTTATCTAGATGGCTTTCTTCTGTCATCTCTGAAATTTATCGGCTCAGGGGAAAACAGCTGTGCTCAAAACCTAAAGCACATTCAACCAGAAGTTTAGCTACTTCTACAGCCTTTCAAGCTAGACTTCCTTTAGACACTATTTGTGCAGCGGCCACTTGGGCCACTCCTCATACTTTTGTTTCCCATTACAAATTGGATTTGGCCTCCAGGGACAGAGCCAGTTTTGGCTCTACAGTCCTCAAGAGTCTGTTCCATTGAGCCACCCAGGATAGAGGTGCTAGGGACGCGGTCCCATCAAGCAAGAATGAAGGCGAGATTGACAACTTAACATTGAGAAGTTATGTACCTACCATAACGTTCCATGTTAGTTGTCTTCTCGCCTTCTTTCTTGCGACCCTCCCTCCTTCCCCCAGGCCTGGACAGACCTTTCTCTACAGAGAATGATAGTTCTGAAGACCATACAGAGCTGGTCCTTCTACCATCCTGCAGGTTTTTCTCTTCTTCTTTCTTCCTTTGGGAAGTTTTTATGCTAGGTGCTATTGCCCTTTTGTCATCAAACGAGATCTGGGTACTTACCGCCTTGCATCATGGGATATGGGGCTGCCTCGAGCTGGTAAAAGTGACTCTCGAGCTTAGCCAGTGCCGAGTCGGAGCCGAGGATCGGCTCCGAACCCATCAAGCAAGAAAGAAGGCGAGAGAAGACAACTAACATGGAACGTTATGGTAGGTACATAACTTCTCATTCTATGACATGCTAACAGTTTTATATATATTGTATAAGTATATAGTTATAAAATGGTTGTATCGGCAATCTGCTCTGAAGTCACAGTTGCACCATACAAGGGTTAATCCTGCAAGGGCCAAAGGGCACCAGCTGTGCTGCAGACTTGACTCGGTCTCCATCTTGATATCCCTGCACCACAGTGCCCCTTAGGATGCTTGCAAGCTTTGCAGAAAATGTGGTGTTTCACAATTGGATGCCGGTTCCCACGCACCCCCTATTGAGTTCCCCATGCAGTGAAAAGCCACCTTAGTAAGGATTTACAGCTGTTTTGTTAGTTTTCTTCCCTTGTCCTGTAGAGCTTGCCCTCTCTCTCTCTCTCTCTCCTTTTTTGAAAAAAATCTAAACAGTCCAAGCCTCCATTTCGCCGGTAGTCATGATTCCTTATGCCTCAGTTCCATCAATGCTTTCCTTGGCCATCTCAGTCTTTGACTGCAAGCTTTTAAATGCAGAATGTATTGGTATGTAGAAGAAGGTCCATTTGCCTCCACAACCACTCTGTTTACCCTGTACCTCTTGTACTTACCCAACATCAAAAAGAATGATTTCAGAGAGTTCTTTTCCTACATAGACACACGAGTAGCATTTTTTGTCCAGATGCACTTGCTGGTTGTAATACATGTTGTCTTTATTTTCTGGTTGTAGTAGTCTCTCCTCCCCACCCCAATCCACACGCAAAAAAAAAAAGTCTTGCCTGTGTGGGAACACTTCAGCTGGGGAACCAGAAAGTTGCCATTTTCTCACATGCGTTACTTTGATTTTTGTAATGGAAGATCCAAAGCCAGACTCTGTTCTTCCAGTTATGCAGGTTGTCAAGGTTTCCTTTATAAGCATTTTTAGATTGCAACATCACAGCCACTGTCAGTGTAGAAGCCTGACCATTTTTTTACTAGGTGGAGTTGAAATATAGCTCTACAAATCCCCTGTGGTCATTCTACCATCGTTTCTTTACACACGACAAGGTCAAAACTGGTGCCACAAATGATCTGTTTAGCCTGGCTTCCAGAGTACATTGTGCGTTTCAGCTTTAGGATGCAAGTTATTACTGTAGTTGTAGGTTCTAGTTGAGTGTTAAGTTAGAGGTCAGTATCTGAGTATTTCTTGCAACAAATTCCACATGGGCTTTTCATAGCATTTATTATGTTTGAGCATAGAACGTAATGTCTCCTTTCCATCTCTATTTTGTGAGCTTTAGTCAGAACTTCAAATGGAGTGCAGTAAATCTGTAAGACTACCTACATTAGAAAAAAAAACTACATGCCTTACCCCAGGGCTAGCATGGTATCTGCCAGGTAGTTTGTAGGCAAATTAACAAACCTGGTTATAGCCTTTAAAAAAAAAAAAACTCCACACCAGGAGTAAGGTGGTGCAGCGGTTAGCGTTGTCGTCTCACAGCAAGAGGTTCTCCCGTTTGATTCTCGGTTGGAGCGCCTTCTGTATGGAGTCAGCGTGTGTCCTCCCCATGGTCGAGTGATGTATAAACACATGCAGGTAGGTGCTTGGCGTGAATGGGTGTGCCTTCTTTTAAGGTTGGGCATCGAGCTGGCAACTCGGCACTGAAAAAATCCACTGCCAATCATTAGCGGACTGGAGTTCCGCTGTGACTACCCCTAACTGGGAAAAGCTGAAAGACATTACTTTAGCAGGAGCAACAGTGGGAGGTACCAATGGCATACTGATAGCATCACAAGGCCTTCTAGGCTTGAGGGCATCCAATGAGGTGCTTTTATAGTCCTCGTCTACACTCCTGCGTGCACCATAGTATCTTGAGGCTCATGTGAAGGCTGCTGTGCTATTGGGAGAAAGCATGTCTTCCTGAGCCTAAGTCTTTTAGATGTCTCTCCAGTGGTATCTGGTTCCAACACCTTTGTCCTGATAACACAGCAAGTGGTGTACCCTCAGCACTCGTATGCTAGGACATCCTCATTTCCCTTATTGATGTCTTTAGCACCTACTCAAGAGTTGAAAGGCAGCCATTACCTCTAGATGCAGACTAAAGGTCCCAGAACCCCAGATGTGCCATCTTACCAGAGCCTGAGCTAGGCAGGCCATCCCGCCTGCCCAAGGATTCGACAGGACTGCCTTTTTTTTCATAAGAATGTGCAGGCTTTTGCAGATCATCCATCAGTTTAATGGATGTTGGACTAGAAAAGGAACAGCGACATTGTCCTTTGAAGAATTTGATTCTACAAATTGAGGGCTACTAACTGGTTTATACGGATCAGATATCCAGTTCCCCACATATACACACAACATTGATAACACCTTATTTGCATCCCAAAAAGAGGCCTGTCATTTGGAAGACACCTTCACCCAGATGAAGGACTACCAATTGGGAGGCTGAAGACTACTTAGATGTCAGTCAGAGATGCAGATAACTTCTTGGGTTAGCAGAACATAGGCCTTTATCCATTCTGCTAGTTACAGAAGCTTTGAAACTTTATTCCCACCCTCTTGCTTCCAGGTAGCCTGACCATTTCCAAGGACTGTGGAATACTGTAAGTATTTGCACAATAATCTTACTGCTACCCTGGTTGTGGTGTCCATCAACAGACCGGGATCCTCTGGGGTTTCAACCAAAACTCCCAGCCCAAATGACAAGGAAAGCAGAATACTTGACTGATTAGGGAAGAAGGTGTACAGCTCTGCCATCCTGATTTTTCAGAGCCTTGAATGCACTTGGCCCAGCATGTGTGCAAGACAGAGGAGATATAGATGAAGGTCAGAGTGAGCCTTGGATGTTTGCAACCTCTTTCCAGGTTGGCAAGCAGTTCATCAGATGTGGAGGAAAAAGGAATTACTTTTCCCACTCACCCCCCCCCCCATGCATTTGGAATTGCCCCACTTAAAGCTGCCCCCTACCACAAGATACAATAAAACAAAGCAACTGAACCTTTGCTTTCAGAGTATTCATCATTAGGCAGTGTCAGCTAGAGTTTCTCAGTATGCTGGGCTGTATGGCCTCTTGTATTGTGACTGTAACACTAGCCCATTTGCACATTAAACCAGCTCTAGTGATACACCAGTCTTTGCTCCTGGAGACTAGGATTCACCTCTTCCACTGCATTAACCGAGATCTCGTGGTAGATAGGGACAGTTCCTGCTCTGTGGCACTGCTGTTCTGTTCAGAGCAGCCCATATCACTATGATACTGTTGGATAGATTCCTAAGATCTAGCATGGGGGGAACATGTAAGCACACTTAGAGTTCAGGGGATGTGGGAACAAAATAAGCAAGCATAAATGTAAAAAGAATTATGGCTGTCCTTATGACATTAAGGCTTTCAACAAGGTACGGAGATAAAAGGAAGAGGAGATCCTCTCGATCTCAACAACTACAGTACAACTTTGATGCGCATCTTCAAACTGTGAATAATTCACTCGTATCTACTCTGTAGGTTTGTAGTACAAGAGTGGGCAATTACTTATTTACCTAAGAGAACGGATTCTTCCTGTGGTGCTTTTCCAGGGACCAAGTCCCATATGGCAATGATCTTGAGTTGCTTGTCAAAACACTTGACACGCAAGACCATTTTTTAAGGTTCATGCTTATACTTTCTCAGTTTGCCTGCTTGTGGACCCTCCCTTGTTACTACAGATATTCAGTAAAACGGCTCCTAAAAGGAGTTTTGCATTTCTGAACACAAAAGATTTCTCCACCATGAAATCTTAACCATGTCTTAGAAGGTGACCCTAGCTACCTCTAAACCAAATGTATTTGCACCCCTGCAATTTTTTATCATGGGAGACTGTGGCTGGCATCTGCCAGTAGAATATTTGAATTATAGGGTTGATGTGCAGGAACCTGTTAGCTTTCCATCAGGACAGGGTATTGCTTTGTACTAGTCCTTGTTCCTAAGCTGATTTGTTAAAGCAAAATAGTCCGTCCTTCCATTTCACTGTTGCAGCATTCCTTACAATAGGGATCTCCTGCCAAGTGTGGCCAGACATGTCCAGAATACCAAAGCCTTTACATTCCAAGGATATGCTGTATGTCACATGTATGGTCCTTGCATACAGCGTAGGGCATAAAGGTGACACCTTGGACGTACCACCTTCAGGACTTTGCCGCCAGTCCAAATGCCATCTTTGATCATTGGGTCTGAACTCTCACTTCGTATGCTGGTTCACCAAGCTGTTTTTTCAGATAAGTGCCCCATTGGAGGTTTTGCTCTTAACTTTTTCCTTATTTGCTTGTGGGGTTCATGTGATCCAGAAAGGGGTAAATACCAGTGTGGGAGACGGATTCCCCATAAAAGTTATCTTGAGCCATGTTTATTTTGTCTCTGTGCTTTCCATGACCATATGTCCTGTTTTGTTTGTCAGGCTTTCATTCCAAAGACTCTCCATAGTCTACTTTCCTCTTTGGCCTTATATTTGGCGAACCATCGTCTGAAACGTTTGGCAAGAGACATTATGGAAAAAACTTCCTACTCCGAGGATTAGTTGTCCACTAAGTAAAAAGACAAGAAAGCTAGGTCTCATTCTTTGGCTCTGCTGCCTCCTCTGAACATCTCTCTTGCGCCTAGTGAAATCCTGGAGGATCACCAGGCCCCTTTGCTGGATTCTTCTGGCAGGCTTTCATTCGAAAGACTCTCCATAGTCTACTTTCTTCTTTGGCCTTATATTTGGAGAACCAATGTCTGAAACTTTTAGCAAGAGACATTATGGAAAAAACTTCCTACTCAGAGGATCAGTTTGTCCACCAAGTAAAAAGACAAGAAAGCTAGGTCTCATTCTTTGGCTGTGCTGCCTCCCCTGGACATCTCTCTTGCGCCTAGTGAAATCTTGGAAGATCACCAGGCCCCTTTGCTGGATTCTTCTGCCATGACTGCTTCAGAGGCAGGCATGGATCTGACATGAGACTTGTCACTGAAGGCGCTGCAGATATCCAATAGAGATGTTCAGAGGGTACTGCTGCTGATTATTATCGAAGGGCCTGGGGGTGTTCTTCAGATTTAGGTTAGGGAGGAGGTTCAGACTATTATTGCAGACTATCGTACAAGGTCTGAGCCTTCTACATTTCAGAAGGCTGACATCCCTTTAAAGAAGAAACAAAAACAAAGTACGTTTCTCCTGCTGTAAGAACCCTCAGAGTGTCTGGCAGAATTTCACTCTGGGTTTTAGTGCCTATATGGCCTTGTAGCTCCTGCAAGGAATTTCTGTTCCAGCTCCCCCTTGGTCTTCTACTCCCCTTAAGAAACCCAGGGATCAGGATTTCTGAGGAGGAGGATTCAAATGAGGAATTCCTTGCCTGTTTGTCCCAGATTCCTTCTCCCTCAGACTATGATTATGCGCAACAGGAGTCCAGTAGTCCTGACTCTCCTTTTGAGTAAATTTCCTTTGGGGGCACAATTTCCAGAATGATGGATTTTTACAAGTGGAATTGTGCTTAGGTGTCTGAGGTTCAGAAGAGGTGCTAAAAGCTTCTGGAAATGGACTCTCCTAGGCCTTTGGCTGTTTTTCTCTTTCTGGCTGCTGATTCCCAGCTCCTGCTCTCCAAAAGCCTGATAGGTTTTATAATGTGCCTGATTTCAAAATTTTCTATATGTGCCCATCTGCTGACCCTTCTGTGGTATCTGAAAAGCCATCTAAGTTACTGTCTTTTACAAAGTTGCTTCTTTTGATTTAAGTATAGCAGGACTATGAAAAGGCTGGGTAAAAAGGTGTATTACCTGCCCTTGCTCTCTGGGCTGTTAGTTATCCGACCCATATGACTAGGTATATTTTTGCTCTTTCTCAGGCTGTCTGGTTATTTCAGGCCTTCTTGATTGAGGGGAAGACTTCAGCCCTCTCCTTGTTAATGGAAGACTTCTCAGGTGGCTCACTATTCTATTAAGTGCATTTATATTGCAGCAGATGCTGCTTCTAGGGCTGCTGGTGTTGGTGCTGTGAGGGGGGATGTTCCTGGCTTAGGCTTCAACCTTCTGCCTGATGAAATTAAGGCTAAGTTGATGGATGCTTCTCTGGGCAGCAGGCATTTGTTTGGTGCTGCTGATTTAAGTCCCTGCAGGAAAAGGGTAAGGCCTTACAAGTGCCAAAACCTATTTTTGTTTCTCCTGTACCTAAATTCTAAAGGGATTACCCTAATAAGCCAGCTTTCGTTCATAGGCAGCCTCTCCCTCGTCTTAAAGGTAAAAAGGGTGGAAAGTGGGCTCTCCTGCTAAAGCTGCCCAGACTACTTCCACGCAGAAAGCTCCTTTCCCTGAAAAAAACAGGTGCTGTCCAACTGTCCTGTACTTCTCAACCGCATTCATCTTTCTCTTCTTTTCCTGTCTCATCCTGTTTGGGTAAAGATTTTCCAAGATTTCTAGTTTCTTTCCATCATTCGCCAAGGGTATTGCATGGTCTGGAAATCTCTTCCCCCTTTCATATGTATTCCTCAACCCCCTCAGGAAACTTTTTTCTAGACTCTCTTGTCTCAAGGAAATTACTCAGGAAGCTCCAGTGTCAAAGGGGGAAGGGGTTTTATTCCAGAATGTTCTTGGTTCCCAGGAAAGGGGGCATTTGGAGACCCATTCTGTATCTCTCATTTAAAACACCATTCTGAAGGTCCCTTCTTTTCTGATGTTCCTTCAGACCTCGTTTCCTCTGCTAATTCCTCATAACGTCTGGCTAGTATATAGAAGCTTTAGTCACTGCAAGGTACGTGGGATGTCTGATGGCCATAAGGAACATGGGCCATAAAAGTGACATCTGCATATACCTTGCTCAGAATTTCTCTGCCACCAGTCTAACATCAGCTCATCCTGCCAACTCTGCCATTGGATCCTGCGATTAGTTAAGTACCCCGTTGGGGCCTTTTTATTTTCTTGGTCACTGCATGCCTGTCCAGGTTCATCCATAAAAGGAAAGTGTAGGTGTAAACTTCAGATCCCTCATAAGGACACTCACAACCTGTCTGTTTTGCCTAGGGCCCAACTATGACCATAAGGCCTGCGCCATTTCTCAAGCCTTTGTCCTGAAGACACTGTGCAGGTGTCTTCACAGTCTTAACATGTACCTGGAAAACCAAAGAATTTAATGTCTGGCTCTCTTGATGGAAGGCCCATCTGGTCATACTGCAGAGCCACCAAAAAAGGCCAAAGTTTCAAGGCCTGAAACTGCTGCTGCACCTCTTCCACCTGACGTTCCCCCAGTAATTGAAGTGCACCTGGAGGAACATACAGAACCAGCCGACTCTGGTATAACGGGTGCTGTTTCGGAGACCCCAAAACCAACTTCAGAAAGCGCGTCCATGGAGGTAATGCAGATGTCTGGTGCTGACGAGGGGGAACCTCTGCTTGCTGCAGACGTCCAGACCAGTCCTTCCTCTGCTTCTATAGCTCCTGAGACTAGGCCCTACGCCGTCTAGGCTTGTCTCTTCCTTTAAGAAAAAACAAAAAACTAAACTTACCTCTTCACTTACTGACAGCTTGTCTGACTGGCAAGCCCTTCTGTCAAGGCTTATTTAATGCCTTTATGGCCCTTATGCCTTCCTTGCCTGCTCCTGCCACAGTTTCCCCTCCTACTAAACCATCCACATTGGAGGCCGAGGAGTCTTCAGATTCCTTTTCTGAGGATTCTTTATGCCTCTCAAATGCTTTCTCTCCTAGGTTATGCATCCCCTGAGGAGGACTCTGCTGAGGGGAAACTCCCCTGGGGGAGGACCTCACCTTTGAAGAAAGTCTCTCGGATGAGAGAATTCTTGAAATGGGACTCCACAGAAATGACTGAAGTCCAAAAGAGGTGGTATGAACTTCAAGTGGACACTCCTGCATCTTCTGCAGTTTCCCCAGTTCTGCCAGCCTTTTTAGATGCCTTTTCCGCAGCTTCTAACAATCCTGAGTCCCAACCCTCTGCTCCTAGAAGACCTTGACCGGTTTTCTGAGGTCCTTGAAGGGACAAAATGTGTACAGCCGCAGATCCTGGTACTATTTCTGTCTCTGCAGACAAACCCTCCCGACTGCTACTTTTCCACCTCTGCCTTCCCTTCTGGTAAGGATAGCTAAAGAAGGGAGAGAATTGGCAAGGTGTATACTTAAGCAACTCTGACCTTTAGGGCGATCAACTACGAGACACACATGTCCAAGTACTCCGTAGCCCTTTTATCTCATGCTTCTAAGCTTTTGGATGGCCTCCCTTATTCGGCCACAAAGTCCCAAATCTGTAGTCTGATTTCCTTGTCCTCACAAATGACAAAACATTCAATCAAATGCAGTTATGATGTTGCAGAGGCTTTGGCCAGATCTACAGCCTCTGCCTCAGTGCACAGGAAATACTCTTGGTTGAGGTTGCAACCCCTTCCTGATAATGTTTGGGCTAAACTTTTAGATGCCCCACTTAGGCAGTTCAGCCTTGTTTGGCACCCAAGTGGCAGAATTTTTCTGCAACAAAAGGGAAAAGATCTTCAGGACCTAAAACATTTGTTTGTCACCTATTCCTAAATTTCACAGGAGTTGCCCTACCAAAACTCTGTTTATTAGAAAATGCTCTGCTCCTCCTCCTGCTTAGGGGCAAAGAGAGTTCCAGAAAGCAGCAGACTACTAGGCCTGCCCAGACACCAACCCAGAAACGTCCTTTTCAGGACAAGGCAAATAGTCTGCGACTATCCCCCCACCCCACCCCACCCCCAGGCCATATTCTGCTTTCCCAGAGAGACTCACTGTCTCCCTTTCTGGGAAGGCACCACCTCAGACAAGTGAGTTCTGTCAGTCATAGAAAAGTTATTTCATGACCTGGGTGATTCTGTTTTTCAGGGGCATCCCTTGGCCACCAAAGGGCCAACTGCCTCTATTTCAACCTGTCTTGGGCAGCCTTCTTTCTCAAGGAACTATTCAATAAGTTCCAAGCTCAGAAAAGGGAAGGGGCTTTTACTCCATATTTTTTTTAGTCCCAAGAAAGGATGGCCCATGGAGACCCATACTGGACCTCTCGCACCTCAGCCTCTTTCTTCTAGTAGCCAACTTCTACATGCTTACCCTTCAAACTCTTTCCCCACTGATAATGCCACAGGCATTTCTGATCACTTTGGACATCAAAGATGCTTACCTACACATCCTCATCAGGCCCAAATGCAGGAAGTACTTGCGCTTCTCTGTGGGTTCCTCATATGTTCAGTTCTCTGCTTTACACTTTGGGCTATCTACTGCTCCAGGGGTATTCACCAAATGCCTGGCTCCAGTGATAGCCTACTGTAGGTTTCTAGGGATACAGATTTTCTGATCCAGGCAGACTGCTACAATAAACTCCACGTCATTTCTGTTCTGCAGTCTCTGGGCTTTATAGTCAACTTCCTCAAATCCAGCCTAAACCCCTCCCAGGACCAGGTCTTCCTGGGGTGCTGAATCAGAACAGACGTTATGATGGCATTTCTCCCACTCCACAAGGTGGAAAGTATAAAGAATACCTGCTGTCTGTCCATGTCACAATCCCATGAATGGATGCTACACAGGGATCTGTTTCAGGACATAGTCCACAGGTGAGGTACACCACAGATGGACCTGTTTGCATCCTCTCTGAACAGGCAACTTCCACAGTTCTGTACCAGGGTTTCCAGCCTCCTAGTGAGGGCAATGGACACCTTTTCTATCTCTTGGGAGGGGATGTTTCTGTACGCTCCCCCCCCCTTCCCACTCCTACAGAAAGTTGTGATGAAAATTTAGAAGGACAACCCAAAAATCTTGCTGGTGACTCTCTTTTGGCCAAGACAGCACTGGTTTCCCCCTCCTTTTGCATTTAGCCAGGGGCAGTCATCACAAGTTACCGCAGAGTGGACCAAGACAATGGACCTCTGATCATCACCACCTGGAATCTCTATCTAACCCTCTGGGTGATAGTTTTGATCCCTTTCAGGCACCTTAATTATTAGGACACGCTAAATATCCTGCAGGAGACTAGGAAACCCAATACTAGGAGATCCCATCCATCCACGTGGAAGAGGTTCTCCATTTGGTGTCTAAAAATACAGCTTAGACCCATTTCAAGTAGGGGTCCCCCTGGTACTGTCTTATCTGTGTGAGTTGTTGCTGGCAGGGTTGGCATATTCCTGTGGAAAGGCCCACCTTACTGCTATTTCAGCATGTCTGCCTTTAGGACCACCACTTGCTTCTAGACTTCATGAAGTTATTCCCAAAAGAGAGTTCTAGACCTCAGACCACCCAGGAGCCAGTTCCACTGCCGTAGGACCTGAACTGTGTGTTGGCGAAGCTTACTGTGGATCCATTTGAGCCAGCAACTACAGCCTGTTAGTATTGCACTTGGAAAACTCTGATTTTGGTGGCCTTAACTTCGGCCAGGAGAGTCTGAGCTCCAGCCCCTCATGGTCACCCCACCCTTTTTGATCTTCCACAAGGATAGGGTTACCTTGCGGGCTAACCTGTCCTTTATGCCCAAGATGGTGAGTGAGTCATCCCTGAACCAATATATCCACTTCCCCACTTTATTCTCGCAGCCCGAGAATGACGAGAGTCCTTCATTCCCTTGATGTTCACAGACCACTCAGTTTCTACATCGACAAGACTAAATCTATTGAGATAAGACCAACTATTTGTCTCCTTTCTCCCCAGGGCTGTGGGACAAGCTGTGACGAGACTGTTTCTACATGAATTGCCAAAGCCATTTCCTTTTGCTATGCATACCACGGAAAACAGACTCCAATATTAAAGCCCATTCTACTAGACCCATGGCCTCCTGGAGCTTTTTTCAAGGGGTTGGACACTGCCTCTGTTCTCGAAGCAGCTACCTGGACATCTGTCCATACCTTCACAAAACACTACAAACTGGATCACATCTTCAGAGCCAGATAGGATTTCCTAGGGCAATCCTACATGGATTTTTGGAAAATAGTTCCAAACTGCCTTCCTCTTCCCTTTTGAGCTATGGCACTCACCCAAAGGTTAAAAATACTGCAACATGAGAATAGAATAACAGAGTAGTTTTGTAAAATCTTACCATAACCTTAGATGTCCTTCTCTTCCATGTTGCAGTATTCTGTCCCACTTTCCTACCCCTTGTTCAAAGCAAATTTTGGGCTTTGCTGGATGATTAAGGACTTGTGCAGCTATCCTGGCACTGGGGCACTCATTTTTGAGGGAGGTACGTGCAGACGTCACTTTTATGGCCCATGTTCCCTACCGCCAACATCTGACATCCCAACTACCTCGCAGTAACTAAAGCTTTTGTAAACTGGCCGGATGTTCGGGTTGCTAGACAGAGGATAACCCAAAGGTTATGAATACTGCAACATGGAGGAGGACATCTATGGTTATGGTAAAATTTTCAACAACTATTCCTCACAGGGTGAACCTATTCACGCAAGACATGGGATCTTTCATATATGCCCACCTGTCCACTTTTCATTTGACAATGTGGGTGATAGGATTTTGATTCCTTATAGAAGCCCTTTTTTCTGAGGACGTGCTTAAGGTCCTGCAGAAGGCCAAGGAACCCACTACTAGGAAATTCTGCTTATCCCAGTGGAAGAGGTTTTCTATTTGATGTCTTTCTTGTAGTCCATGTCCACTTTCTGTGGATATTCCTTGGTTCTGTCATCTCTGTGTGAATTGCTGATTGCTGGGTTTAGCATATTCTTCTATTAAGGCCCACTTGTCTGCTATTTCTACACGTCTGCCTCTAGCACCCCCTTTAGCCTCTAAATTTTAGGCTAAATAATTTCATAAAGGCATCCTTCATATAAGACCTCCCAGGAAACCTGTACCTCCTTCCTGGGACCTTCATTTTGTTTTGGAGAAATTGACTCTGGCTCCTTTTGAGCCTGTGGCTTCTTCCTTGCAGCATTGTTCTTGTAAGACTGTTCTTTTGTTGGCCCTTACTTTTAGTAAACCCACCAACAGGGAAAGTATCTTAGATTGGGTACTTATCAATAGCCACCCAAGCTTGTACACAGCTGGGACTCTCCCCGATGACCTAAGTGATCATTCACTAACTTATATTATTAAGCATAAGGCAGAAACCCACCACAAGACTACGTACAAAACAGAAGTAATAACATTTTCAATCCTACTAATTTCCTAAATAAACTTAAATCTGTCAGCTGGTCATTCCTAAACAATCTGCCACTAGGTGAAGCCGGAACTTTCTTTAACAATAAATTCCTGAGCATCTTTGACTCCCATGCTCCTGTACATACTATAAAGACTAAATCTAATACTGCTCCATGGCTCGCAAAGGAAACTTAAGATAAAAATCAAACTTAGAAATATAGCCTGGACCAAATGGAACAACTAAAGCCCCTCTCAACCAAGTGAGATATCAACTTAGAAATGATAAAAAAAAAACTCATTTTGATAGACAAAAAAAAAAAAACTACCAGAACATCCAATCTAAACACCAAAATAATCGGTTAACAAGGCAGGTATTAAGACGACTTCATCCAGGACAATCTACTACCCCAACCCCATCAAACTACACCCATAAATCCCCAGAAACTGTTGCCACTGCCTTTAATAATTTTCACTGAAACTATTCCGTCCTTAGCTAACCAACTTACTCCCACCCATTCTAACTCTACCACTAACACACCCACGTCTTATCCCTCCTTTAACTTCCAATCTGTCTCTACCATTTTATCCAATCCCTTATCAAAAAACTAAAACCAGCCTTTTCTGCTGACCTCCTCCTTGCCGAGTACCTACAAAAAGCTACAGACGCCATAGCATTCCCCATCTCTATCCTAATCAATAGAACACTAATTGATGGAACTGTCTTCCTCAATCTGGAAAATATCCCATGTTATCCCACTCCACCAAGATGAAAGTTCAACAGAACTGTCCAACTACAGACCCATTGCCATTCTCTCACCATTAGCCAAATTAATGGAGAAGTGCGTTCATAAGGAGCTTATCGGCTATCTCATTCAAAACAGTCTGCTTGCCAACTCTCAGCTCTAAACCCATTTCAGTAAAGTTAAATAATTGCATTACTTGTGGAAAGCAAATACCTCATAAAGATTTCCATTCGTACTGTATTCCTTGTCTAGGCCCTGACCATGACGTACCTCGTTGTTGGTTTTGTGCCTTATTTAAACCATGAACTATCCATTGTCTGTATATTTTTGCTGCTAAATATTTTGTTGCTCGGTTCAATTATCCTGATATGTCTTCTGTAAGCCATCCGACTACCGACATTCCAAAACAACACAAACATAAAGACAGAGACAGGCTGCCTAGGTCCAAAGCTACCGTCGATGCTTCTAAGCCAGTCGCCAGTTCGCCGGTACTCGGGTGCTTTCACAGCCCCTGATACCCACTACTTCAGATTCGCAGGCATCTACTGAGACCCATTCAGAGTCTGGTATGCCGCGAGATGCTTCAACTGTGGAACCTGCGGATGTCTTTACCTTGGATGGATCCGAAGCCGCTGTGCAGGCACCGGTTTCTAAGGGTGTATTCAGGCCTACTAACTTGTGTATTAAACAGACGCCATCTTCTTCAAGGCCTAAAACTCGAACCATGCCTAGAAAACTGATGCCCAGACCGCATGGTCAGGCCTCTATGCCTAAAAAAACAAATAAGAATGGCTGAAGACCTTATTGCTTTAATCAGGGGAAGCCAGCCTTCCCCCTCTAAGAGACCTAGGACTGAGTTTGCTTATGATACTTCTGACCAGGATTCTGAAATTTCTGTTTCCACTGATGACCAGGATTTTACCCGTATCTACTTATGAGGATTCTGATGCTGAGGACTCTCTTCTCTCTGCCCCCCAGAGGATTTCTCTTTTGGTGAAGCCTTGCATACTCTGAAGGAGAATTTTCGTTGGGAAAATCAGGATTTCTCTGATTCTAAAAAGAGGCTTAGGGATTTCTTACTCCTGCCCCAGCACAGGCCTTTAGCCATACCTCCTGTACTAGACATTGTTGTTGCGTTTTCAGAATCTAGCTTGGCCCCTGATTCTTTACCTCCTGCTCCCAGAAAACCTGATAGATATTACAGGGTCCCTGACTCTCAAGTTCCTTTTTAAAAATCCTACTGCGGATCCTGAGACCATTTCCCAGGGACCCAAGGGCGTTAAAGCTACTACTGCCAAAAATCCTACCTTCTCTGATAGAGATTCCAGGGTGCTGGATAGATGTGGTAAGAAAGGTATACACTTTTGCAACTTTGGCCATTAGGGCCTTAAACTGTCAGTTCCATATGTTAAAGTATCAGCAGCATATTATTGGATTGCTTAAACAGAAAATGATGATTCCTGATTGTGCTGAAAATAAGGATTTACAGGATTTACTGCACTCAGCTGAACAAGTTGGAAAACATGCTTTGCAATGTGGTTTTGATTCACTAGAGTTATCTTGCAGGGCTGCGGTGACTGGGTCTGTACTTAGAAGGCATGCTTGGCTTAAGGAGCAATCCTTGCCAGATCATGTTAAAGCAAAATTACTGGCTGCTCCCTTAAATCAGGACCGCCTGTTTGGCAACAAAGCAGAAGTTCTTAAGATGGAGGAAAAAGCTAAATCTATGCAAACTGTTAAAGATTTTTTTACAAGTACAACCTCCAAAGTTTAGTAGGCATTGGCCTTCCAAGAATTGGTCCTTTCCTACCACTTTCAGACCGTTAGTCCAAACCCAGATCCAGCAGAGCACCCAGGCTTCAGTCCCAGGGTATGCACAGGACTAAGCAGTGGGGAGCCTCCACTTCCAAATCTGGGAGTAATAAAACTCACCCCTATGGTAAACTGTCTCATTGACTTCCTTTTAGATTTCTAAGCACTTCTCAACTGACTGCCCCCTTGGGGAGAAAGATTGCTCTTCATGTAAAGAATTGGGAACTCATTACCCCCGACAAATGGGTTTTTAAATATAGTGTCCCAGGGATACAAATTTCACTTCCACATATTACCATCACCAAGTGGGTGGCCAGATCTACCCCCAAATCAGTGGGCAGAGGCCCAAAAGAAAGTACTTAAGCATGGGGGCTATTCAATTGGTGCCAGAAGAGGAAAAGGGACAAGGTTTCTACTCGAGACTTTTCCTGGTAACCAGAAAAGACAATTCATGGCATCCTATCCTGGACCTGTGTACTCTAAACACCTTTCTAGTGATTCCAAGATTCAAGATGCTGACTCTTTACTAGTTGCTGCCTATGCTAGGCAAAGACGCGTGGTTGGCAACACTCAATTTAAAGGAAGAATACCTGCACATCCCAATCAGGGAATCTTGCAGAAGATACCTACGCTTCAAAGCAGGCTACACGCACTGTCAGTTCTCTGCACTGCCCTTTGGCTTATCTACTGCACCCAGGGTATTCACAAAGTGCCTAGCTCCAGTTATGGCATTTTGCAGGCAAAGAAATATTCAAATATACCCATACCTGGACGATTGTCTAATTCAGGTAGAAAGCAAGGACATACTTTTAAATCATCTGGCTTTTGTACAAAGGGTGCTAACTTGTCTGGGGTACACCATAAACGAAAACAGGTACTCTGTCAAATTATATTCCTGGGTGCAAGCTTGAATACAGCTTCCCAGATGGCCTTCCTCAAGCCAGAGAAACAAATTCATTTGACAACCTACTTCAAACAAATGGCCACAAAAAACTTGCTATCTGCAAGGCAAATAATGCAAGCCCTGGGGTTCATGGCTTCCTGCATTCTTCTAATTCCATATGCAAGACTGCATATGAGGAAACTACAGTGGTATCTAAAAAGCCTATGGTGTCAACATTCTCAGGATCTAGAAATAATGATTCCTATCATACCTTGCCTACGCTTAGAGTTCCTTTTGTGGGCAGAGGCCTGCCACCAAAACAAGGGACTACCATTCACACTACCCCCTGCCCCCTAAATCCTAACAGACACATCAGACTATGCATGGGGGGCTCACCTGGCAGGGAGGTGCATTCAGGGCAAATGGAACCCAAGTCAAATGCACCTGCATATCGATCAAAAAGAAATGTTAGCTGTACAGAATGCTTTGACAGCCTTCAAGGACCACGTTCTTTCAGGACAATTAATGGTAAAGGAGAACACCACTGCTGTGGTACATAAACAAGCAGGGGGGTACACATTCTTACCCCCTCTGCAGACTAGTCATGGCATTGTGGAACACAGCCCTGTGCATCTACAAGCTCAATTCCTGCCAGGAAAACTAAATACACTGGCAGACGAACTAAGCAGAATCCTCATGGACCCACATGAGTGGAAACTGGAACCAAGGATTTTCAACATATTGACAAGCAAGTGGGAGAGGCCAGATATATAGACCTGTTTGCCTCACTACAGAATTATCAGTTGGTCATTTTACACAAGGCCTCCCCACAAACAAGCTTGGAAAGTGGATGCTCTGTCCTTCAGCTGGAAAAAGCTTTCAGTTTATGCCTTTCCTCCTCTGCCCTCCAAAGTACTATTAAAGATCAAGCAAGAGAGACCAAGGACGATTTTGATTGCACTAGACTGGCCACGCTAACACTGGTACCCCCTCTTGCACGGTGTCACTGTTGGCCCCATGGCACCTGCCTCAGACTCCTACCCTATTGTCTAAGCAGGAAAACTGGATTCTGCACCCTCAGCTTCAAACACTGAACCTAGCAGCTTGGCTAATTACCTTCACCATCCCTCAGTAAACCAGTGATGGACATCATTTTAGAGGCAAGGAGGCCTAGTACTAGAAAATCTTATGCTGAAAAATGGAAAAGGTTCTGTACCTGGAACCAGTCTCAAGGAATGAGCACAGCAGTGCCCAATTTACCTCAGATTTTACAATACTTAACTGAGATGTTTCAAAAGGGACCTGTCTTTCTCCTCCATCAAAATTCACGCCTCAGCCATTTCAGCTCATTGTAACACAGAGCCTTCCCTCTTCTCTCATCCACTGCTCAAGCAGTTCCTCAGAGGGGCCAAAAATGTACGACCACCCAGGAGAGCTGCAACCCCAGCCTGGGACCTTAACTTTGTATTGGAGAAACTCGCTCTTCCTTCTTTCGAGCCAGCTGCTACTGCAGACTTAAAATTCCTTTCTTGGAAAACAGCTTTCCTTTTAGCAATCACTTCAGCAAGAAGGGTATCTGAATTACAGGCCCTTATGACAGTGCAGCCTTTCATCATCTTTCATGCGGAGAGGGTGTCCCTTAGGACCAATCCCTCCTTCATGCCCAAGATGGTATCCAGTGTGGCCCTTCATCAGTCCATTCATTTGCCAACCTTCTTTCCTACTCCGCAGAGCAAAGGGGAATGAATACTGCACTCCTTAGATGTGCACAGACGGCCTAGATTCTACTTGGACAGGACTAAACCTCAAAGGAAATCTTAAAAATTGCTGGTGGCATTTGCTCCAGGGGCAGAGGGGAAGGCTATTTCAAAGCAAACCATTTCCAGATGGATAGGCCATTGCATTCAGTTCTGCTATAAGCACCATGGACAACCTATCCCACAGGGGATCAGACCCCACTCAACCAGGGCTGCATCTACCTCTACAGCCTTTCTCAGAGGCGTCCCTACCAGGGACATCTTAAAAGTTGCTACCTGGAGTTCTGTACATACCTTCACCAAGCATTACAATCTTCCAATTTTCTCCAAATCCAGAGCTGGCTTTGCCAATGTAGTCTTGCAGGGCCTTATAGCTGGTCCTAATGCTATCTAAATTCCTCTTCCCATCCTTAGGTTTGGGAATCTACCCAAATGTGATGACTGCAACAGTGAAACATGAAGAACATAGCACAGCTGTGTACACTTACCATAAATGTAGATGTTAGTGTAGTCACTGTTGCAGTCGTGGTTACCCTACCTCCAGCCCCCTTACTTCTTTTGACTGTACCTCTACTCTCCTTTACTATGCCCAAAAGCTTTTTGGTGCATTTGCTTTTTTGTTAGAGGTATAACCTTATTTATAGATTTAATTGTTTCCCATTAGGGGGTCACCTGACATCTGGGGCAAAAAAGAAAACCGATGTAATGGCGTCAGCTGCATATTTTATACCCCTGATGACCTGACATCACGGAAAAAGGGACAGCAACCGACGCAGGACCCAAGACTTTTTTAATCAGGCCGACTGAGGGCTACTGCAAGCAGATAACCCAAATGTGATGACTGCAACAGTGAGTACACTCTAACATCTACATTTATAGTAAGTGTACACAACTGTACTTTCCTATCCTATCTGAATGGCAGACAACAGGCTGTATTATGGCAGGGCACTGTCCACCCTGCTACATCTCACCCTTGATGTCCCTCAGTGCTCTATTCTAGGTTCTCTACTCTTTTTTTCTATCTTCATCAACAGTCTTCATACTGTCATCCCTGATGCAACCTGCATTCAGTAAGACTATTCTACCTTTATCTGTACGGCCTCCTCCCCTTTAGACCTGCAAACCTTCACACAAAACACATTTAACACAGTTGAAAATTGTCTCTAATCACCATCTGTTGTTAAATCCCAGCAAAAATAAACTGCTTCTCCTTACCTCCACAAGTAGATCCACCCCGTTTTCCTTCTCCATAACATCCAACAACGGTACCTCTATCTCTCCATATGAACATGCTAAGCTTTTAGGAGTAATAGTGGACAGTAATCTCAAATCTGGTCTGCATATCAATAAAACTATAAATCCGTTAATAAGCTTGGCCCATTATAAAGACTCAAACCTTTTCTAACTCCATTAGCTAGGACTGCAGTTGCCTGCTCACACCTACTCTCTACCCTTCTCTATGCTTCCACCATACTCTCCAGTTCCAGCAAAACTCTCACTGTTACAACCATATTACCAGATTTGACGTAGGCTCAACATATAGGACACACTGCTGTCAAAACCTCAGTCTTCTCGGGTGGCTAGAACTGCCTAGCCTACTTCTGTTCAATCAGCTCATAGTAGCACACAAAATTCTGTACTACCCTGAAAATACTCCAGCACTCAAAAATATCATAAAGCCATACAATAATTCAAGGCAACTACGATCATCCAATAAACTGGTCCAAACCCGCAAAGCCATTAACTCAGATGGCGACTCTGTTTGCCAACATCATTGGTAAAACTTGGAATTCACTTCCATCTAAACTTACCCTTGAACCTTCTTTAAGTCTCTTCAGAAAAGGCCTTAAACAATATTTTAAAGAGCACTGGCTTTGTCCCTGTACTGACCCTGATTAATCACTACTTATTCAATGCTTTATTCAAGTTAATATTGAAAGCATCTCTTGCTCATAATAGCTTGCTGCAACTTTTTTTGTATACTATTACATAGTGTGTACCTACTAGAGAGCTTTGTAAATGTGTTTGACTTGTATCTGTTATGTTCTAACTGTTATCTGGAGCTTTTCTCCCTGGGCCTCTACTGAAAATGGACATATATCCAGTTGGACTGTCCTGGTCAACAAATGTAAAAAATACTTTTGCCAGATGGGTGTCTGAGTTTCATGCCCTTATGGCTGTTCCCCCATATTTTAGTTTTCTGTAAGGAGAGGGGGGTCCCTTCGTACTAATCCTTATTTTATAGCCAAAGTGGTGAATGAATTGTCTGTTAATCAGTGTATTAATTGTCCCTTCTCAGCAATCTTCCAGTGGGAAGGTTTTGCACAGTTTGGATGTGCATAGACAGTCCAGATGTTATATGGACAAGACCAAAGTGTTTCACAGATCTGATCAGCTTTGTTTCCTTTCATCCTAGATCTTTGGGATTGGCTGTTTCCAAGCACACTGTTTCTTCTTTGATAGGTAAAGCCATTTCTTTTTATGGCAAGAGCTTTATTTTGGTTAAAGCTAATTCTGTTAGGGCTGTGGCTTCTTCTGGTTCTTTTTTTTCAAAGGTTTAGAGACCAACTCTGTTCTTGCGACAGCTACCAAATACTACAAGTTGGATGTGTTATCCAAGGCTAGAGCTTGTTTTGCTAGGGCCATCCTTCATGGGTTCCTAGAGAGCTCTGTAGAGTCTTCCTTCTCCCTCTTCATGAGCTTTTGCACTCCCTGTTATAAGGAATACTGCAACAGTGACATGGAAGGACACAGTACAGTTGTGTAAAATCTTACCATAATGGTAGATGTCCTTCCATGTCATTGCTGTATTATTCATGCCCTTCCTTCTCCACCTGGTTCTTTTGTCTTCTGGATGTGCCTGGTACTTTTTTCCTTGGACTGGCATTTCTACTGGGGCTCTTGGTTCTGAGGATGGTGCATCCAGACATCACCTTTATGCCCTATGCTGTATGTGAGGAATGTATGACCTACAACATACCCTTAGCAACCTAAAGGCTTTGGTATATTGACTCTACATCGGGCTGCCCTTTGCAGGGTATCCCTCTTGTAAGGAATACTGCAACAGTGAAGAGAATGATGACATTTTACACAACTGTACTTTCATCTGCCAGTGTTCTTTCCTAATCCTCAGAACTGAGGAGGGGGACTTCATTCCCTGTATGTGCACAGAACGAGTTCAAAAGACAGGTCAGCTGTTTGCTGCATTAGCAAAGGGAAAGGAAGAAACAGTCACCAAATTAACTTTCTATGTGACTTCAACTTTCTATTTCTTATTGTTGCTTTGCTTGTGATAAACATTTTCCTAGGCATGTCAAAGCTCATTTAACTAGAGCCACTGTAGCCACCACCCAAAGGCTCATTCTTTTTCCATCTCCACAGCCCAGTTTTGCCTAAAGACTTTGTATTTAATGCCAGCAATAATTCCAGTTGTTTACCCCTTGCAAAATTCTCTGTATTATTTTGGATGAAACGTTAAACCGCGACCCCATTTGCTTGAGTTTATGGTAGTTCAGGAGGATGTAAAAGATCCCACAGCACCTGTCTGAGAGTAGGAGAAGTTCTCTGATGCTCTGGCCAAATTTCCCCGGTAGTATACCACCGCAGGCTTCTTCTGAAAAGAGGCTGCTAGCCTAGTGGAACTAACCTGCTCAAAACAGAGCAAATAAAATATCAATTACAGTGGTCACAAGTCTCTGATCCACTGTTTCATTAGATATTGAAATCATGTAAATACATATGAATTGGTGTTTGCATAGACCAAATCTGACATTAGGCAGTCCATTTCAGATTCCTTGGCTTCTAGTGACAGTCACCACGCATGCTCTGGCTTTGGGGAGGGGGGCAAGCCATGTCAAAGTCCCTCTCTATGGTGTCTGATTTCATTCAAAAGGCCAGAATGCACATCAGTGATATGGTAATGAGGACAGTCCTACTTGCACTCCATACCTTCGAGGACTCCCTGCACCAGGCTGTGATGTTAGCCATCAACGTCGCCAATATGACAATGGTTTTATAGCAGCAAGCAAGGAGAAAAACCCATTGCTTTCCCTTGTCGAAGCATTAAGGGTTTGGAAACAAATTACCTTCTAGAGGAGCAACCACAATGCCTGTGGTGCCAAAAAAGCGACAAACCAGCTCCAAATGCTGTTATGGAAAAAACTCTGTAGAAACCGCTTAAAATGATAAAAACAGTTACGCGCTTTTGTTCTACATATTTTTGTAATGGAACTTCATCAGAACTACAAACCACGTTCAGAGTAAAACTTAAATATGTTTGTGTCGTGATTGTACTACACCAATCACTGCTTAATAAATTTAAAAACTTTCCATTCGATTGACCTCAAAAGAATGAGCACTGAACGCGTACATGGTGAAGAACTACATTAGACCAGAATAGTAACCATTATACTTAGTTTTAATGCAATTAATCAAGATTCATTCAGACTGGGAAAACTTGTGGCATTCAGTTTCAATTCTCATTTGTCAAGATGCTCATTCATAAAATTCCCAAGGGTCCCTTATTTACCTCTTCTATTACTACAAACCCAAATCTAAGGAGAGGTGGAAAAATCTAATTCCTGGAGTAAAAACACACAGGAAAATAATGGACATAGATTTAAGTGTTTTATGTTTGAATGGAAAGTTAATTTATTAAGCATTGTTTGGTGTACGATCACATGACGCTTAAAAATTTAAGTTTTATTCTGAACTTGGTTTGTAGTTTTGATGTTACAGAAATATGTGGAACTAAAGTGCTCAACTGTTAATCATTTTAAGTGGTTTCTACTGAGTTGTTTTCCATAGCAGCATTTGGAGCTGGTTTGTCACTTTTTTGGCATTGTGGTTAGTCAGTTTGTGTTGATCCTGTTGAGAATTCTTCAGCATTCTAGAGGAAGCTAGTTCATTAGTAGACCGTCTTGATCATTGCCTTCTGGTACCAAAGAAGCGGTAGCTCACTGTCTTCATAGGGTGTAGGTTCTTCTTCGCTAGAGGAAGACTTGCTGCAACCTATTTGCCTTCACAGCTAATGTCCAGTGGGGAAGTTTCTACTCCATCTGTGCACAAGACGTCCATAACAGAAAAGCTGTTTTTTGGCCTAATTGATCCATTTAGAGGTGAGAGCCAGCTGAGAGGGCACGATCATTAAGACAGCCATTGTGATTTTCTTGTGTCCGTAGCACATGACACATGCCCCAGTGATCCTTCGCCAAGAAGGATGTAAGGAAAGTGTAGTACAGAACACTTGTGCGAGTGACTAGTCTGCTTAAAACACTGCTTCTCAGAATGACCACAACATGCACTTTTCTCTGGGCTCCTTCATGGAAATTGGTGCACTGTCCTTGACACCCACCCTGGCAATCTTCCCTGATGTGGAGTAAGCTGGTACAGCCTCTTCACTCTCTCCCCAAACAAGCTACAACAGGTGCCCGAGCCAGTAGTTTAATTTGGTTTGCCTGGATTGTAGTCAGGACTTTCTCTGTACACTGCCTGATTTGTCTACCCAGTATGTCTTTTACAGATTCTACTACTACTTTGTAAAAGTACATTTAGTTGCTGTATTGAATTTCCTTCAGGGTGTCACACTCCATGTTTTTAGCATCCTTGAAAGTATGTAAAGCCTTTCTTTTGAGACCTTTCAGTCATGGGATCTGTATTTTATTCTGGAAAATCTTAGTCCCTTCTGTCTTCTATAGAGTTAAACATTGTCCTGAGCTACTTTCCCTAAGTAACAATCACTTCAGCTGGAATAATTTCAGAGCTTGCAAGCCCCTTAGCAGTACACTTCCATATTTTATTTTTCATAAGAACAGTGTCCCTGTTTTACTGATCCGTTTCCTTATACCTGGAGTAACTGAAACTAACCTGACTCCATAGGTATACTTACTAATGGTCGTCTCACTTGTTTTAATAGACTAACGTGATCCATTGTATGGATGTTCACAGACAGCTCAGGTTCTTGGTGGACAAAACCAAATTACTCAGAAGGGATCTTCAGCTTTTTCATATCTTTTTCTAACAAGTTTTTGTAAAGAATCCCAAGTGCAGCCTCAGCTAAGTGGTTGACTTGCGTTAAATTTTATGAAGAATGTAGTAAGCCTTTACCATCTGAGCATGGTGGAGCTCATTTAACTAGTGCTGTAGCTAACTCTCTGGTGTTTTTCACAATGCATCCTTGGATGATTGTGCAGCAGCAATTTGATCAGCACTGTATGCTTTCGCAAGGCATCATAAGGTGGGTGTGTTATCAAAATTTTACCCTTTCTTTAGAGCCTGTGTAATTGAGAGATCTTCCCATTAAGAAGACCACACATACAGATGAGCTTGGACTCTGGCCTACTATTAATGAGGATTGATCTCCTCCGAGCAAAATTTGAAAGTTTACCTAATGATAAATATGGATGAGCAGTTCCATCCTAAACATTCCTTCTCACCTTCCTGTCCCTTGCCAAACTTAGTGAAGATGGTTGTTGTGGTATGTTTGTGCAGCATAGCTTAAGATATGAAGAGAAGGTCCTCTGGCAGAACATTGTAGGTAAAGGGGGAGGGACTTGGTTGCCTTGGAAATGTTTATATGCTGAACTAATCGGTATACATTTAAAATTTCGAGGGAAGGATCGGCAACGGCGGGTTGTTGAATTACAGCTAGCCAACCCATGTTGCCGATCCTTCCGTTGTGAGTCCTGGTTCAGCGAATGCACAGTGCATTCGCACAGATGAGGTCAGTTTTGTAACTAGAGATCGCGGTATGGTGGGGATCTACAAATTTACCCTTTTCTCCACTGTAGTGCGATCTCTGAGTTGGAATATATAATATGCAGCGGTGCAGTGCTTGCCCCCTGCAGTACCATATCACGTGCTGTGTAGGACTGGATTCTAGGGATGTCAAGAGGTTGAATTTGCATCAGGACGTGTGTTTGCGACTTTCTGACGTTCTCGACATTCCATGTTCAGCGTTTGTCGACATTTCAGGTAAGACAGTCCTGTGTGTCGACTATATAATAATAAACCCTACTTATCATTTGGTGGCATTAGTCCTGTTAGTGTTTATCCAGCTTCCGTCATTGTGGCAGATGTAAACTTTTAATATCCATCAGTATTTCTTATTGGTAGTCTTGTTTATCAATGGAGTCTGAAAAATGAGGCCTTACAGAGTTGCTAATTTCAATTGCTATGAAAGCAGTTGGAAAAAAATTAAATTGCTGGGGCCTTCCTACCGAAACTGATTTAATCATGTTGAGTTGACTAATGATTATACTTCTGTCATTATCAGAGAAAAAGAATTGGTAAATGAATGGCCTGGATGTTTTAAATTGAGCGACACATCATATATATTGGATCACTTGGATTGATTACAGAGATGTTCATCGTGCATACAGCTGCAGTAATCACAGATGGGTTTTCTGCCGTCAGGCGGGTCCTCGGTCGGCCGAATTCCAAAGTCTAGGTCCGGCGTCGGTTGTTGTCGCTTTCTTTCCTGACGTCAGTGCGACAGGGGTATATAAGACGCAGCCGATGCCATTTTCTTCAGTCTTTTTTGCCACGCGGTGCCCGAAGCAGAAGCAGTTCGCAAGTGCCAGTCGGCCAGCTCCTGAATTTACGAAAAATTGGAAACCGAAGTCTTCTATAAAGCTAAGTACCCCGTTGGGGAAACTTTTCTTGCCTCAGACCGATGTCAGAAAAAGTTAACAATTGTATTTCTTGTGGGAAGCAAATACCGCATAAGGATTTCCATTCCCTCTGCATACCTTGTTTAGGCCCAGACCACGACGTCTCGGGTTGTCGCTTTTGCGCTACTTTCAATAAACGCACTATTAAGTGTCGGGCGGAGTTCGCCCAACACTTTTTTGGTAAAGCCTTTGATTATAAAATGTCGTCTGAGACTCCGACTACCGTTTTGTCCAAAAAACGCAAGGACCGACATGCGAGGTCCGCGGTCTCCACCGACACCACGCCAAAACCGGCTACACGTGGTCCGGTTCTCAGCGAGACGCCTATGCAGCCCCTGACTGCCGACGACACTTCTTTGGCGGTGTCTTCTGTAACCGAGACCGCAGGTACCTTGGCCCATACCCAGACTACAACCACCGAAGCCACTGTGAGTGTTGAGCCTCCTAATGTGGACAGGTCCACTTCCACCCATGGTGTCTTTAGACCCTCATCTTCCTTTTCCATTAAGGCCTTTACTAAGTCCAAATCAGCCTTGCATCCCAAGAGGCCTGTTGCACAGGGCCCATCTCCAGGCCCCATGCTTAAAAAGCAGATGCTAAAAATGGCTGAGGATTTAATTACTCTTATCAGGGGTTCCCAACCCCCTCCAGACAAGAGACCCAGAGTGGAGGAAGATTCTCCCTCTTCTGACCAGGGCTCCCTTTTTTCAGAACATTCTGATGTAGAGGAACACTCGTACTCCCCTTTTGAGGATTCTGATGCAGAGCAGTCCATTCCTTCTGTATCTCCTCCAGAGGATTTTTCTTTCGGGGAAACCTTGCACACCTTGAGGGAACACTTCCATTGGGAAGGCCAAGACTTTTCTGATTCCAAGAAAAGACTTGGGGAATTTCTTTTGTTACCTCAACACAGACCTCTGGCGATGCCTCCTGTCTTGGACATACTTGATGATGTTTACTCGGAGGCTTGCCTTAATCCAGATTCCCTGCCTCCTGCCCCAGTCAAGCCTGATGGGTACTACAGAGTTCCTAACTCTCACCAATTTCTTTACAAAAGCCATAATGCTGACCCTGAAACCATTTCTCAAGGCCCCAAGGGAATGAAGGCCTCTACTGCTAAGAATCCACTACCTTCCGAAAGAGAGTCTAGATCCTTAGAAAGGTGGGGAAAAAATGTATATACCTCGGCCACCCTAGCCATGAGGGCCTTAAATTGTCAGTTCCATATGCTTAAATATCAGCAGTTTCTGTTATCACAATTAAGAAATAAAATGTCTCAACCTGAACAACCAGATTTAAAGGAGTTGCAGGATATGATGCATAGTGCAGAACAAGTGGGTAAATACACCTTACAATGTGGCTATGATGCCCTAGAGGCCTCAAGTAGAGCTGCTGTTACAAGATCAGTCATTCGTAGACATGCCTGGCTTAGGGAACAAATCTTGCCTGATCATGTTAAAGCTAAACTGCTAGATGCTCCTTTACAAAAGGATGTATTATTTGGTACTAATGCTGAGGAGATACTACAGAAAATAGAAGAAAAAGCAAAATCTATGCAAACTGTCAAAGCTTTTCTACAGGTTCAACCACCACGTTTTAGCAGAAATTGGCCTTCTAAAAACTGGTCCTTTCCAGCCACGGACAAGCCCCAAAGAGGTTGATACAGGCGCACAAGGGGCAGAGGACAATCTCAAGGATCATATAGAGGCAGACAATGGCAAACTCCAGCACCAAGAGGTGGCAAAGACAGTGCACAACAATACAGGAAACAAACCCAATGACTTCCTCCTTTTCATGCCAAGCAAGTCTCAGCTGGCAGCACCCTTGGGAGGAAAGCTGGCATTATTTACAAGAAATTGGCATATTATCACAACAGACAAATGGATCCAGGACATTATAAACAGAGGCTACAGATTTCATTTTCACACTCTTCCAAAAATGAGAGGCATGCCAAACCTGCCACACAATCAAAGGGCAGAGGCACAAATACAAATTTCAAAGCTCATGGACATGAAAGCTATTCAAGAGGTACCTACTCACGAACAAGGTCAAGGTTTTTATTCCAGACTATTTCTGGTTCCAAGGAAAGGAACCGACTGGAGACCCATTTTGGACTTATCCACCCTAAACACATTTTTACTTGTACCAAAATTCAAGATGCTCACATTACAGCAGCTTCTTCCCATGCTGGGCAAGGAGTTTTGGCTGGTAACATTGGACCTCAGGGAGGCATACCTGCATGTCCCAATCAGACAAAGCTGCAGAAGATACCTCAGATTTCTTGCAGGTTCAATCCACTATCAATTCTCTGCATTGCCCTTTGGCTTATCTACTGCGCCCAGAGTATTCACGAAATGCCTGGCATCAGTAATTGCCTACTGCAGACTTCAAGGGATACAAATTTACCCTTATTTGGACGACTGCCTGTTCCAAGCGGACAGCAAGCACATACCTCTGGAAC
The DNA here is from genome assembly GCF_019279795.1 of Protopterus annectens. Taxonomy (NCBI): domain Eukaryota; kingdom Metazoa; phylum Chordata; order Ceratodontiformes; family Protopteridae; genus Protopterus; species Protopterus annectens. Next base: position 712,836,141 of record NC_056732.1, on the reverse strand, counting down.
ATCTGGCTTATGTAACACGGTTACTGAATTCTCTGGGATACACAGTCAACAAAGAGAAATCCAGGCTAACACCATCTCAGAAAATAACTTTCCTGGGTGCCAACTTGGACACACACACCCAGATGGCCTATCTTACGCCAGAAAAACAGGGGCAACTAACTCAGTACTTCAAAATACTAGCAAATTGTACCAGGCTCACTGCAAGGAAAATCCTGCAGGCTCTGGGCATCATGGCATCTTGCATTCTTTTAATCCCATGTGCAAAGTTGCATATGAGGAAACTTCAATGGTACCTAAAAAAACCTATGGTCTCAACACAGCCACAGTTTGGAAACAATAATACCAATAATCCCATGTTTGCAAAAGGAATTCCTATGGTGGGCCCAAGCATGTCAAACAAACACAGGTCTCCCATTCAGCCTCAAGCAAATCAAGTCATCACAACAGATGCCTCGGACTACGCCTGGGGGGCGCACATGACAGACAGGTGCATTCAGGGCAAATGGTCCCAAAATGAAAAGCACCTTCACATCAATCAAAAAGAAATGCTAGCAGTGATAAATGCAATTACAGCTTTCAAGGACCTCCTGCATCCAGGACAATTAAGAACAGACAACACCACAGTAATGTGGTACATAAACAAGGAGGAACACATTCATACCCACTGTGCAGACTAGCCATGACACTTTGGAACTTGGCTCTGGAATGGCAAATCGAACTTCAAGCACAGTACTTGCCAGGTTTGGAAAACACGCTGGCAGACAATCTAAGCAGAAATATGACAGACCCACATGAGTGGAAGTTGCATCCTCAAGTGTTTACAAAGTTAATACAAGCGTGGGGAAGGCCAGACATAGATCTCTTCGCCTGCCACACGAATCATCAATTGGAAAAGTTCTGTTCAAGGACCTTTCATCCAAAGGCCTGGAGAGTGGACGCCCTTTCTTTCAGTTGGGCAGCATGGACAGTTTACGCTTTCCCACCTTTGCCTCTTCTGCCCAAGGTGCTCTTGAAAGCAAGAGCAGACAGACCGAAGATGATACTGATTGCTCCAGACTGGCCAAGACAATACTGGTATCCACTCCTGAGGAGCCTAACGCATACTCCTCCTTGGTCCCTACCTCTAATGCCTCTTCTACTGACTCAGCACAGCTACAAAACTCTTCAGTCAGCTGAAAACACTCAATCTCGCTGCATGGAAAATTCCTTAACACCACAACAGACCCTACTCTCCAAAGAGGTGCAGGATGTCATTTTGGAGGCCAGAAGGCCATCTACTAGAAAGGCTTACTCCGCAAAATGGAAGCGGTTTTGCTCTTGGAATGAGAAAAAAGGCCAGGATCCTAGAAAACTGAATTTGCCTCAGATATTACAGTATCTGGCTGAGCTGTTGAACAGTGGTCTTTCATTTTCCTCCATAAAAATTCATGCCTCAGCCATTTCTGCAGAATTCAACACTGATCCACCCTTATTCTCTCACCCACTCTTAAGACCGTTCCTCAGAGGGGCTAAGAATATAAGACCTCCAAGGAAACAACCAGTACCAGCCTGGGATCTTAATTACATTCTAGAAAAATTAACATTGCCTCATTTTGAACCAGCTGCCACAACAGATTTGCAATATTTATCCTGGAAAACAGCTTTCCTTCTGGCCATTACCTCAGCTCGTAGGGTTTCGGAACTACAAGCCCTCATGGCTGTGCAGCCCTTTCTCATCTTCCATCAGGACAGGGTTTCCCTTCGAACCAACCCATCATTTATGCCTAAAGTGGTATCCAGGGTAGCTTTAAATCAAGCCATACACTTACCTACCTTTTACCCCACTCCTCAAAACAAAGGGGAAAGGCTGCTATACTCCTTAGACATCCATAGACAGCTACGTTATTATTTGGACAGAACAAAGCCTTTCAGGAAATCAGAACAGCTTTTTGTGTCCTATGCTGTAGGAGCTCAAGGGAAGCCAGTTACCAAACAGACAATTTCAAAATGGATAGGCCACTGCATACGGTTTTGTTACTCCTTTCATGGAAAATCTGTCCCTACAGGCATCAGATCCCACTCCACCAGAGCCACAGCTACCTCTACAGCCTTCCTCAGAGGAGTTCCTACCAAAGATATTTTGGAGGCAGCCACTTGGAGTTCTGTGCATACCTTCACAAAACACTACCACCTGCCTTTATACTCCAAAAACTAGAGCAGGCTTTGCCACTGCTGTGTTGCAGGGCATTCTGGCTCTTCCCAGTTCCACTTAGTGCCTACCACCCTGTGCGTAGCTTTGGGATTCTACCCATCTGTGATTACTGCAGCTGTATGCACGATGAACATAGTACAGTTTTGTACCTACCATAAATGTAGATGTTAGAGTGCTAATACAGCTGCAGTACAGGTTTCCCTCCCTCCTTCCCCTCTTGGTAAAGGCCTAGGGGCTAACCCCTCCTCATACAACCTGATTGGGTTATCCTTCTATGGTATATTTGCTTGCAACTACTGATTGCATGTATATATATATATATATATATATATATACATATATATATTTATAATTTATGTCTTGCCTTCCTTCTGGGGGCACATGACATCTGGGGCAAGAAAGACTGAAGAAAATGGCGTCGGCTGTGTCTTGTATACCCCTGTCACACTGACATCAGGAAAGAAAGCGACAACAACCGACGCCGGACCTAGACTTTGGAATTCGGCCGACCGAGGACCCGCCTGACGGCAGAAAACCCATCAGTGATTACTGCCGCTGTATTAGCACTCGAACATCTACATTTATGGTAGGTACAAAAAACTGTATTGTGTACTGGTATCCCCAGGACTTGTGATTTTAATTACATTTTTCAGAGTTTATATACTGTTCTGAATTATTGATGTGTTTATGATTTTTGAATTTTACTTTTCTTTAGACTGTTGCCAAAACATTTAAAAGCCTTGTTAAATGATGCATTTTTTTTTTTAGTAAACGTTGGTTCAAAAATGAGTCCAGCCTTATGGGCTGCAAAGGAGCAATTGTAAAAGAAGGCTAGAAGCTAACTATTTGGTTAGAAAGAAATGAACCATGCATATACAAAAGAGAGATAAGAGAAAACTTCAGGAAGCACTTTTATTACAAGTCTTATTTCAACTGAGTGCAGAAGATATTTGATTTAAATACTTCCAGAAAGAAATAAAACTAACAAACTTTTAGGGCTCTTGGGAAAGTTGGAAGATACAAGAAGTTTATTAGCTGCGTAGAAAGGTAGTATCCCAATTTTGAGAAGGCATTGGGATTCAGAGGGCACATACCCAGTCCCACAGCCTTTCTAAGCAGTTACCCAGTTATTGAAGAAACACGTTTGGCCTACAGGTTAGTTTAATTGACAAACTGATGACTGTTTTCAGCCTTCTTGGGACCATCTGCACTTTGATTTTGTTAGATGAGTGGAGTCTGAAAGAGACCTGTGGCCTTTTCATATGAGATCCCAGGTGATATTTTTACTGACTTGGAGATATGTGCCTGTATCACTTACTTTTTTTTTTTTTTTTTAATTTCTCCAAGTCTTTTGGACATCTAATACCATGACTGGAATGGACCCCATTCCTAAGTCAAGTTATGGTTAAGGTTTATCAAATTAGTATTTCAATCTTTGATGTTAACCAGAAGTGCTCTTCGCAGCACCAGCAATGTGCCCGGTAATGACTACTCATGCAATTCGTATGGAGTTGCATGTATCTGTGAAATTTCTAAGTTTGATTGTAAATTCTTTTTTATAGAACCCATTGCTCCTACTACTGGAACTGTCTGGGTAACTTTCTTCTACATTGCCTTCATTTCTGCCTGCAAATCCTGGTATTTTATGACTCTACATAAAACACTGTAGTCACTGGGTGTAGCAGTTTCAATGATCATTGCTAACTTTGTCTTTTCATGGAATACTATATCTGGTTTTCTCACATCTGTTTTTTGACCTGTTGGTAATGGATGATCCCATGTGATATAATTGTCATTTTCTGTGATGTTTTGTATCTCATGTTTCCAGTATTTTTCAGCTATGTCAGTATTATAATATTATGTTTGCACAATCCCCAGTGCAGCACTCTTGCCACATTATGCCTTTCAGTATACAGTCCTGCCATTTGTATATCACAACCACAACAAGACATGGGAATGTTTCCAATTCTGTTTTACAAAACCTACATTTGTCTTTCTCCCACGTTCAATGGACTTTGTAAACCGACATGTACGTAGTCCACTATCTTGGGCTGCTGATGTTAACTTTTCGTCTTTTGGTTTAAATTCACCTCTAACCATTCTCGTGTTTGGTCCTGATCAACATGATTTTCCAAGAGTTTTCTATACTTGCAGCTATATTGATGCATTTTGCACATTTCTTGCCTTCTCATCTGATCCTTCACCTTATATTCATTCATTTGTTTTTGGCACATTGAGTTGCTGCCTGATTTTTATCTACTTCTGGTTTGATTTCCATTCTTGCTTGATGCAGATATGCTTCTGCTAAACAAAGCAGGGAAGTCATCTTAGACTTATTGTCATGTTTCAAAACTTTCACTACATTTGGGTCATGTGAGGTCAGCAGATAAATGTGCAGTCCCACATATGCAGATCTATACATGTAATCAGTTTTGAGGAGGACCATACCTCCTTCAGAATAGGGAATATATAATCTTAATGTGCACTGATTTTTATTAATCATTTGAGTATGAAGCATCCTTGTTTTCCTGTCCAATGTATCCAACACCTTTTGAGGCCAGTCACTCCCAAACTAAGTTAGGACAGGAAGAGCAAATTGGTTTATAGCTTGAACTTTGTTCCTAGATGTCAACACTGTCTTCATTATTAACTTAAGTCTTCTAAAATATTCCTTACTAAGTTTTATTACCAAGTTTTATTCACAGTTCAAGTTTTATTGTTGATCCTTTATCAATTCCCAAATATTTATAACACTCCCTCTTATTCAAGATGTTCATAGTGTTTCACTGTTGCAGTCATTACTCTAGGATTATCCTGCTGGCAGGCTACTTGCAGTCGGCCTGAATTCCAAAGTCTTGGTCCGGCATCGGTTGCTGTCGCTTCTTCCCTGACGTCAGTGTGCCAGGAGTATCAAAGATGCAGAAGACGCCATTTTCTTCAGTCTTTCTTGCCGTGCGGTGCCCAAAGCAGAAGCAGTTCGTAAGTGCCGGTTGGCCGACTCCTGAGATTTTTGTGTTCGAATTTCAGATCCAAAGTCTTCATTTAAAGCCAAGTACCCTGTTGGGGAAACTTTTTTCTTGATCCAGACCGATGTCAGAAAAAGTTAATTGTATTTCTTGTGAGAAGCAAATACCTCATAAGGACTTCCATTCTTATTGTATTCCTTGCCTAGGCCCTGATCACGACTTAGCTAATTGCAGATTTTGTGCTAGATTTAACCAACGCACTATTAAGCGTCTGTATGATTTTGCATTTCATTACTTTGGCTAAAGATCCGACTACCGCAATTCACAAGAAACGCAAGGAAAAGGACAGGCATCCGAGGTCCAAAACTGACGACAAGGCTTCTATGCCAGTTGCCGGTTCTGAGTGAGACGCTTTCCCAGTCCCTGACGCCCGCGACCTCAGAGCCGCAGGACGCTTCCGACTCCCACGTGGAGCAGACTAGGCCTCTGGAAACTCAAGGTATTGGACACTTGGAAAGTATTCCCTCAGATGGGTCCGGAGCCGCTGAGCAGGCATCTGCTTCTGAGGGTGTTTGCAGGCCTACACAGTTGTATATAAAACAGACTACAGCTCCAAAGGCAAAGACTAAAGCAACACTAAAGACAAAGAAACAAGTGCAGCAAGCCCATGGACAGGCCTCCGTGCCTAAAAAACAGATGCTCAAAATGGCCGAAGACCTAATTACTTTGATCAGGAGTTCCCATCCCCCTCCAGAGAAAAGGCCTAGGCAAGAGACAGAATATGAATCTTCAGATCAGATTTCCATTTCCTCTAGCTCCTCTTCTGACCAAGAATACTCTCTCCCTCCCTATGAGGATTCCGATGCTGAAGAATCTATCCCTTCAGCCTCCCCTCCCGAGGATTTTTCTTTTGGGGAAACCCTGCATACCATGAGGGAGCACTTCCAATGGAAGAGCCAAGACTACTCAGAATCTAAGAAAAGGCTTAGAGATGTTCTTTTACTACCTCAGCACAGGCCTCTTGCTATCCCTCTTGTTTTAGACATTGTAGATGTATTTTCAGAGTATGGCCTGTCCCCTGACTCCTTTCCCCGTGCACCTGTTAAGCCAGACAAGATACTACAGGGTTCCAGATTCACATACATTTCTTTATAAAAACCCTGCTGCTGACCCAGAAACTATTTCTCAGTGTCCCAAAGGGGTCAAGGCTTCCACTGCAAAAAACCCTATCCCCTCTGATAGGGATTCAAGGGCACTGGACAGATGGGGGAAAAATGTTTACACTTCTGCTACCTTGGCTGTGAGGGCTTTAAATTGTCAATTTCATATGCTTAAATATCAGCAATACATATGGTCACTGCTTAAACAGAAAATGTTAAATTCTGAATGTGCAGAAAACTTGCAGGATTTATTGCATGCAACTGAACAAGTGGGAAAGCATACTTTGCAATGTGGTTTTGATTCTCTGGAGGCCTCTTGCAGGGCCGCTGTTATGGGATCTGTCATTAGGCGACGTGCTTGGTTAAAGGAACAGAATCTGCCTGATCATGTTAAAGCAAAATTATTAGATGCTCCATTACAGCGTGATACTTTGGTGTTAAAGCAGAAGAGGTGTTGAAGAAAATGGAGGACAAAGCGAAATCTATGCAGACAGTTAAGGAATTCCTACAGGTGCAGCCACCCAGATTTAGCAGAAACTGGCCTGCTAAGAATTGGTCCTTTCCAGTGTCAGACAGGCCACAAAGAGGCAGATACAGACACTCCAAAGGCAGATCCCAGCCCCAAGTCTCATACAGGCCTAAACAATGGGGTGCTTCTACCTCCAAAAGTGGAGAAGACAAATCACAGCCATACAGGAAACAGTCCCAATGACTTTCCTCTGCCAGAACCAAGCACTTATCTTTTGGCAGCCTCCTTAAGGGGAAAAATACCACTTTTTTCACAAAATTGGCACATGATCACCCAGGACAAATGGGTCTTGAACATAGTGTCTCATGGTTACAGGTTCCACTTTCACACCCTGCCAAAGGCAAAAGATATGCCAGACCTGCCACACAATCAGTGGGCAGAGGCACAAAAGCAAGTTTCATCCCTCTTGGACAATGAGGGCCATTCAGCGAGTACCACAACAAGAGCAGGGACAAGGATTTTACTTGAGACTTTTCTTGGTGCCCAGAAAGGACAAATCCTGGAGACCAGTACTGAACCTGTCTATTCTAAACACATTTCTGGACGTTCCAGAATTGAAAATGTTTTCTCTGCAGCAGCTACTGCCCATGCTGGGCAAGAAGGCTTGGCTCATAACTTTGGACCTTAGAGGCATACCTGCATGTCCCAATCAGACATTCTTGCAGAAGATACCTCAGATTCATAGCTGGCTCAATGCACTACCAGTTCTCTGCACTGCCCTTTGGCTTATCTATTGCACCCAGGGTCTTCACAAAATGCCTGGCACCAATAATTGCATTTTGCAGACAAAGAGGAATTCAGATATATCCTTACTTGGACGACTGCTTTATTCAAGCAGAGAACAAGGACATTCTACTAAAACATCTGGCGTTTGTAAAAAGATTACTAATTTGCCTAGGGTACACAGTAAACGAAAAGAAATCAAAACTAGTACTCTCTCGAGATATTCCTGGGTGCAAGCTTAAATGCATCTGCCCAGATGGCTTATCTCACACCTGACAAACAAAGGCAACTGACTTCTTATTTCAAAATGTTGGCAACAAAGACCCAGTTATCTGCAAGAAAAATTCTGCAGGCTTTGGGCTTCATGGCATCCTGCGTTCTGCTAATTCCATATGCCAGACTGCATATGAGGAAACTACAATGGTATCTAAAAAGTGTTTGGACTCAACATTGCCACAGCCTGGAAACATTAATTACCCTCATTCCCTGCCTGCAACAGGAGTTTCAATGGTGGGCACAGGCCTGTCACCACAACAAGGGACAGCCATTCACTTTACCCACAGCCAGGCAGACACTAACAACGGATGCATCAGATTTTGCCTGGGGGGCCCACATGGCAGGAAAATGTATTCAGGGCACATGGCCCGCAAGCCAGATGCATCTTCATATCAATCAAAATGAGATGCTAGCTGTTCAGAATGCCCTGACAGCTTTCAAGGAGCTACTTCATCCAGGACAACTACTGATAAAGACAGACAATACTACAGTCATGTGGTACATAAACAAGCAGGGAGGCACACATTCCTACCCCCTCTGCAGACAAGCCATGACTTTGTGGGACACAGCATTGACTTATCAAGTTCACCTGCAAGCACAATTCCTGCCAGGAAAAATAAATTCTCTGGCAGACTAAGCAGAAACCTCATGGATCCCCACGAGTGGAAACTGGATCCACAAGTCTTCAGCATGATAACGAGGAAATGGGGATGCCCAGACATAGATCTTTTTGCCTCCCCTCACAACTGCCAACTGCAGAGAATTCTGCACAAGGACTTATCACAAACAAGCATGGAAAGTGGATGCCTTGTCATTCATCTGGAACAACCGTACAGTATATGCCGTTCCTCCACTGCATCTCCTCCCAAGGTACTCCTAAAGGTCAGACGAGAAGCCACAAATGATACTAATTGCCCCAGATTGGCCATGCCAACACTGGTACCCAATCCTAAGGAGCTTGTCCCAAGGCCCAGTTTGGACATTGCCTCAAATTCCTCATTTACTGAGGAACAAAACAATCAGATCCTGCACAGCCAACTCAGAACCCTAAATCTAGCTGCATGGGGGATAGTGTAACCATTCAGAATACATCTCTCTCTGAAGCGGTTATGGATGTTATTTTGGAGGCCAGGAGTCCCAGCACCAGAAAATCTTATGCAGAAAAATGGAAGATATTCTGTGCTTGGAACCAGGCACAAGGAATTGACACGCTTGTTCCAAATATTCCTCAGATTTTACAATATCTAACTGAGATGCTGGACAAAGGCCTATCCTTCTCATCAATTAAGATCCATGCCTCTGCCATTTCAGCTCATTACAATACAGACCCACCTATTTTTTTCACATCCATTGCTTAGGCAGTTCCTTAGGGGGGCCAGAAACATAAGACCTCCAAGGAGAGCACCAATACCTGCATGGGACCTCAATTTTGTCTTGGAAAAACTCGCACTGCCTCCTTTCGAGCCAGCCAATACAGCTGAGATAAAATTCTTATGGAAAACAGCTCTGCTCCTAGCAATAACTTCAGCAATGAGAGTCTCAGAGTTACAGGCATTAATGGCTGTGGAACCTTTTATTATCTTCCATCCGGACAGGGTTTCTCTAAGGACAAACCCAACATTTATGCCTAAGGTGTAGTGTCCAGTGTGGCTCTTAACCAAACCATTAATTTGCCTACTTTTTCCCCAAACCCACAGAATAAAGGGGAGAGACTTCTGCATTCTTTGGACTTACAAAGACAGCTACGCTTCACTTGGACAAAACTAAAGCTTTCAGAAAGACTGATCAACTTTTAATGGCATATGTTGCAGGATCGCAAGGAAAGGCTATCTCAAAGCAGACTATTTCAAAATGGATAGGAAACTGCATTTGTTTCTGCTATTCACAACATGGCAAGTCAGTGCCTAAGGGCATTAGACCACATTCTACCAGGGCAGCAGCCACACCTCAGCAGCCTTCCTCAGAGGAGTACCAACCAAGGATCTTTTGGAGGCTGCAACTTGGACTTCAGTGCACACTTTTACTAAGCACTACCACTTACCTCTTTACTCTAAATCCAGAGCAGGTTTTGCCACTGCAGTTCTGCAGGGCCTTATAGCCACTCCTAATTCTATTTAGACCCAGCCGCCCAACCTCAGCTTTGGGATTCAACCCAAGTGTAATGACTGCAACAGTGAAACATGATTAACATAGTACAGTTGTGTACCTACCATAAATGTAGATGTTCAATTGTATTCACTGTTGCAGTCCAGGTTACCCTCCCACCATCCCCCTTTCTTTTGCTGGTTGTATTTCCTTGTAGATGAAGGTATTGTTTATTTTAGTGCATGCTTTTATAAGCAATGTTTTTTAGCCTACCCTTTTGGGGGCACCTGACATCTGAGGCAAGAAAAACTGAAGAAAACTGCGTCGGCTGCATCTTTTATACACCTGGTGCACTGACGTCAGGGAAGAGGCGACAGCAACCAACGCCGGACCAGGACTTTGGAATTCAGGCCAACTGCGGGTAGCCTGCCAGCAGGATAACCCAAGTGTAATGACTGCAACAGTGAATACGCTTGAACATCTACATTTATGGTAGGTACACAACTGTACTTTCTGCAGGGCCTCATAGCCTCTCCTAATCCTATTTAGCCCAGCCACCCATCCTCAGCTTTGGGATTCAACCCAAGAGTAATGACTGCAACAGTGAAACACGATGAACATAGTACAGTTGTATACCTACCATAAATGTAGATGTTCGAGTGTATTCACTGTTGCAGTCCAGGTTACCCTCCCACCATCCCCCTTTCTTTTGCTGGGTCTTATCTATACTTCTCTATTATATACAACCTATGTGGTGTATTTGCTTGTAGATGAAGGAAATGTTTACTTTAGTGCATGCATATTTATTGGCATAATTTATTTAGCCTACCCGGGCAAGAAAAACTGAAGGAAATGGCATCGGCTGCATCTTTTATACCCCTGGTGCACTGACGTCTGGGAAGAAGCGACAGCGACCAACGCCGGGCCAAGACTTCGGAATTCAGGCCGACTGCGGATAGCCTGCCAGCAGGATAACCCTAGAGTAATGACTGCAACAGTGAATACACTCAAACATCTACATTTATGGTAGGTACACAACTGTACTTTCTTTTATATCACATTCCTGTCCCAAACTGAGGTTTTCTTCGTGCTGCAGCTTTCCTGCTTTGAAGGTTGCTTTTGCACATTTATCAAGACCAAATGGCATTCTTGTTGTCGTCTTTCGGCTTTTCCCAGTTAAGGGTCACCACAGCGGAACTCTGGTCTGCTAATGATTGGCAGTAGATTTTGACGAACGCCGAGGTGCCAGCTCGACGTTCAACCTTCAGTGAAGGCATGCCCATTTACGCATGTCTTTCGAACGCCCACCCAACCGCGGGGAGGACATGCAGACTCCACACAGAAGGCACTCCCCGTACTCCAGCCGAGAATCGAACGGGAGAACCTCTTGCTGTGAGGCATCATCTGAAAAAGGTTTGACCACTTGCAGTTGTACTTTAGTTCCTCATCTGGTGAAATTTTAAAGTTTTAAATGATCTACAAAAAGTCTTTATACCTTGTTTTCTGGAAGCCGAATTGTAGCCATGACCTAATCTGTTAAGTAGACAACTTTAATGGGTTAACGGCGAGACAAAATAGCAGCGGTGACAGTCACCCTGGAATATCCCCCTTTTGAATTTTATCCCTGTAATAATAATTTTTCCTTTGTCATGGCTTAACTGCAAAGTGGTTTGCCACTGTTCCATGATCACTGTAACATAATTGATCTGTGTAACGTGTATCTTGTACATTTTTAAGCACTCTCCCCCACTCCCCCATTTAGTATGAACCATGATACTTAAGACACCCACCTGAACTACAACAAAATCAGTTAGCTGGGAACTTCTAAAACTGTAGACTTTTGCAGTACATTGCACTGTCGGTATTAGAATTGTTACTCTGTGTCTAAAACCCCTAATCTTCTCAGATTGGTTCTTGTAGCTATCATGCATCATGCAGTATTTTCTACAATCTAAGTATCCATGTTTTAACAGCAGCTTCTATTCTAAACTTGATTAAAAACTGTACTTGTCTTTAACTAGACATTCCTTTATCCCCCTTCATTTCTGTTTTACCAAACCCTGATAGGGAAGGCACTCTATTTTGGAAGTTTAAACTTCTTAGCGTCATCCCATTCTTTTACTTTTCCCTTCTAAATTATTTAGTTCCAAAACCTTGGTGCCTTTGCCGGTTTCCTCCAGGAAACTTTCAGCTCACTGACTGACTTGTAACCCTGCTTGCGGGCATACCTACTGGTAAAATTTCCTTTTTGCATTCTCATACTAGCTTAGTTCTTAAAACGCTTTATGCTGCTTTATAATGAATATTATGTATGGCTTTTATTTTCTTAAAAACCTGCACCCAAAGTCGTAGTCCCCCCCCACCGCAATATTTCATCATCTAGCTTTTCCACTTTGGTTTATAACCTTCTGTTTGTATATGTGAGCCTTAACTGCTTAGCTCCAAAATACACCTTCAAATTGGTTAACCTTAAACCACTTTGTTCTTTAGACAGAATCAGCCTGGCCCATTTACCTCTTATCTTTCTCTTATCCAGAGGAGAAAAAAAACTAACCTGTTTGCAAGACCTAGAAAATATAAAGCTTTTTCGCTTGATTATGGGTACAGATAGTAAGATACAATCAGGACCCTTAATTTTCTCAGGTTTTTTTTTTTTTCCGTTTCTCACCACTTATCCTTACGTGCCATAACTGAATTCATGACCTTAAATGCTTGTCCTCATGAATATGGGTATTGCTAAACCAGTTCATGCACAAATACTGAAGTTACCACTGTATTCTTTATTTTATCTTTTTATTTTGTATCCACAAAAAAAATGAAACCATGTTAGAATGAGTTACAAAACTGAAATATCCTTTTCTGAATTTATCTAGTAAAAAGCGGTCATATGCAAATACCATAGCACGTGTTTCTTTTGAATTTCTAAACCCTTGTTTTTGTTGTCAGTAGGTCTAAATATAAAGCAGATACCACTGGGGAAGAGGAAGTCTTCCCTGTTTGATTCTTCTGTCCGAACTTAGCCCGTCCGAGGAACCCTCCTACCTTACTTCTTGCCTTTGACCCTTTTATATATCCCCCCTGATTAACCCCATTATTGTGTCAGGGAATGCAGATGCTTCCATTGCCTTGCTCATAAAACCACATCTGACTTATTGATTGCTTTCTCTGCAAAAAGCCCACCAGCATTAGCAGTGATTGGTATTCTGTTTCCCTTTGAATCATTTTTCTATTTGTCAAATGTTTTCCTCCCTTCCTTCTGAAATCCATACTGATCTATATCTTGCAGATGTTCTTCGTGTTTCACTGTTGCAGGCATCACACTTGAGTTATCTGCTTGCAGTAGCCCTCAGTTGGCCTGAATAACAGTCTTGGGTCCTGCGTCGGTTGCTGTCCCTTCTTCCATGACATCAGGTAGTCAGGGATATCAAATATGCAGCCGACACCATTACATCAGTCTTTCTTGCCGTGTGGTGCCTGAAGCAGAAGCAGTTCTCAAGTGCCGGTTGACAGACTCCTGAAATTTTCGTTTCAGAACCGAAGTCTTCAACAAAAAGCTAAGTACCCCGTTGGGGAGACTTTTTCTTGCTCTAAACCAACGTCCGTAAAAGTAAATTGCATTACTTGAGGAAAGCAAATACCTCAAAAGATTTTTGTTCGTACTGTATTCCTTGCCTAGGCCCTGACCACGACGTACTTCGCTGTCGGTTTTGTGCCTTATTTAAACCACAAACTATCAGTTGGTATATTTTCACTTCTAAATATGTCTTCGGTAAGCCATCCGACTACCGACATTCGAAAAAAATACAAAGATGAAGACAGTGACAGGCCGCCTAGGTCCAAAGCTGCCGACGACGCTTCTCCTAAGCCAGTCGCCAGTTCACCAGTACTCAGTGAGGCGCTTTCGCAGCCCCTGATACTCGCTACTTCAGATTCGCAGGCCACTACTGAGACCCATTCTGAGTCCAGTATGTCGAGAGATGCTTCAACAGTGGAATCTGCAGATGTCTCTACCTCGGATGGGTCTGGGGCCTACTGACTTGCATATTAAACTGACGCCATCTTCTTCTTCAAGGCCTAAAACTCGAACCATGCCTAGAAAACTGACACCCAGACCACATGGTCAGGCCTCTATGCCTAAAAAAACAAATAAGAATGGCTGAAGACCTTATTACTTTAATCAGGGGAAGCCAGCCTTCCCCCTCTGAGACCTAGGACCGAGTTTGTTTATGATACTTCTGACAAGGATTCTGAATTTTCTATTTTCTCTGAGCAGGATTTACCCTCATCTGCCTATGAGGATTCTGATGCAGAGGACTCTATCCCCTCTGCTCCTCCACCAGAGGATTTCTCTTTTAGTGAAACCTTGCATACTGTCAGGGAGCATTTTTGTTGGGAAAGTCAGGGTTTCTCTGATTCTAAAAAGAGGCTTGGGGATTTCTTACTACTGCCCCAGCATAGGCCTTTAGCCTTACCTCCTGTACTAGACATTGTTGATGCCTTTTCGGAATCTAACTTGGCCCCTGACTCTCTACCTCCTGCTCCCAGAAAACCTGATAGATATTAAAGGGTCCCTGACACTCACAAGTTACTTTTTAAAAATACTACTGCGGATCCTGTGACCATTTCACAGGGACCCAAGGGCATTAAAACTACTACTGCCAAAAATCCTACCCCCTCTGATAGAGACTCCAGGGCGCTGGATAGATGGGGTAAGAAGATATACACTTCTGCAACTTTGGCCATTAGGGCCTTAAACTGACAGTTTCATATGTCAAAGTATCAGCAGCATATTATTGGATTGCTTAAACAGAGAATTATGTTGATTCCTGATTGTGCTGAAAATAGATTTTACAGGATTTACTGCATTCAGGTGAAAAAGTTGTAAAACATACTTTGCAATGTGGTTTTGATTCACTAGAGGCATCTTGCAGGGCTGCTGTAACTGGGTCTGTACTTAAAAGGCATGCTTGGCTTAAGGAGCAATCCTTGCCAGATCATGTTAAAGCGAAATTACTGGATGCTCCCTTAAACCAAGACCGCCTGTTTGGCAACAAGGCAGAATAAGTTCTTAAAAACGAAGAAAAAGCTAAATCTATGCAAACTGTTAAAGATTTTTTACAAGTACAACCCCCAAGATTTAGTAGGCATTGGCCTTACAAGAATTGGTCCTTTCCTGCCTCTTCCAGACCTTCTCAGTCCAAACCCAGATCCAGCAGAGCTCCCAGGCTTCAGTCCTAGGGTACGCACAGGACTAAGCAGTGGGGGGCCTCCACTTCTAAATCAGTGAGTAATAAAACTCCCCCTTGTGGTAAACTGTCTCAATGACTTTTTAAAACTTCTAAGCACTTCTCAACTGATTGCCCCTTTGGGGGGAAAGATTGCTCTTCATGCAAAGAACTGGGAACTCATTACCTAGGACAAATGGATTTTATATAGTGTCGTGGAGATACAGATTTCACTTCCACACGTTACCAACACCAAGCGGATGGCCAGATATACCCCCAAATCAGTGGGCAGAGGCCTAAAAGCAAGTACTTTCTCTCTTAAGCATTGGGGCTATTCAGTTGGTACCATAAGAGGAAAAAGGACAAGGTTTTTACTCGAGACCTTTCCTGGTACCCAGAAAAAGACCGTTCATGGCGTCCTATCCTGGACCTGTCTACTCTAAATACCTTTTTGGTGATTCCAAAGTTCAAGATGCTGACTCTACACCAGTTGCTCCCTATGCTAGGCAAAGACACATGGTTGGCAACACTAGATTTAAAGGAAGCATACCTGCACATCCCAGTCAGGGAATCTTGCAGAAGATACCTACGCTTTACAGCAGGCTACACGCACTATCAGTTCTCTGCACTGTCCTTTAGATTATCTACTGCGCCCAGGGTATTCGCAAAGTGCCTCACTCCAGTCATTGCATTTTGCAGGCAAATAAATATTCAGATATACCCATACCTGGACGGTTGTCTAATTCAGGCAGAAAGCCAGGACATACTTTTGAATCTGGCCTTTGTGCAAAGGGTGCTAATTTGTCTGAGGTACACCATAAACAAAAGAAATCGCACCTGGTACCCTGTCAACAAATTATATTCCTGGGAGCAAGCTTGAATACAACTTCCCAGATTGCTTTCCTCATGCCAGAGAAACAAATTCATTTGGCAACCAACTTCAAACAAGTGGCCACAAAAATCCTGATATCTGCAAGGCAAATACTACAAGCCTTTGGGGTTCATGGCCTCCTGCATTCTTCTAATTTCATATGCAAGACTGCATATGAGGAAACTACAATGGTTTCTAAAAAGCCTATGGTGTCAACATTCTCAGGATCTAGAAGCAATGATTCCTATCATACCTTGCCTACGCCTAGAGTTTCTTTGGTGGCCAGAGGCCTGCCATCAAAACAAGGGACTACCATTCACACTACCCCCTGCCACCCAAACCCTAACAGACACATCAGACTATGCATGGAGGACTCACCTGGCCAGGGGAGTGCATTCAGGGCAAATGGAACCCAAGTCAAATGCACCTGCATATCAATCAAAAAGAAATGTTAGCTGTACAGAATGCTCTGACAGCCTTCAAGGACCACATTCTTCCAGGACAATTAATAGTAAAGACGGGCAACACCACTGTTATGTGGTACATAAACAAGCAGGGGGGTACACATTCTTTCCTTACTCTGCAAGACTAGCCATGGCATTGTGGAACACAGCCCTGAGCCACCAAGTGCATCTACAAGCTCAATTCTTGCCAGGAAAACTAAATAAACTGGCAGACAAACTAAGCAGAAACCTCATGGACCCACATGAGTGGAAACTGGAACCAAGGATTGTCAGCATGTTGACAAGCAAATGGGGAGCCCAGATATAGACCCGTTTGCCTCCCCCCAGAACGGTCAATTGGACAAATTTTGCACAAGGACTCCCCACAAACAAGCTTGGAAAGTGGATGCTCTGTCCGTCAGCTGGAAAAGCCTGTCAGTTTATGCCTTTCCTCCTCTGCTCTCCTAAGTACTACTGAAGATCAAACAAGACAAACCAAGGACAATTTTGATTACACCAGACTGGACACGCCAACACTGCTGTACCCTCTCTTGCGCAATGTCCCTGTTGGCCCCATGGCACCTGCCTCAGACTCCTACCCTGTTGTCTCAGCAGGAGAACTAGATTCTGCACCCTCAGCTTCAAACACTGGACCTAGCAGCTTGGCTAATTACCTAATCTCTCCTTTACCATCCCTCATTAAACCAGTGATGGATATCATTTTAGAGACAAGGAGGCCTAGTACTAGAAAATCTTGTGCTGAAAAATGGAAAAGATTCTGTTCCTGGAACCAATCTCAAGGGATGAGCACAACAGTGCCCAACTTACCTCAGATTTTACAATACTTAACTGAGATGCTTCCAAGGGCCTTTCTTTCTCCAAGATTCACACCTCAGCCATTTCAGCTCATAACATAGAACCTCCCCTCTTCTCTCATCCACTGCTCAAGCAGTTCCTCAGAGGGTCCAAAAATCTACGACCACCCAGGAGACCTCCATCTCCAGCCTGGGACCTTAACTTTGTATTGGAGAAACTCACTTTTCCTCCTTTCGAGCCAGCTGCTACTGCAAACTTAAAATTCCTTTCTTGGAAAACAGCTTTCCTTTTAGCAATCACTTCAGCAAGAAGGGTATCTGAATTACAGGCCCTCATGCCAGTGGAGCCTTTCATCATCTTTCATGTGGACAAGGTGTCCCTCAGGACCAGTCCCTCCTTCATGCCCAAGGTGGTATCCAGTATGGCCCTTAATCAGTCCATTCATTTGCCAGCCTTCTTGCCTAATCCACAGAACAAAGGGGAACGGATACTGCATTCCTTAGATGTGCACAGACAACTTAGATTCTACTTGGACAGGACTAAACCTCAAAGGAAATCTGACCAACTGCTGGTGGCATTTGCTACAGGGGAGAGGGTAAGGCTGTTTCAAAGCAAACCATTTCCAAATGGATAGGCCATTGCATTCATTTCTGCTACAAGCACCATGGAAAACCTATCCCACAGGGGATCACACCCCACTCGACCAGGGCTGCATCTACCTCTACAGCCTTTCTCAGAGGCGTTCCTACCAGGGACATCCTAGAAGCTGCTGCCTGGAATTCTGTACATACTTTCACCAAGCATTACCATCTGCCACTTTTCTCTAAATCCAGACCTGGCTTTGCCACCGCAGTCTTGCAGGGCCTTATAGCTGGTCCTAATGCTATCTAAATTCCTCATCCCATCCTTAGCTTTGGGAATCTACCCAAATGTGATGACTGCAACAGTGAAGCAGGAAGAACATAGTGCAGTTGTGTACACTTGCCATAAATGTAGATGTTTAAGTGTATTCACTGTTGCAGTCCTGGTTACCCTCCCTTCAGCCCCCTTACTTCTTTTAGCTATACCTCTACTCCTTTGCTATGCTCAAAAGCTTTTTGATGCATTTGCTTTTTTGTTGGAGGTATAACCTTGTATATTTATAGATTTAATTGCTTCCCATTAGGGGGGCACCTGACATCTGGGGCAAGAAAACTGATGTAATGGCATCTGCTGCATGTTTTATACCCCTAAAATCACAGAAGAAGGGACAGCAACCGATGTCAGCACCTAAGACTATGTTAATCAGGCCCGACTGAGGGCTACTGCAAGCAGATAACCCAAATGTGATGACTGCAACAGTGAAATACACTCGTACATCTTCATATATGTTAAGTGTACACAACTGTACATTTTGGCAACACCTTTACGATTCTGGCAGGTGTTATGAGCCATGACTGTAAAGTGCTAATATCTATATTGAAATTGATCTGTGAAACAGGATCTGAAGAGTCTTTACCCCCTGGGTAATCCGGTCAGTACAGCTTTCTTCAAATATGCCAGTATTTTCTCTCTCAAATACTGTTAAGCAAAAACTTCCCCTCTAACTTGCAGATTTTCCCAGGGATACTCTTTCTGGAGACTCCCCTGTTTATTTACATATCACTGTTTTTATCTCCACTCTTATCTTTATTAACTGAGCTCCCCGTCTTAATCTACCATTGGCATAATTAAGACTTCCATAAATATTAACACTTGATCTGAAGTAGGCAGACTTCATTTGTCTGCAACCTGTGGGTATCGGATCCGACCTCGGATCCGAGCCGGCCTTTCAAAAGCTTAGGCTCCGAGCTCCTAGCTCCTCCCTCTACCCATAACCCCTTGCCAAGCCCTGACTGACCTCAGATTTCGTTTGCCGCTTTCAAGTTGCGACGGATTCCTTGAGCTCCTAGTGCAGATAAGTTTTCTGACAGGAAAATTTTGTAAAATTTAACATTTTTTGATTATTTTAGATAGAAGTGTGTCTGTTAGGCTTTCCTTCCTCTATCTTTTATATTTTCTTCCCGGGTTTTGCGTAGTTTGAGTGGTTTGTGTGTGTTTAGGCCTGTTAGGGCTAGAGTATGTCTGAAGCCCATAAGGCAGTTTTTTTCTAAGTGCACCGAGTGTGGCCATAAGCTGTCCCCGGCGGATGGCCACACTCGGTGTGTTAAATGCTTGGGGGTTGAACACCTGTCATCTGGTTGTACCATTTGTGCAGGGTTCAACCCCCGAGCTTTGAGGGAGCGGAGGTCGAAGCTTGTTCTGGCGGGACTTCTCCCTCCAGATACCGCTTCGGCTTCTGCCCCTTCTACACAGCAAGCAGTTGCTGTGGGCTCTCCTCCCCCGGCTGGGACTCAACCTCCCTCTAAGACGCCGGAGGAGAGAGAGACTTCTAGGGAGAGAAAAGGAGAGGCACAGGGAGAGGCACCACAAACGGAGAGCTGAAACCTCTAGTTCGGCTCCTCCATCCAAGCAGGCCTCTCCTGTGCCTTGTAGTTTCCCTCCTCCTCGGCTCCACTCCCCTCGGTTCTCTCCTGGGCCCGAGGAGGAGGAGGCTAGCCCTTCAGCGAGGTCCCCAAGGCGGCTCTCTAGGTCCGCTTCGGTGGCCTCGACTAGATCTACCTTCTCCATGAGTGAAGCAGACATGGACCGGATGATGAGGAGATTCATCCAGGCCCAAATGCAAATGGGAGTGCTCCTAGCCCCCAATCCGGGAGGGCTTGACCCTTTTTTCGCCCCTTTGGCTCCTTCTCCGACCCACACCATGGGTTCGGAGCTGTCGGCGCCGGGCAGAGTTGGATCCGGGGATGGGTCGGATCCGATAGGTCGGCGCACCTTGGACCCGTCCCATCCCTTGAGTGCTTCGGGTGCCGGACCCGACCTCGGAGCCGAGGACCGAGCCTCGGATCCGAGGGAGCTGGTGTCTTCGGCCCGTCTCGGTCGGAGCACACGGTCTCGGATCCGACGGTCTCGGCTCGCTCCGATCCGCGTCGGATCCGAGTGGGGTCGGCTCTCAGGGTTCAGAGAAGCTGGCTCCCCTCGGCCTTCGCGTAGTGGAAAGGGCACTGTTGAGGACTTCCGGACCCCGGTCCCTGCCACGGCTCCATCCGCACTCCCTTGCAGTTGGGCCAGGCTCCCACCAGCCGGTCCCAGGGACAGCCCGCCTCGATGTCCCAAGTAGTTCCCTTGGAACATCCAGCTGCGAAGAGTACTCCTCGGACAGCCCCAAGAAGTACCTCGGGCGTAAGTGCAAAAGGAGGCACATGGACTCCCGAGTCCGTTCAAGACACAGACTTGGATGAAGGGAGGGCTCCCAAGGTCACCCCTGAAGACGTCTCATTTGGAGACATTATGGAAATGTTGAGGATCAGGGGGTGGTCTGCCCCAAGGCCTCCTCAGACGAGTCTGTGTTCTTGGAGGCATTCGAGGCGGCCCATCTACCTCTTGGGTGTCCCTCCTGCCGACCCTCTGGTGGACCTTATATCCACCAGAGCGTGGAAGGATCCGGACACGTTGAGCCTGTACCCAAGCGTCCTGACCGTATCCTTTCCTCCGGGACCGCATTCACTGGAGCAAAGGCCCCAGTAGATGCCATGATGATGGCTGCAGCCACTAAGGGGGAGTTGGCCCAGGAGAGTCCCTCTATGCATCCTCCGGGTAAGGAGTCCCGCTCGATGGATCGCATTGGGAAGCGAGTTTTCAGTTCAGCAACCTTCTCTTTGAGAGCTGAACTACATGGCACACGCCATCAGGATGCAGCGGGATTTGATTAAAGAATACGCTGCATCTCCCCAGAGTCCATGTCGGGTGAGGACAAGCAGGTATACTCCACCGAATGGCCACTCTTAGAGCAGTTTCTAACACATCTATGCGGCTACTTTCTCACGCTACCGAGGGAGCCGCTAGAGCCAGCGGAGCAGGCCTAGTCATGAGGCGGCAGGCCTGGCTCCGCCACTGTGATTTCGCAGAGCCCTTCAAGGCGACTTCGAATGCCCCTTTGATGGTTCTGCCTTGTTTGGCAAAACTGTTCGAAACATTGGTCCAGAGCGAAGGACGGAAGACGCTGTCTGCCGTCGGAGTCCGCTTCTCAGCTCCCCAGAGGTCCTTCTCAAGAACCAAAAGGGACAGAAGAAGATGTGGTTCCGAAGTTGCAGCAGTCCCAACCTGCTCCGGATAACCAGTCCTCCGTGGCAGAGGAGGACAGGGAGGTCGCCGTCCTAGAGGCAGAGGGGCTCCTAGAAACTTTGGGTCCAGAGAACCTTTCTCTGATAGGCCCACGCAGCAGCCCTGAAGGGTTGCCCGGCTGTCCGTCTCTGGAGGCAGTCGGGGCGCCGAGGCACCTAACTTCTTGGGAGTCCATCACAACAGACCGCTGGGTGCTTGGCGTGATATCCAGAGGTTATACAATTCCCCTGTACAAAGTTCCCAGATCTCGCAGCCTCCCAGATGTACCACCCGACCAAAGGGAAGCAGCAGCTATCGAAATCAGACAGCTGCTAGAAAAAAGAGCTATCCAGTGCGTCCCCCTAGATCAAACCGGGTCAGGGTTTTACTCCAGGTGCTTTTTAGTGCCAGAGAAAACGGGGGACTTAAGACCGATCTTAGATCTTTCCCTGCTGAACCTGTCAGTAACCAAGCAAAAGTTCCGGATGGTCACCCTTCAATCTATACTCCCCCTCTTGAGGGAGAACGACTGGATGTGCTCCATCGACCTCAAGGACGCGTACTGCCACATTCGCATGGACAGACGGTCCAGGAGGTTTCTTCGCTTCCGGCTGGGAGCCAGTCATTATCAGTTCAGGGTCCTTCCCTTCGGTCTCACCTCAGCCCCCAGGGTGTTCACCAAGGTACTAGCGGTTGTAGCGGCCCACCTGAGACTCCAGGGATTACAGGTCTTTCCGTACCTGGACGACTGGCTTCTGACGGCATCATCAAGGCATCTTCTGTGCTCAGCCAGGGACTACTTCCTTCGTATAGCCCCAAGGCTGGGCATCACTATCAACTGGGAGAAATCTTTACTGCACCCCACACAAATTATAGATTTCATAGGAGGAAGGCTAAACACCAGGTCAATGCGAGCCTTCCTCACCCCAGACAGAATTTCCAACCTGAAGTGTCATGTCGCAGCGTCCTGCAACCATTTCCGACAGCAGCTTCGGTCCTGAGGGCCCTAGGTTCGATGGCGGCAGCTATCCCGCTTCTTATTCATGCGCGCTTACGCATGCGGGTTCTTCAATGGACCCTTCAGGTTCAGTGGTCCCCTCTCTATTCCTCTCTCAACAGTCCGATAGCGGTCAGCAAAGCATGCAAGGATTCCCTTCTTTGGTGGCTTCGGTCTCCGGAGCCTCTGACAGGGAAACCTTTTTGTGCAGCATTTCCCCGAGCCACAGTGACCACGGACGCTTCTCGCCTCGGGTAGGGGGCATTCTGGGGAAGATTGTCCAAGGCACGTGGAACCCCACAGAGACTTCGTTGCATATAAATGTCCTGGAAATGAGGGCTGTGCTCCTAGCGTTGCAAGCACTTCACAATCTTCTTCCTTCAGGGACTATTGCGATTCAGACAGACAACATGTCGGTAGTCTGGTACATCAACAAACAGGGAGGAACCAGGTCCTATCCCTTTGTCGAGAGGCCATGAGAGTCTGGGAATGGGCAATTTCCACCAAACGCTTTCTTGTAGCAACGCACATTCCGAAAATCCAACATCCTTGCGGACAAACTCAGTCGCACCATTCTTTCCCCTCACGAGTGGTCTCTCAATCCTCAGGTAGTGAAGAAGATTTTTGCGTCTGGGGCAACCCTGTTGCGATCTTTTGCCTCTCACTCAAACGCCAAATGCGACAATTTCTTCGCTCTGCTTCCCCACCAGGGAATCCCGAGACGCTGGTGCATGCTTGGCCTCCCGGTCTCCTTTATGCCTACCCTCCACTACCTCTGATGCAGAGGCTTCTGCAGAAAGCCAACAGTTTGGGGAGCAGAATGATTCTCATTGCCCGTTCTGGCCTCGTCAACCCTGGTTCTCCTTTGTATGGTCTCACAAAGTGAATCCACCCTGGATTCTGGATCCGATCCCGGATCTCATCTCCCACCCTCTGGGAATTCCGGCCCCCAATCACGCACCCTGAAATTGACAGCTTGGCTGCTCCAGTTCCATCCTTGATTAGGACTCGGTATCTCGTCACCGGTCAAGGCCATTCTAGTGGCGGCTCATAAACCTTCCACTAGGCAGGTTTATCGGAGTAAATGGAAGAGATTCTCTATTTGGGCGGTCCAGAAAAGTTTGGATCCTTTTTCAGCACCTATGTCGGCAGTGCTGGATTTTTTAACAGACCTCTTTCATCAAGGGCAAGTTCTTCCACGATTAAGGTACAATTGGCAGCCATCTCTCATTATCACATTGGTCATGAGACAGCTCCCCTCATGACGGCGAAATTGTGCAAAACCTTTCTTAAAGGGATTTTTTTTGTTGAGGCCTCCAGTCAAAGAGATTGTACCACCTTGGGACCTATCTTTAGTTCTGCAAGCCCTTACTGCTCCTCCCTTCGAGCCTGCAGCTTCTACAGACCTGAAGTACCTTTCCTGGAAGACTGCCTTCTTAGTAGCTATCACTTCAGCCAGAAGAGTGTCTGAACTTCAGGCTCTATGCGTCAAACCGCCTTACCTTTCCTCCTTTCCAGATAGGGTGTGCCTCAGGACCAATCCATCCTTTCTGCCAAAAGTCTCTTCAGAATCTAATATCAACCAATCAATCAACTTACCTGTGTTTTTTCCCAAGTACTCAAACAAAGGAGAATACAAATTGCATTCCTTGGATGTTCATAGACAATTACGATTTTACATTCACAGAACAGCTGGTCACAGGCAATCAGATCAGCTGTTCATCTCCTTTGCTAAATTTGCTTTGGGTAAAGCAGTTTCTAAAGTCACACTATCGAGATGGATTGCTAATTGTATTCTGCAGGCTTATGACACTTCAGGTAGACCTGCTCCTCAGAGGGTTACGGCTCATTCTACTAGGGCAGTCTCCACGTCAGCCGCCTTTAAGTCCCGTGTGTCATTGGATGATATCTGCACGGCAGCCACTTGGGCCTCACCTCATACCTTTATTTCTCATTATAAGGTGGATGTTGTTTCCAGGGAAGAGCATCCTTTGGCTCGGCGGTGCTCGAACATCCTTCCATGACGCCCTTAAGATTCAGGTAGCTGGGGACTCTGTCCCACAGGTTGCAGACAAATGAAGTCTGCCTACTTCAGATTTAGAAGTTATGTACTCACCATAACGTTCTATCTGAGTAGGTGACTTCATTTGGATGCAACTATCCCCCCCTCCATCCCCCTGACCTTTATACAGCGAGTATTTATGCTTTGTTCAGATACTTTATTCAGTATTATATAGGCAAACTCAATCTGAGGTCAGTCAGGGCTTTGCAAGGGGTTATGGGTAGAGGGAGGAGCTAGGAGCTCGGAGCCTAAGCTTTTGAAAGGCCGGCTCGGATCCGAGGTCGGATCCGATACCCACAGGTTGCATCCAAATGAAGTCACCTACTCAGATGGAACGTTATGGTGAGTACATAACTTCTAATTTCTGTTTTCCCAATTCCTTTGCTTTTGTACAGTAGGTCTAGAACTTTTGTGTTCCTGGTCCAAGGAAGCTGTGCAGTCTGCTTGGGCTCATTGGCAGGTTAATCAGTAAAGCTGTCAAATAGGTTTTAATGTATGAGGAGCATCAGATGCCTTCAAATGAGTATTCATTTTCCAGAGAGCCCTATTCAAAAGGTCACATGTTGTGAACAGTAAGGTTTTTGACAGGGTGCCTTTCCATTTTCTGTGGCAAATGTTATGTACAATTAGTTTCTGAGAGGATTTGTACAGCAAGCACTTTACAGGATGCATGCCTAAGTTACCATTCTTTCCAGACAGGGAATGCATGTTCTCACTTTTTTGTTTGCCAACCTTTTGAATCTGTAGTACCTAGTTTGTGTCTAAGTCATGTAATGTAGCTTGAATCCACGGTATGAATTTTTCCTGTCATATCTTTAGCTTCGTTAGGTTTATTAGGAAGTTCTGTCTGCTCAATAAAGATTGCATCTTTAACTTAAAACATTTATTGTATGCAGCCACAGCCAGATGTAGAACAGCAGCAACAGGAGGAAATACCACAAGCTGAACTGCCTCCAGAGCCACCCCAGCCTCAGAACATCACTGAGCTGATGCAGGACTTTGACCTTGTACAGGAGAATGAAAAGAAAAAAGAGGAAGATGAGGAGGAAGTAAGTGCAAATATGTTCTTCAAAACCTGAATCCACTATCTCAACAAGTTGTAGCATGGTCCTCAGGTATTTACCAGAAAGCTGTTAATTTGTAATGAGTGCAAGAACAAGTCTAGGCTTGTGTAGTACAATATGCAGTGGTTAACACTGTGCTACCAAATGTCATTTTTTTATTTTGCAAACACCACTCTGCTTTGATTGGATACAGTTTATATAAACTAGATTATCTTATTTTCATGGAGTCCTCTTTAAGTGGGAATAATCTTTTTGAAGGGTCCCACTTCAGTGGGTGGAGCACTTTCTTTTTTTGACATTTTTGTAATCTCAAGTTACTCTTACTTGACCATGTAGGCTTTCTTCTTGTTGGCTCATGCAGAGATATTCCTATACCTTTAAGGGGGAGTCCCAGCACCGCTTTCCCATCACCCCACCCTACTTCTCTACCTAAGGCTTGTAAGATGTCTCTAGCTTAACTATAGTCACAAAGTCCTATTTAATTCCTAGAGTCCAGACTTCGTGTATGGAAGGCCCTGTATGTTAGACCCAGGAACTGTTGTCATGGTTTCCTGTTTCATGGATATTGGAGTATAAAGGACCTATTCTTGACATTGTATAAAGGGTGTATTGTCTGTCTGGCAGCTGGCATAGAATAGTTGTGCACTGCTTCCTGTAGTCCAGGGTTTAATTCCCTCTAGCTTCCATTTAACTACTTTTGACAGAACAAGTCTTTTAACTAGACCGTGATCTTAGGCAGAAAATTAGGCTAGGCTGTGTAATGGTCTGCTGAACTTTTGCCAGAGGTGGTCATCGCAGGACAGTTACTGTGCCGCTAGGCCTTTGCCAAGAACAGTAGAAGAGGTGCCCCTGGGAGAACAGAGTGACTTGGTGTGTAATCCATTTTGTTAAAGTCTAGAGGGTTCTGGCATATTCTGAATTCCTTAACTTGAAACATTTTGTGAAGAACATGAGATTCATGATGGCATCCATATACTGTCTTCTGCGTTCTTCCTGGATAGTATACAGGTGTAGTAGATGCATGTTGCACAGTGAGATTTAGAGTGGTACTTGGAAAGTCTTTTACATTGAATAGTTTTGGGGATTTTGTCTGTTGTACCCAGCTTGGCAACATTTTTCTTCTAGGATTTGGCACCACTAGCTGATGCTTGACAATGATGTACCATGTTGGTCGTGGAAGTGATGCCTTGGAGCTTGTGCCTCCCACTTTTCTGCTTTGTGCACACTTTTAAGTATCTAGACAAAATTGATTTTGAATAAGTTCTGCATTCGGTATCTGAGAAGCTGAAGTATTTTTTAGGTGGCCCTGCAGTTGCTGTCACCAACATTATTTTATTTTCTTGGGTAAGAAGCACTGTGTGACACACTGCATGAATACTAATGCTTCTTCCTCGCCTCCATGCTACCTCTAAGCAAGTTGTCAGATGTTCTTCGTGTTTCACTGCTGCAGTCATTACATTTGGGTAATCTGCTGGCAGGTTGCCCTCAGTCGGCCTGAATTCCAAAGTCTTGGGTCCTGCGTCGGTTGCTGTCTCCTCTTCCATGATGTCCAGTCGTCAGGGGTATAAAACAAGCAGCCGACGCCATTTTCTCCAGTTTTTCTTGCCACGCGGTGCCCGAAGCAGAAGCAATTCGCAAGTGCCGGTCGGCTGACTCCTGAAATTTTCGAGTTTCAGAACCAAAGTCTTCACTAAAGCTAAGTACCCCATTGGGGGCATTTTTTTACTGCTCCATTCCATGTCAGAAAAAGTTAATTGTATTACTTGTGGGAAGCAAATACTTCATAAGGATTTCCATTTATACTGTATTCCTTGTCTAGGCCCTGATCACAACGTGCCTGGCTGTCTGTTTTGTGCTAGATTTAACCAACGCACTATTAAGCGTCTGTATATTTTTGCCTCAAAATATTTTGGAAACAGATTTAACTACCCTGAAATGTCGTCGGATAGCAATCAGACTACCGGAGTACACAAAAAATGCAAAGAAAAGGACAGAGACAGACAGTAGAGGTCCAAAACTGACTAAGCTTCTCCTAGGCCAGTCGCCGGTACTCAGTGAGGTGCTTTTGCAGCCCCTGATACCTGCTACTTTCAAGTCGCAGGCCCCTACCAAGACGCATGTGGAGTCCAGTACGCCGTGACATACTTAAAGTATTGTACCCACGGATGTCTCTCCCTCAGATGGGTCCGGAGCCGTTGAGCAGGCACCGGCTTCTGAGGGTGTACTCAGGTCTCAACATTTCTATATAAAATCGGCTGCAAAAGCAACTTCTAAAGCTAAAAAACTGACGCATGAGCCACGTGCACAGGCCGCTATGCCTAAAAAAAAAACAGATGATCAAAATGGCTGAAGACCTTTTTACCTTGATCAGGGGTTCCCAACCCCCTCCTGATAAGAGGCCTAGGCAAGACACTGATTATGAATCTTGAGATCAGGTTTCTATTTCTTCTGATTCCTCTTCTGATCAGGAATTATCTATACCTCCCTATGAGGATTCTGATGCAGAGGAATCTATCCCATCTGCATCACCTCCTGAGGATTATTCATTTGGAGAAACCTTGCATACTTTGAGGGAGCATTTTCGCTGGGAGAGTCAAAATTCCTCAGAATCAAAAAAGAGGCTCAGGGATTTCCTTCTCCCTCAGCACAGGCCTTTAGCCATACCCCCTGTTTTAGACATTGTGGATGATGTATTTTTGGAGTCAAGCTTGACTCCTTACCTCTGGCTCCCAGCAACCCTGACAGATATTACAGGGTCCCTTACTCACACACATTTTTATATAGAAACCCTGCTGCTCACCCTGAAACTATTTCACAGGGTCCAAAGGGAGTTAAGGCCTCAACAGCAAAAAAATCCTACCCCATCTGATAGAGATACAAGGGCACTGGATAGATGGGGAAAGAAGGTTTATACATCTGCAACCTTGGCAGTTAGGGCCTTAAACTGCCAGTTTCATATAATCAGGTATCAACAACATGTTATGGGATTGCTGAAACAGAAAATGATGTTGATTTCTGAATGTGCAGAAAATAAAAAATTGCAGGAATTATTGCATGCAGCTGAAGAAGTTGGAAAGCATACTTTGCAATGTGGTTTTGATTCCATAGAGGCCTCCTGTAGGGCCGCAGTTACTGGATTTGTGATTAGGAGGCATGCCTGGCTAAAAGAGCAAAAATTTCCTGATCATGTTAAAGCTAAATTACTGGATGCACCTTTACAGCATGATACTCTGTTTGGTATTAAGGCAGAAGAGGTTTTAAAGAAAATGGAAGACAAAGCTAAGTCTATGCAAACTGTAAAAGACTTCTTACAAGTGCAGCCACCAAGATTCAGTAGACACTGGCCAACAAAAAATTGGTCCTTTCCTGTGTCCGACAGAGCTCAAAGGGGCAAATCCAGACACCCTAAAGGTTCCAGATACCAGGCACAAGATTCTTGCAGGCCAAAGCAATGGGGTGCTTCTACCTCCAAATCTGGAGGAGATGAAGCACAACGCTACAGAAAGCAGTCCCAATGACTTCCCTCTGCCTTCACCAAGCACTTACCTTTTGGCAGCACCCTTGGGGGAAAATTTGCACTTTTTGCTCAAAATTGGCAATTAACCCAGGACAAGTGGGTGCTAAACATAGTATCACAGGGATACAGATTCCATTTTCATACTCTGCCAATGACAAACGGTTGGCCGGATCTGCAAAAAAAATCAATGGGCAGAGGCACAGAAACATGTTACGTCCCTCATGGATATGGGGGCTATTCAGCCAGTACCAGAACAGGAAAAAGGACAAGGTTTTTACTCTACTGTTCTTGGTACCCAGAAAGGACAAGGCCTGGCGGCCAATACTGGATTTATCAATTTTGAACACATTCCTGGACATTCCAAAATTCAAAATGCTGACTTTGCAGCAGCTTCTGCCCGTGCTGGGCAAGAATGCTTGGCTGGTGACTTTAGACCCAAGAGGCATACCTGCATGTCCCAGTAAGGGAATTGTGCAGAAGATGCCTCCGTTTCAAGGCTGGCTTAATGCATTACCAATTCTCTGCACTGCCCTTTGGCTTATCTACTGCGCCAAGGGTCTTTACAAAGTGTCTGGCACCAGAGATTGCTTTTTGCAGACGAAGTATACAAATATATCCTTGGACGACTGTCTCATTCAAGCAGAGAACAAGGACATTCTTCTTCAGCACCTGGCGTTTGTGAAAAGGCTTCTAACATGCGTAGGGTACACAAATGAAAAGCAATCACAACTGGTACCCTCTCAAAAGATAACATTCCTGGGTGCAAGCTTGAATGCAACTGCCCAGATGGCTTTCCTCACGCCAGACAAAGGCAACTGACTACTTACTTCAAACCGATGACAACAAAAACTCAGTTATCTGCAAGACAAACTCTGCAGGCTTTGGGCTTCATGGCATCCTGCATCCTACTGATTCCATATGCAAGACTGCATATGAGGAAACTTCAGTGGTACCTAAAATGTTTATGGAGTCAACATTGTCACAGTCTGGAAAGAATGATTCCTCTCATTCCCTGCCTACAACAGGAGTTTCTGTGGTGGGCAAAGGCATGTCACCAAAATATGGGACGTGCCTTCACTCTACCCCCTGCCAGCCAAACCTTAACAGACGCATCAGATTATGCATGGGGGGGCCACCTGGCAGGAAGATGCATTCAGGGCATATGGACCCCAAAACAAATGCATCTGCATATCGACCAAAAAGATGTTAGCTGTTCAAAATGCCCTGACAGCCTTCAAGGACTAACTTCATCCAGGACAATACCACAGTTATGTGGTATATAAACAAGCCAGGGGAGGCATGCACTCATGCCCCCTTTGCAGATTAGCCATGGCACTGTGGGACACAGCTTTAACTTGCCAAGTACATCTTCAAGCTTAATTCCTGCCAGGAAAACAAAATACTCTGGCAGACGATTTAAGCAGAAACCTTATAGACCCTCACGAGTGGAAACTAGATCCACAAGTCTTCAGCATGATAACAAAGAAATGGGGGAGCCCAGACATAGATCTATTTGCCTCTCCTCAAAATTATCAATTGAAAAGATTCTGCACAAGGACTTATCACAGACAAGCATGGAAAGTGGACGCCCTATCCTTCAGTTGGAAAAACCTGTCCATTTACACCTTTCCTCCTCTGCTTCTTCTTCCCAAGTTCTTACTAAAAGTCAGACAACAGAAACCAAAGATGATACTGATTGCCCCGGACTGGCCCTGCCAATACTGGTACCCAGTCCTAAGGAAGTTATCTCAATACCCAGCTTGGACCTTACCTCAAAGACCTCAATTACTGTCCCAGCAAAACAATCAGATCATGCACAATCGGCTCCAAACACTGAACCTGGCAGCATGGCTGGTCATGGGAAGTTATGCAAACATCACCTCTCAGTAAAGCTGTGAGGGATGTCATTTTGGAAGCCAGAAGGCCTAGCACTAGAAAATCTTATGCTGATAAATGGAAGAGTTTCTGTGCTTGGAATCTAACACAAGGAACTGGTACAGCAGAACCAAATATTCCTCAGATATTACAATACTTGAGTGAGATGTTGACAAAGGCCAATCTTTCTCATCCATAAAAATCCATGCCTCTGCCATTTCGGCTCATTACAATACAGAGCCACCAATCGTTTCTCATCCTTTACTAAAGCAGTATCTTAGAGGAGCCAAAAATGTAAGGCCTCCCAGAAGATCACCAATACCTGCATGGGACCTCAATTATGTGTTGGAAAAACTCACCCTGCCTCCATTTGAACCAGCTGCTACTGCAGATATAAAGTTCTTATGGAAAACAGCTCTGCTGCTAGCAATTACTTCAGAAAGAAGAGTCTCAGAGCTTCAGGCTCTCATGGCTGTGGAGCCTTTTATCATATTTTACCCAGACAGGGTGTCTCTGAGGACCAATCCTTCATTTATGCCTAAGGTGGTTTCCAGTGTGGCTCTTAACCAAACTATTCATCTGCCAACCTTTTCTCCAAATCCGCAGAACAAGGGGGAGAGAATTCTGCATTCCTTGGACATACACACTCAGCTAAGATTCTACTTGAACAGGACTAAACCTCTAAGAAAGACTGAGCAATTACTAGTGACATATGCTGCAGGATCAGAAGAAAAGGCTATTTCAAAGCAGACTATTTCAAAGTGAATAAGCCACTGCATTAGTTTCTGCTACTTGCACCATGGCAAACCTGTGCCCAACGGCATTAGGTCTCATTCCACCAGAGCTGCAGACACATCAGCAGCCTTTCTCAGAGGAGTACCAACCAGAGACATTCTAGAAGCTACTTGGAGTTTTTCTGTTCACACCTTTACAAAGCATTATTTCCAAAGACATGCATCTGGAGCATTTCTCCCCGGGCCTCCGCTGAAAACAGGATCTGTGGAACCTAGTCGGACTTTCCCGGTCAACAAATGATAAATAAATAAATAAATTATCATTTGCCTCTCTACTCTAAGTCCAGGGCAGCTTTGCCACTGCAGTTCTGCAGGGCCTTATAGCCAACCCTAATGCTGTTTAGCTCCAGCCTCCCATCCATAGCTTTGGGATTCTACCCAAATGTAATGACTGCAACAGTGAAACACAAAGAACATAGTACAGTTGTCTACACTTACCATAAAGGTAGATGTTCGAGTGTATTCACTGTTGCAGTCCAGGTTACCCACCTGCCATCCCCCTGTCATTCTTGAATTTATCTTTCCTTTATCTTCTACAACCTATGTGGTGTATTTGCTTGTAGATGAAGGTAAAGTTTGTATTGATGCGTGTGTGTGTGTATATATGTGTGTATGTATATGTATATGTATATATATATATATATATATATATATTTTTTTTTTTTTTTTTTTTTTGGATACCTTTTTGGGGGCACCTGACATCTGGGGCAAGAAAAACTAAAGAAAATGGCGTCTGCTGCTTGTTTTATGCCCCTGACGTCATGGAAAAGGAGACTGCAACCGATGCAGGACCCAGACTTTGGAATTCAGGCCGACTGAGGGCAACCTGCCAGCAGATTACCCAAATGTAATAACTGCAACAGTGAATACACTCAAACATCTACATTTATGGCAAGTGTACACAACTGTACTTTCTCCGGAATTCATTGAGACACTTTCACAGCCCCTGATGCCCGACTCGCTTTCTACGCAGGCCTCTGGCGAGACCCTTTGGGAGTCCAGTATGCCGCAGAAATCCACTTAGTCTTCTGAGCCTTTGGCTGTCTCTGCCTCAGTTGGGTCAGAAACTACGATGCAGGCATCAGCTTCTAAGCCCATTCACACTACTGTTTTTCAGAGACCGACTGATTCTCTCGGGCCTCGAAGCCAGGTCACTCCTAGGAAATCTACTTCTAGCCACCATCTTGCTACTGCTCCTCTTCTAGTCACCATCTTGCTACTGCTCCCCCACCCCAAGCTTAAATGCTCAAAATGGCGGAGGATCTCATCTCCCTTATCCAAGGTACTCAAGCCCTCACCCCGAAAAGGAAAAGGCTTCCTTCTCCAGAAATTGACGGACCAAGAGTCTGAGGAATCTGATTATTCTGCCTTTCAAGAGGAACAGCAACCCTCAACTGTTTGAAAATTCAGATGCAGAGGAATCCATCCCCTCTGCCTCCCCTTCATAGGATCTTTCCTTTGGGGAAACCCTCCACTCCCTCAGAGAACATTTTCATTGGGAATCTCAGGACTGCCCACAGTCAAAGAAACGACTTGGAGAGTTTCTGAACCTGCCCCAGCACAGACCCCTAGCCAGCCCTCCTATTCTAGAAGTGGTGAATGATGTTTTCCTTGAATCCAGTTGAGCCCCTGATGCCCCGTCTCCTGCCCTAGCTAAACCTGACAGGTACTACAGAGTACCAGATTCACATAAATACCTGTACAGGAACCCTGCTGCAGACCCTGATGTCATTACACAGGGACCCAAAGGAGCCAAGACTTGTTCTGCCAATAATCCTCTTCCTTATGACAGACTCTCCAGAGCTCTGGACAGATGGGGTAAGAAAGTATACACCTCTGCAACTTTAGCCGTCAGAGCACTCCATTGTCAGTTCCATATGTTAAAATATCAACAAGACACTTTGAAACAAATAAAGCAGAAGATTGCTACCTGTCCTGACGGTGCCAACTCAAAAGAGCTGGCAGAATTACTTCACTTTGCTGGTGAAGTGGCCAAGCTCTCATTACAATGTGAATATATGACGCCCTAGAAGCCTCTGTCAGGGCAGCAGTGACAGGATCTGTTAGAAGACATGCATGGCTGAAGGAACATCCTCTCCCTGATCATGTCAAGTCTAAACTTATTGATGCACCCCTAGATAAGGAATGCCTGTTTGGGAACAAAAGCAGAAGAGGTGCTTAAAAGGATGGAAGACGACGCAAAATCTGTGCAAACAGTAAAAGATTCCTTTCAAGTTCAGCCGCCCAGATTCAGCAGAAACTTCCCCTCTAAGCACTGGTCTTTCCCTACACCCAGTAGATAGGGCCAAAGCAAGCCCTGCAGGGACAGGACATAAAGACCCCCTACCCCAGGGCCAGCAAAGAAGCAAACAATGGACCACTTCTGCTTCTACGGTAGGGAGTTCTAAGCCAAGCTTCTATGGTAAATCCTCACAATGACCCCCCCCCCCCACACACACCTCCTTTCACTCATCTAAAACTAGAAGGAAGGCCTCACCCTCTTCAAGGACAATTGGGTCTCTATAACCAAGGACCAATGGCTATTAAAAATAATTTCTCAAGGTTACAGCTTCTCTTTCAGCAAACTTCCAGTTCCAAGATGGGTACCCAGACCTCCCCCCAAACCAGTGGGCAGAGACATTAAAACAGGTAAAAACTCTTAATATCCTAGGGGGCAGTAGAACCTGTCCCTCCGGATCAAACAGTAAAAGGTTTTTACTCCGGACTAGTCCTTGTTCCCAGAAAAGAGGGCACCTGGCCCACCCCATCATGGATCTATCCAAACTGAACACTACCTTAGTGTTCCCCAGATTCAAAATGCTAATCTTGCAGCAGCTGTTGCCTATGCTCTCTTAAAATGTCAGGCTGGTGACACTAGACCTAAACGATGCCTGCCTCCACATCCCCATCCGGGAATCGTGCAGAAAATTCCTGTGCTTCAAAGCAGGCTGTCAGCACTTTCAGTTCTCTGCACTTCCCTTTGGCTTATCTACTGCTCCCAGTGTGTTCACCAAATGCTTGGCCCCGGCTATAGCATTCTGCAGACAGAGAAATATACAGATTTACCCTTACCTGGACAACTGCCTCATTCAGGTGAACAGCAAAGAAACGCTGCTGCAGGATCTCCTCTTTGTCAAAAAAAAACCCTAACTTCCCTAGGGTTCACCATCAACAAGAAAAAAATCAATGCAAAACCCCACCAGAGAAATTGTTTACCTGGGAGCTGTGCTAGACACAGCAACCCTAATGCTCTAGTGGGCCTTCACCTAGCAGGCAGGTGTACCCAAGGCCTTTGAAATGCCCAGCAACTTCACTTGCACATCAACCAGAAAGAAATGACGGCAGTGCAAAATTCTCACTTCCTTCCAACCCCATCTGAGGCCAGGGGTGGTCCTTATAAAAGCAGACAACACCACAGTCATGTGGTACATCAACAAGCAGGGGTCAGCCAATCTTACCCCCTGTGCAGGTTAGCCATGAGTCTATGGCTTACAGCCACCTCCATGGGGCTACACCTGATTGCCAATACTTACCAAGGATCATCAACACACTGGCAGACCACCTAAGCAGAAACTTCCTGGACCCCCATGAATGGCAGCTCCACAGAGAAATCTTTATGCAAATCACCCAGGAGTGGAAGACCTCAGAGGTGGACCTCTTTGCCTCGCACTTCAGCCACCAGCTGCACAGGTTTTATATCAGAGCGCATCACGTCCGAGTATGGAAGGTGGATGCCATAACCTTCCCCTGGAGCTCCCTTTTTGTGTAGGCATACCCTCCTCTGCCACTTATTCCCAAGGTTCTGATCAGAATAAGAGAGGAGAGACCAAAGGCCATCCTCATCACTCCAGACTGGCCAAGACAGCATTGGTACCCCTTGCTATACAATCTGACCTCAACCCCCAAAGCTGCTTCCCCTAAGGTCAGACCTCCTGACCCAGGAGAGAGGGAAGGTACTGCACCCAGACCTACAGACTCTCAAACTTTCAGCATGGCTCATACACTAAAAACTAACAAGAAGTTACTGTTAAGCAAAACAGGTCAGCATCACAGAGGCCAGACGGTCTAGCACAAGGAAATCTTATGTAGGAAAATGGAAAAGATTCTGCTCCTGGAAACTATCAAAAGGGGGGCAGTACCTCCCAACCTTCCATCCTTCTCATCCTTGATTACTTAGCAGAGTTGCTCAGTAGTGGCCTCTCCTCCTCTATTAAAATCCATGCCTCTGCCATCTCTGCCCATTATGATTCAGACCCACCCTCTCACCCTTTGATTAAGCAATTCTTCAGAGGGGCTTCTAATATCAGGCCTCCCAGAAGACCTCCTACTCCACCCCGGGACCTGAATTGTGTTCGAGAAACTAACCTTACCTCCTCTTCGAACTTGCCACGTCAACAGAATTTAAATACCTCTTCCTACTAGCTATCACCTCAGCCAGAAGGGTCTCAGAACTTCAAGCTCTCATGGCTGTCGAGCACTTAATAATTTTCCATGCAGACAGAGTCTCCCTGAGGACTAATCCCTCCTTTATGCCCAAGGTGTGGTATCTGATGGTGACCCTTAATCAGGCCATACACCTTCCCACTTTCTTTCCCAACCCTCAAAACAAGGGTGAAGGAATTCTACACACTAGATGTGCACAGACAACTCAGATACTATCTGGACCACATTAAACCATTCGGAAAAACTGTCCAGCTTCTTGTAAGATTTGCCGCAGGAGCAGATGGGAAGCCCATCTCCAAACAAACCATTTCCAAATAGATTTCACACTTTATCCATTTTTGCTACAGACTACAAATGGAAACCCATCCCCAAGTCGATCCGTACCCACTCCACTGGCCAACCTCCACTGCCTTCCTCAGAGTACCTACCAGGGACATATTGGAAGCGGCCACCTGGACCTCTGTCCATACCTTTACAAAGCATTACCACCTACCTCTCTCCTAAGTCTAGGGCAGGGTTTCCCTCTGCAATTCTGCAGGGCCTCCTGACCTATACCTAGGACTCTACCTGTCCTTCCACCCTTTACCTCAGCTTTGGGAATCCTCCCACAGGTGATGACTGCAACAGTGAAACACGAAGAACATTGTACAGTTGTGTACACTTACGATAAATGTAGATGTTAATGTATTCACTGTTGTAGTCTTGGATTCCCTCCCTCCATCCCCCTTTTCACATCATCCTCTAGGGGGACACATGCTTCCCAAGGTGGCTCTTAGCCACCAGGGCCACTTCTCTCGCCTCCCTTGTGCTTCTGACAGGTTAGGGCAAGAATAACTGATGTAATGACGTCGGCTGCCTTGCTTTGTAGTACTGATGACCTGACCTCAGACTACAGGCGACAGCAGCCGGCGCATAAAAACATTGACTGTTGGGACCAGCCGAGGGCCACCACAGCAGGGATAAAACCACATGTGATGACTACCAACAGTGAATACACTTGAACATCTACATTTATGGCAAGTGTACACAACTGTTCTTTCTTGGGACCAAATAGTTTTCTTCTGAGTGTGCGCCAGCAGGAGGTATGCCTGGTACCAGTAGAAAGTCTGGTGCAGTTCTCTTAAGTTTAACCTAAGTCAGGTGCTTCCAGCCATTGTGTGCGAGTAGAACATGTCCATAGAGCCAAAAATCACCACCACAATATTGCCAGGCAATGATTCTACAAACCAGTATGTGCCAGTAAGCAGTCAAATTCCTTATTGCCATAAATTAGTGGAAAAGGGAACATCCAGGTTAAACAGGTTTCAATGCCAAACACATCTTCAGAGTGAATGGGTAATGGTCACAACTGCTTATTAGTGTTTTGGTTTGTGTAATCATTGTTTAGTGATATTGTGGTGCTGATTTTTGATTCTGTGGGCAGTCCTTTGAAAACCCAGATGTTCTTCGTGTTTCACTGTTGGAGTCAATACATTTGGGTTATCTGCTTGCAGGTAGCCCTCAGTCGGCCTGATTATCAGTCTTGGGTCCTGCATCAGTCGCTGTCTCATCTTCCATGATGTCAGGTAGTCAGGGGTATAAAGCATGCAGCCAACACCATTACATCAGTCTTTCTTGCCTTGCAGTGCCCGAAGCAGAAGCAGTTCGCAAGTGCCGGTCGGCCGACTTCTGAAATTTTCATTTTCAAGTTTCAGATCCGAAGTCTTCGAAAAAGCCAAGTACCTTGTTGGGGATCCTTTTTTTTGCTCTAAACCGATGTCAGTAAAAAGTTAATTTTATTTCGTGTGGAAAGCAAATACCTCAAAGATTTTCATTCATACTGCATTCCTTGCCTAGGCCCAGACCACAACGTCCCTCGCTGTCGGTTTTGTGCCTTATTCAATCCTCGAACTATTCGTCGTCTGTTCATTATTGCATCTAACTATTTTGGTACTCGGTTCAATTATCCAGAAATGGCTTTGGTAAGCCATCTGACTGCCGACATTCCGAAATAACGTAAAGAAAGAGAACGCATAGGTTCAAAGCGGCCGACAACGCTTCCATTAAGCTAGTCGACAGTTCGCCGGTACTCTGGTGATTTCGCAGCCCCTGATACCTGGTACTTCAGATTCACAGGCCTCTACTAAGACCCATTCGGAGTCCGGTTTGCTGCGAAATGCTTCTTCGACTATGGAACCTGCGGATGTCTTCCTTGGATGGATCAACTATGAAACCTGCGGATGTCTTCCTTGGATGGGTCTAGGGCTGCTGTTCAGGCACCTGCTCCTGAGGGTGTATTCAGGCCTACTGATTTGCATATCAGACTCCTTCAAGGCCTAAAACTCTCTCTACACCTAGAAAACCGACGCCCAGACCGCATGGTCAGGCCCTTATACGTAAAAAAAAAAACAAAAAAGAATGGCTGAAGATCTTATTACTCTAATCTGGGGAAGCCACCCTTCTCCCTCTAAGAGACCTAGAACTGATTTTCCTTCTGATTCTTCGGATCAGGATTCAGATATTTCTGTTTCTTCTGATGACCAGGATTTGCCCTTATCTACCTATGAGGATTCTGATGCAGAGGACTGCATTCCCTCTTCTTCCCCTCCAGAAGATTTCTCTTTCGGTGAAACTTTGCATACTCTTAAGGAGCATTTCCGGTGGGAAAGCCAGGATTACTCTGACTCTAAAAAGAGGCTAGGGAATTTACTCCTTCCTCAACACAGCCTTCTAGAATTGGCCCTTTCCTGCCTCTTCCATGCCTTCTCAGTCCAAACCCAGGACCAGCAGACCACCCAGGCTTCAATCTCAAGGTACTCACAGGCTAAGCAGTGGGGGGGGGGGTCCCTCTTCCAAAGCTGGAAGTGATGAGGCACTCCCCCCTATAATAAACTGTCACAATGACTTAACTTTAAACCTTCCAAGCCCTGCTCAACTGACTGTTCCTTTAGGGGGAAAGATCGCCCTGCATGCAAAAAACTGGGAACTCATTACCAAAGACAAATGGGTTCTAAGAATAGTTTCCCAAGGGTACAGATTCCACTTGCACTCCTTACCAACCCAAAACAGTTGGCCAAACCTACCCCCAAATCAGTGGGCAGAGGCTCAGCAGCAGGTTCTCAATCTTCTAAGTATCCGGGCTATTCAACCTGTCCCAGAAGAGGAATGGGGACAAGGGTTTTACTCAAGACTTTTCCTGGTATCCAGAAAAGACAATACCTGGCATCCTATCCTGGATTTGTCTATCCTAAACACCTTTTTGGTAATCCCAAAATTCAAAATGCTAACAACATCAGCTGCTTTCCCATACTAGACAAAAATGCCTGGTTGGCAGCATTGGATTTAAAGGAAGCTTACATGCACATCCCAGTAAGCGAATCTTGCAGAAAATGCATATGCTTCAGAGCAGGCTACATGCATGATCAGTTCTCTGCACTTCCCTTTGGCTTATCTACTGCGCTCAGGGTATTCACGAAGTGTCTAGCTCCAGTCATTGCATTCTGCAGGCAAAGAAATATTCAAATATACCCATACCTAGACGATTACCTAATTCAGGCAGAAAACCAGGACATACTACTAAATCGTCTGGCATTTGTAAAGAAACTGCTAACCTCACTGTGGTACACCATAAACAAAAAGAAATCTCATGTAGTACCCTGCCAACAAATTGTATTCGTGGGAGCAAGCTTGAATACAACTTCCCAGATGGGCCTACCTCATGCCAGAGAAACAACTTTGACAGCCTACTTCAAACAACGGGCCACAAAGACCCAGCTGTCTGCAAGGAAAATACTGCAAGCCCTGGGGTTCATGGCCACTTGCATTCTACTAATTCCATATGCAAGACTGCATATGAGGAAACTACAATGGTATCTAAAAAGCCTATGGTGTCAACATTCTCAGGACATGGAATCAATTATTCCCATCATTCCTTGCATAAAGACAGAGTTCCTTTGGTGGGCAGAGGCCTGCCACCACAACAAGGGGTTGCCATTCACTCTACCCCCTGCCGCCCAGATCCTAACAGACTCGTCAGACTGTGCATGGGGTGCTCACTTGGCAGGGCATTGCATTCAGGGCAAATGGAACTAGAGTCAAATGCACCTGCATAACAATCAAAAAGAAATGTTAGCTGTACAGAATTTTCTGACAGCCTTCGAGTACCACATTCTTCCAGGACAATTACTGGTAAAGACAGACAAAACCACAGTTGTGTGGTACATAAGCAGGTGGGAACTCGATCTTACCCCCCTCTGCACACTAACCATGCCTCTGTGAAACACAGCCTTGAGCTACCAAGTGCACCTACAAGCTCAGTTCCTGCCAAGCAAGCTAAATACGCTGTCAGACGACCTAAGCAGAAATTTCATGGACCCACACAAGTGGAAACTGGAGGCAAAGATATTCAACATTCTGAGAAACAAATGGGGGAGCCCAGAGATGGATCTGTTTGTCTCCCCTCAGAACTACCAACTGAACAAATTCTGCGGGAGGACTCCTCACAGACAAGCTCAGAAAGTGGGATGCCCTTTCCTTTACCTGGGAAAGCCCCTCAGTTTATGCCTTTCCCCCTCTGCCTCTCCTCTCAAAAGTTTTACTAAAGATCAAACAGGACAAACCAAGGACAATATTCATCCAACACTGGTACCTCCTCTTGCGCAGTATGTCACTACTGGAACCATGGCACCTGCCTCAGACTCCTTCCCTACTGTCCCAGCAGGAGGACCAGATTCTGTACCCCCAGCTTCAAACCCTGAACCTGGCAGCCTGGCTAATTACCTGAGTTCTCCTATACCATCCCTTGGCAAACAAGTGCTGGATGTCATTCTGGAGGCAAGAAGGCCTAGTGCTAGAAAATCCTATGCTGAAAAGTGGAAAATATTCTGATGTTCATAGTGTCATTACATTTGGGTAAGATGCTGGCAGGTTGTCCTCAGTTGGCCTGATTAACAAAGTCTTGGGTCCTGTATCAGTTGCTGTCCCTTTTTCCATGACGTCAGGGCTATAAAACATTCGGCCGACGCCATTACATGAGTCTTTCTTGCTGCGCGGTGCCCGAAGCAGAAACAGTTTGCAAGTGCCAGTCGGCCGACTCCTGAAATTTTCATTTTAGAGTTTCAGAACCAAAGTCTTCAACTAAAAGCTGAGTACCCCGTTGGAGAAACATTTTCTTGCTCCTTACCGATGTCCGTAAAAGTTAATAAATGCATTACTTGTGGGAAGCAAATACCTCATAAGGATTTTCATTTGTAGTGTATTCCTTGCCTAGGCCC
The DNA here is from genome assembly GCF_019279795.1 of Protopterus annectens. NCBI lineage: Eukaryota > Metazoa > Chordata > Ceratodontiformes > Protopteridae > Protopterus > Protopterus annectens. Next base: position 712,794,670 of record NC_056732.1, on the reverse strand, counting down.
TGACCACGACGTACCTTGCTGTCGGTTTTGTGCTTTATTTAATCAGTGCACTATCAGTCATCAGTACATTTTTGCTTCATAATATTTTGGTTCTCTGTTTAATTATCCAGAAATGACTGTTAGCCATCCGACTACCGGAATACCGAAAAAACACAGAGAAAGAGACAGGCTGTTGAGGTCCAAAACTGCCGACGACGCTTCTCCTAAGCCAGTCGCCAGTTCACCGGTACTCATTGAGGTGCTTTCGCAGCCCCTGATACCTGCAACTTCTGATTCGCAGGCCTCTACTGAGACCCATTCGGAGTCCGGTATGCCACGAGATATTTCACATATGGAACCCGTGGATGTCTCTACCTTGGATGGGTCTGGAGCCGCTGAGCAGGCACTGGCTTCTGAGGGTGTATTCAGGTCTACAGACTTGCATATTAAACTGACTCCATCTTCAGTGCCAAGGCCTAAATCTCGATCTATGTCTAAAAAAAATGACACCCAGACCACATGCTCAGGCCCCTATGCCTAAAAAAACAAAATGATCAAAGTGACTGAAAATTTAATTACTCAGGGGTAGTCAAACACCCCCGCCCCCCATTTTTGTTGGTATGTGTCCATACCTACTTATGAGGTCTCTGATGCAGAGGATTCCATTCCCTCTGCTTCTCCGACTTAGGGTTTCTTTTGTGGAAACT